>NC_043991.1:31204545-31804545 GCF_902150065.1 Myripristis murdjan | reverse complement strand
GTCATAAGTGAAACTAAGTGAAATGAAACACACTGTACATGTACAGTGCAAGACAATCTCCAAGCCCTTCGATGTCCTTCCATGTTTCCCTTCATCAACTTCTAATTTTTCTTTTTTCACTTTGTTGTTTTGTGTCTACAGTGGAGAAAGAATTTTGTACAGCATTAGTCCTTATGAAAAATTAACCCCAAAAATCAGTACTTGTGAGGCACAATTAATATGCTATCATATGGGGGGAACGATTCACTTAAGTATTGAAAAAAAAAAAATTAGTACGGAATCAATGTAAAGGCCCCATGGTGTCCACTTTTCCAGGGTTTTATTTGAACTGCTGATATCCCTAGCATGATGTATTTGTGGTTTTGAGTACCTGTGGTCTGCTAAATATAGTTTCACAGCTCCTCTCTCTTGCCTTTCTCCCGGAGCTCTGGCAGCACAGTTCGTTTAGCCAATCAGAAGAGATAATCAGCCCCTCTCCACTGATTGGCTAACTGTTTTCTGAGTGACATATGGTCGGGCCAATCAACCGACATCAGTGCACAATGCATTCTGGGACGTAAACAATAGCGCACCGCCATATTGAGCAAGAGAAAAACAGAGCCAACGAGATACAATAACTATTTAAAAACTTGTCGAAAGCGAGTTATCATCTTATGTAAGATTGTCATGGCTACCGCCGAGCGTGATATTATACAACCGTACGTACTTGAGCCCGACTCCGATCCCGAACCACAGACGAAGCCGGCATTGTATTGCTATTGTGATGGCGGCGCGGATGGACACAGCGCCCCCTCCAGGGATCAGCGAGAGTGAATGTTTGAAATGTTTTGCTTAACCCAGACGCTCAGGTTGCATAACCTACAGCCAAGAGACTTTACTAAACATCAGGGTAAAGCGTGCTGCAAGAAATGAGGCACTCTGCTTCGATGTGGACTACGCCAGTACGGAATTTTACCTGTGTCTACACCGGCCGTCACCAGGGAGAGGAGGCAGCGCAAGCAGTGCGAACGTAAACAAAGGAGGGGGAAGAGAGACGGCTAAAGGCTAACCCCTCCAGACCAGCAGGAGAATCCGTTTATTACAAGATGTTTCAAAATGGTAAGTTATTTTTGTTAAATATGTTGTGAATTTGTTGCCCTGAAAGTGGAGGGGTACTGACTAAGTTCGCTAGCTTGGTAGCTGGTTGCGTGGGGACGCAGGCGCTGTGGGCGGAGTCACTGACATCAGAAAATACACTGACGTCAGAAATTCAAGGACGTGCAATCCGCTTGTTTTACAGGGACAGTTTCAAAAAACAGGCTGTGCGCACTTCTCCATTTATCATAGGTGAAATGCATGGGACAGTATTTATGTGGCCCCAAGACCTTCCCTATCACGCAAAAACAACGAAAATTGCATTTTTCAGGCCATGGGGCCTTTAAAGTAAAAGATATTGGTATCATATGAAAGACAACCTAAGCAATCCGTTGATACCAACGATGTCATGGTAGGTTGTCAGCAAGGTGGTGAAATTTTGCTCCAAAGTTTGGCTAAATTTTGGCCAGGATTAAATGAGCCACATTTTATTCATGAGTGATGATGTTAGCCCCCACAATAGCCATTTGATTAAAGTGAGAGCATTAAGCTCTGAAACCTCTTGTAATGTGGAAAGAAAATGAAGTAATTAATATTGCGATTTAAAAAAAACTCCCCCCCCCCCCCCCCCCCCCCCCCCAAATTGTACAGTCCTAACATATACAGTGACAAATGTATATGATAGTAACTCACCAGAGGAGATCCACTAACCCTCCTTGTGCAGCTATGGCTGCCTTCACTCTGTTGGCAAACTGCACCGCATCTTCCCCTTCCTACACAAAGGAGGTAGAAGTAAGTGGAATATTGTCAGCTGGGCCACACCTTAATGGGCTTCTACTCACAGTACATACACATAACCCTTGCACATGTTCATATTTTACCAACACACACACACACGCCCTTTTCTTGCTTTGAAAACTTCGATGTGAACTACTGCTACTGTTACATGAATTTCCCCCTTTCCTTTTTCGGGGATCAATAAATAATCAAATCTAATCTATTCAAATATACCAGATTCTATACCAGGGTCTATGCAAACAAGATATGGTGCCGTATCTTACACAAGATGCAAGGCGGCACCAAGCGTGATGCAAACAGCAAATCTTTACTAGTTTCCAGCTGGATGCAGTTGTCATTTTCCCATCCACTGCCCATGTTGTGTAAATGACAAATGCACTTGTGTCCATTTGAGCCCCCATGGTCTTGTTGGTGTTAAAATGCGTGGAGTGGTCAAGCGCTCTGTCAGTGCATTGGTATCTTGATGCAGTTGAAAGTGATTACATGACTGACCAACAAAAAGCAGGTCTGAAGTCAATGGTGGATTATTTCACTTATTTAAGTCTTACTTAAGTCATTATCAAGATAGTAATGAGTGCCTACATAGGTGGAATCCTGGTGTTGCTGTAGATCTTTTGCTCATGCACTAACAGCGTTTTTCCACTATAGTGCCGTGCTGTGAAATTCACGGTTCTGCATTCACTCCCACTTCATCAGCCTGCTTGGTTCCAGGAACCAACCGTGAAAGATTTCAGCCCGGTTTGACATCTGGTGCTGGCCCGATTAGAACGGGGCCACGGAGGCGGGCCTATATATGATCTCCTTCGTGACTGGTCCGTTAGAATGTCAGTTAACCAGGCTGCTACAAACTGACAAGTGACAAGTGTTAACCATTAAACCTTCAGCCAGCGGGCTATTATTTACAAACATTAGTTTCTGGAGAGATTATGGAAGAATTGATTTGCTTGCTGAGTTTTTTGTTGGGTTTTTCTGCTGTGTAGCCTAGTTTACATTTTTCTTACAAATGGAAATGGAAATGTGACCACTAAGCGCAGATGGCAGAGCATCTGCAAAGATGATGATGATGGCATCAGGAGGGCTGGCCGCCGGCCCGCTTGACGCCGACCCGTGTCGCGGCCCGCTTGACGCCGACCCGTATCGCGGCCCGCTTGACGCCGACCCGTGTCGCGGCCCGCTTGACGCCGACCCGTATCGCGGCCCGCTTGACGCCGACCCGTGTCGCGGCCCGCTTGACGCCGACCGGTGCTGCAGCCGGCCCGCTTGACGCCGACCGGTGCCGCGGCCGGCCCACCTGTTGCCAGCCGGTGGCTTTTTTTATTCAAACAAGATTTTGTCCATTAAAAAAAAGTAGCAAAAAGCTAATGTAGGCTAATAACTGACAGCTCCTCTTGTTACTACAACAACTCCATGGCAACAAGCGCGCCTCTCTAATTCTATGACGCCGGCCCGCTGGTACCATAAGCAGTGGAAACACTCCAAGGCCAAACAGGGTCGTGCTGGGCTCAGCCTGGCACGGCTCTTCACGGCACGGCTCTTTATAATGGAAATGAGCTATCAGTGACAATGCAGTGCATCCGTTTCCTCCAAGAAGCGCTCCTTCTTACCTGGAAAATGTGGCATTATAGTAATCCACCAAGGTGCAAGCGCGCATGAGATGGCACTATGATTGTTTATTGCATGTTACACCCAAAACACACACGATTAATTAAGAGACTTTTCAGACCATGTGCTTTGATTGTTAAAATAGAGACCATGGTCTGACACTACTATTACTAAAATTGTCAATACACCAAATGTGTCTTTGTGAAGTAGGATTTCACCTCTCTGTTCATAGGTGGCAGGTACCAAACGCTGCAGACAATGGCCCAGCTGCTCATCATCCTCAGCAGGTAGTTCACAATGCCAAACTTGCTGCTGTTCCAGAATGCATCCCCAAACCGAGGATCATACTGCTAATGGAAAGGCAATCACATCAAACAAAAAAAGTCATGCTAGCAAAATGAACAGAGGGAGTTAAAAGAAAAAACTCCTACCTTGATTGCAACTGGGTAGACAGTGCAGCCAATTTCAAAGCTGCCCTTCTTGAACATCATCACTGATGTGTTATTGATGCAAGTACCTGCAGAGTACAGAGTGTGAGTTCCTCAGCAACAGTAAACAACCATGACATTCAAACAACCCTTCATTTCTATGAGCTCTAACACAGGTGTCATGTTTAGATGTTATATTTCACCAGTTATTTTGATCCACATGGCATGCAAGCTATTCATCATACTAACCCTCAGGGAAGATGAGGATGGGCTGTTTGGTTTTGTCAGCTACATGATCACCAAGCCTTAGATGTGAACACACAGAATACTGTTAAAATATTTATTAACACCACAGCTGCTTGCATCGACTCCACGGCTCAAGTTCTGATGGTGTGTAAGCTCAATATGAGCTATGTGCCATAATTTCCTGGACATTATCTGGAATACCATCTCACAGGAAACTGAAAATATGGGATAAGAGCAGTAATGATAAAACCAAAACAATGGCAATACTTTCAGCCTAAACTTAAGACACTTACAAGAAGGCAAAAATAGAAAACTGTGTTTGTACAACTGTTCAGCAATGTTGATCAACAACGGCAAGTGCATTTATGAGGATCAAGATTCAAAAACACTGATGATGCAATGTTACCTTTTGGCCACATGGTGTCTGTCTTTGACTTCTGATCTTTCAAACCAAATGTGGGGAGAAGATTTAACCATGGCTCTCTGAATTATACCCATCAAGCCGCCATGCACTTGGCCAACCTGAAAGACAAGTTATACTGAACAACATCCTCAGGATGGGACACGTCTCCAAACTGCAATGACAACTTCAAAAACTATGATTCAAGATACTTTATTCTCATCAGCGTGGAATACACGCAGATAGGGGTGTGCAATATTGGCAAAAAAAATATCTCGATATTTTGGGGGATTTTGCCACTGACGATACTTGGCAATATTTTGCATCCCTCTAAATGTGTAAAAAATGTGTTTGTAAAAGTCTTGTATTGTAATAGTATATTAGATGCTGTTAATGATATTATCAAATCCATTGGGTGGTAAAATATTAAACCCTCTGAAGTTTCTACTCCAGAGTTTGGCGACATGAATCATAATTTAGGCAGAGCTGTATGCCTGAAATATGTCCAGCTAGGCCAGGGCCGGCTCTAGCCATGCTCTAGCCCTAACCCTAATTCATTTGCTTCAGTTTACAACAGTATTGGTCTTTGATTGCAGAAAAAAAGAAAAAAAAAAATCTCGCCTATTGTGGAAAGTGAAAATGTGTGAAAAAAGTGTGAAAATGATGCTTTCCTCCATTGTTGTTTTGCTGTTCTGCCAAAATTCGCCAGATTTTTTTCAGATTCCACTATGACACCCCCCACCCCCGGTAAAACATCAATTAAGATATCACAATAGACGATATATATATATATCGCACACCCCTACACACATATACAGTACAGGCCAAAAGTTTGGACACACCTTCTCATTCAATGCGTTTTCTTTATTTTCATGACTATTTACATTGTAGATTCTAACTGAAGGCATCAAAACTATCAATGAACACATGTGGAGTTATGTACTTAACAAAAAAAGGTGAAATAACTGAAAACATGTTTTATATTCTAGTTTCTTCAAAATAGCCACCCTTTGCTCTGATTACTGCTTTGCACACTCTTGGCATTCTCTCCATGAGCTTCAAGAGGTAGTCACCTGAAATGGTTTTCACTTCACAGGTGTGCCTTTTTTTGTTAAGTACATAACTCCACATGTGTTCATTCATAGTTTTGATTCCTTCAGTGAGAATCTACAATGTAAATAGTCATGAAAATAAAGAAAACGCATTGAATGAGAAGGTGTGTCCAAACTTTTGGCCTGTACTGTACATACATAAAGACAAACAGAAACTCAAACACACAATTTTGTACCATGGAATAGCAGCCATCATTGGCCAATATGATGACATCAATGGGAGTTGTGTGATTGGCCACACATATCCCGCCATTCTTTGGTTTGTTCTCTCTGTAAAAGGAATAAACAGCTGGTGAAATGTATGTACACATTTCTGACAGACTGATGAATATTAGGCAACCATATCAAAGCTTGACTTGTCACAAATTCCAAGCTTCACCCTGTGACAATATAACACAGCAAGCACTGGATCAAACTGTTTTTTTATTTAGCCAATCAGGTCTTTTAAAATGCTGATATTTAAAGTCATTGTATACATGATGATAAAAGCTGTGCTCATGTCCTAATAATGCTTATGATGCTACCGAAGATGGCTTTATCATTCATTTTTGTGACACTTTCACATTATGCAATCTTGTGGGGTCAAAGAAATGGGATTTCTTGTGTGTCTATTACAAAGTTGCAATTGTTGTCAAATATATGATATGAAGTACCTGTTGTGATAGGTAATGATGGCTGTGAGGGCTCTAACACAAATGCGGTAACATATTAGATGAACCTTCTCACTCAGGTAAGTTCTTAACCTGAAAGACACAGAATGCCACAAGGCACTTTAATCTCATTAGGATCAATGCACATTACAAGGTTTAACAAACTCATTAAGCACCAGGGTTGTAGCTTGACACATTTTTTTTCATAATAAACATTAAACCTGCTCAGCACTATATATATTGTTGTACTCTCTTGATATTACCTGCAAGTCCCCTCTAGTGTGACTTGACTCTATGCTTCAACTGCGGGCTACCTTAGTCTATGTTTATCTGAACTGGGGGAAACTTACTCTCCATTTGGTAAAAAGCCCACCATAGTAGTTAGGACAAGGAGCAGACCAACGCCAGTCACTGCCAAAGTAAGCCTGCAGAAGAGAAAACACACAGTTAACTCTCATGTCCAGACCAGTGGTTCAACTGTTCAGTACTTTTCCACAACAGTATAACTAAGCTGCATGTCTTGCACTTCTTACAGATATTCATTTTTATCTCTTTGCGTACTTGCTTTATTGCTGTTAATGTATGTGTAAAGTGACGCTTTAATGCACTTAAAATTAGAACTGTCCATTTGTCCTGTGCACTGAAAAGCCTGCAAAGCAAGTTTGTTTCTAGGAACTACATGGTGCCAGACCCCTTGGGACTGTCCACTTGGTTCATGGCTGTTAAACACAGGAAAATCTGCTAGAGGAAGCAGATGTGAAGTGCACTGTTTCGTCTATGAACATTACCTGCCAAAAAAACAACAAAACAAAACAAAACAAAACAAAAAAAAACAAAAAAACAAAAACAAAAAAAACAACAAAAAAAGGATTAATGCACCAACAAGGATTAATTTTTAAACCTGATTAAATCATAGTTAACCCTAACCATGAAATTCTCTACACATTCAATTTAAACCTTTCTTATCCCTGTTTAGTTTTTACTTTTACCTAGATTAAATTTCATCCACCACACCAAAACTTTAAACTGCAATTTAAACTATGATCCAGTATTAACTTAAAAAAAAAAATTGCAATAAAATTACTGGAAAATTTGTAAAATATTGCTGGAAAAATACAAAAAAAAACAAAAAACAGCAATAAAGAAAGAAAGAAAGAAAAAAAGAAAGAAAGAAAAATCACAAGGAAACTATATTTAGAATTATTAAAATGATATTTAAAAAGGTCAGATCAGTGATGCTAGATAGTCTTGATTTCTTGTGTTTAACTCTGATTATTTCATTTGGTTTAAACTACTAAACTTATTTATTAAACAAGGACTAGTTTCTAATTTTGCAACAGAGCTCTGCTTCATTTAAAATCTGGATTTACTCATTTTAAACTTGGTTTACTATGATTAGATCTGATCTTAGATTAAACGAATCCTTGCTGGTACAACCCATCGTAAGAGATGTCAGTTGGTTAAATGACACATAAAATCAATTTGAGTTAATCTGATTACAAGAAACCACAGCTAGGGCACTGGAGTGCACAGGTGGAACACCCTGTGATGACAGAGTCCTACCGTCCAACAGACAAAAGGCCTGTGCTGAGCGCAACTCTGACCTGAGAGGCAGCAGGAAGCCATAGCGGATGAGAACTCCCAGGCCCCAGAGAGCACTGAGTCTCACACTGATATGACGGAAGTTGTAGTTGCTCCGAGTCAGCAGGTTCCAGCTCTCCAGCTCCTGGGCTGAAAAGCGTTTGGTCACCTCGTCATCAACAATGCTCTCCACTCCTCTCCGGCAAAAGTAGAAGATGTCAGCCATCTCAAACTCGGGTTCTGAGCGCAGACTGTTGGCAGAGCCCCGAAGCTCGTGGATCTCCTGCTCCAAAGATGATGGTTCTTTGGCTATGATGCCTAGAGGACAGTTAGAAGAAAAGACAGCCATGACAGATTATAGTAAATAAAGAAGTATTAATTTGAAGTTTAATTATACAGTAGAATAATCATTTACCATTGCTATATGGCTTATAGAGATGATGATTCTTTTCTTTTGCTCCCCTCTCCATTCGCAAAGTCGCCCACTGGGGAAAAAAAATTGCATGAAAAGAAAACATAATTAAGTCAACAGATAAACACTAAAAAAATTCTGTGTCCACTGTACTATCGGGCATACAACTTAGGCTGCATTTACATTGCAAGTCTTGATGCCCAGATCGGATTTGCTGCCTGAATCCGATTTTTTTTTACTGTGTGGTTACACGTATTTTATCAAGTGACCCATATCTGATTCACGCGATTACACTTGCCTACAGCATCTGAAACATCGTGCATGCCTTGGAACACGGCTTTATTTCTGTAGGTCCCTTTTATTTTCTCCTGAATTTTCTCCTCTCCCCAAAGACTGAGAGGACATCTGACCTCTTCAACTGACCACTGTGCCGAATTTTCCTCCTCATCTCTCATCTTTCTCTGCAGGTTAGCCTCCATGTTCAGTCTGTCGCTTACCGCGTGTTCACTATTTATGCGACAAAATAAGCTAATTGGTCGCAGATTTGATGATGTTAGAGACGCAACGTGTAAGAAAATCCGATCAGCCTGTTTACACAGCAGTCGCATTGGCACATATCCGATACATATCTGATTTATTTCCACATATGAATGAGGCCTGTATCCGATCTCAAAATATCCGAATGCATGCGTCTTTTTCCTGATTACACTGTCAGCGAGCATATCCGATCTGTGCCACATAAGAGCAAAAAATCGGAATTGGGTCACATTACATTGGCAGTGTAAATGTAGTGTAAATGCAACAAAGAAGTAAAACTGATGTTTTATGCTACAGCTCTCTATATAGTAGAGTAGTAAGTACTGTAGGCTTTCAAGATTCGTTGTGGGTCATAAATTCAAAGAGAACACTGACATTGCATCCTGTGAGGATGATCAAAGTGATTAAATTAGAAAGCACACTCCCTCGAGATTCCAGCCTTGCAGTAAAAAATGTTTGGAAAACATGTCTTTCTTTAAGGAGGTGGTTGCTGAGAGAACAACACACACAAACTATGGAAGCTGACAGTTAATACTCATCTGGTTTCTGCTTCAAAACAACTCCCCTCAACGTGTGCTTCCTGAAACATCAACAGTGCCAAACCCTGCTCCTACCTCACACTGTTATAAAACCACAAAAGCATACATCTTTGTGATTTATTATCCTGAAATCATCACAAGTAATTTTCCCCCTTCTGTGGTCAGGCAGCAGAGCCACGTCTAATTAAGAACTGTTAAATCTTTCCCTGCCTGGAAAACCATTTCAATCACTTGGGAAGGCCTAAAAAAATACATATAAGTCATGTCTAAATTAAAGGCAGAACAAGTAGGATTTTCCTAAAAAAAAAAAAAACAATGTACAGACTCAATAAAAAATAATCACTCTAGAACATGACTACTGTGCCACTAGAAGTGTGTGTTGGTGTGTGTATCTGCAGAGACCCTGCCCTCTGCCTGGATTTTCTTGATTTGCTAAGACTCTTCTGAGTGCACAGAATAGTGCACAGTGCCAGACTGACAGCATGACATCCAGTAGGAAGCTATGAAAATCTTGGACGCAGAACAAGGATTGCAAATTACAGAGGGCAGTGAGTTCTGATCTTCTTCATCCTACCAAACCACTAGTGTGCATTTTATCCTTGAATTGTCTGGCTTTTTATTTATTTCAGTAAGGTGTGGCAGGCAATTTGGCTTTTTTTTCTTACTGCCTTGTTGATTACTCACTGTTTCTGCTCTCTGCATTGTGCTATTTATATTTTTATATGTATATTTGTATCCTTGTGTGCTTGTTTGTGTATGTGTTCTTGCTGCAAAACTAATTGCCCCCTTGGGGACACAAATAAAGGTTGAAGGTTGAAGGTCTTCACTCATAAATGGTCATCCAACCAGACCTATCCGTTCCTGCCACATAATTGGTTGTTTTTGGGTCATTTGTGTGCCTGCTATGTTTTTCTGCCATATAATTGGCTATTTTGTGACATCTCCAACTGTAGTAAAATATTCTTATATAAGCTTATGTATTTTATAGTGGAAAATAATGTGCTACTGTAACCAAAACAACCCAAGTTTGATTGTGTGCCTTTCTAGCACAGCTGTGCAGTACATTGTCTTAAAGACAACAAGCTTACCTCAAATATCACAAGAAGTGTCTTCATGTAGAGTCGGCGGATACCAAAAGAGACTCCAAGAATAGCTGGCACAATTATGAAGACCAGCAGAAGAGTGAACCAGACAGTAATGGAGATGCCAAGACACATGCACACTAGGTTGTCAAAAGGAAAAACAAACCAAGCCATCCTGACAGATGAGGAGAAAACAGAAGCCCAACAGCAAGACAGCACAGGTGTCCAAATCCAGAGCTCTGTGACAAGTCCTGCGCTCTGTTTAGAGCCTCAGTTTCCGATGTGCTGCTGAAACAGAGCCTTCACTGGAACATCAAGAGTAATACAAGGTCTCTGTCTGCAAGGGAGAGAGCAGAAGAACAATCACTGAGTGATCAAGATTTATAAGCAGAGGTATTCATTTTCATTAGCTACCAACTGCTATAGATTCATACCGACCAGCACATGTATAAATTATGTTAAAAAAGGTGCAAAATGAAATGTTAATTGTTTTAATTGTGTTAAATACATTGTTAAAACAGGTTTTTATTTTACTGAAATTTCTAGATGTTATAGAATTACATTTGTCATCAGTATGTGTACCACATAAAGTATGTAAAAGCATGCAGTAACTGAATATGAAAGAGAGACAAATAATTATCACAGAACTTCCCTTACCCTACCAAACAGTCAAGTTATACATGCAGTTTGGTGAATATACTGTACCACAGTAATCTAGTATTTATCACAGAAGATTACTACAAAATAATGAAATCATGAGATACACCAACACATGAATTTTATAAGGAAGTAAGCAACTCTTGAGAATGGATGTAAAAGATCAAGTTCAGCTGCTTATATTTTGACTTTTCTGCAATCACAAGAGCTGGACCAACACTGGATTTTTGAGGCCAGTACTGCTATAAGGGCATAAAAAATTCTGATCGATATATCTTCTGATATATACATAAATGCAATTTTTTTGCAATTACCAGTAGGCAGTCAGTCGATTACAACTGATCAATGGGTCATTCCACGTCATTTCACCAAATGGCCCACGCACTTGGGGCTCAAAAAATTCTGAAAAATTCACCAGTTGTTCCTTATTTATCCAATAGGCACACTGTAATATTTAGTTTGCTCGTATGGATACTTTTTGAGATACGGCCATTTAGTGAGGGGATTATGTGTCGATTTTGGTGCGATTTTGGCGCGTGCTTATTTTTCCTCCATTTTCAGGTGTCAATATCTCAGGCACTACACCACATAGGAAACAGAAATTTGGTACGATAATACACCTCCACCTACTCTCTCAGAATTTACAAAAACATCTGTCATACTAACCCTAACCCTACAAAAATAGAAAAAAAATTACACGGGTTTCATGGTCGACCATGTTTGGGCCATCAGTAAACAACTTTGTTTTTGACCCAGATTCTTGATTTTTTCAGAGCTTTGAGATACATACATGGACTGTTCAAAGCATTAATGGTTAGTCAGATATATGCATTGGTTTGTGGATGGCAGCTTCTCCAAATCCCCAAAAAAGTTTTCATGTCACATTTTCTTTGGCCCATAACTGCATGTGTGAATGTCTTAAAAAAATCTGATTTTTGTTTTAATTTAAAGTTCAAAGCTTGCTCTTTCTTGGGATATAAAACATTTTTTCTTTATGCATGTTCTTCTTTTTTTTTTTTGTTATCCCAAACATGGGGCTATTTCACCACTTGCGAATATTGAAATGCCCCAATATTAGACCATTGTAGCTTGTGTTTGTGTCTTATATTCATTTAGTGTTTGTTATTTGTTCATTATTAACCTAAAATACAATGACCATTGCACCAGAAATGCATTTATTTGTCAAAACATCAACATTTTCATGAACTTTTTTACCAAATCTCTTAAGCTCCACATTCATACAGTTTGGGTTTTCGCTTCCAAATTTCCACAGTAAAGTACCCATTGTGAATTTCACCATACATAAAATATGCATAAAATTGACTACTTTGCAAATTGAAACCATTTTGGTATGATTATCTTCAAAATTGAAAAATTGTTAAATGTCACACAGAATGGGCACTTTACTGTGCAGTAAAGTGCCCATTCTGTGCTCATTCTTCATTTTTTCAATTTTGAAGATAATCACACCAAAATGGTCTCAATTTGTAAAGTTTGCAAAATGAAGAATGGACACAGAATGGGCACTTTACTGCACAGTAAAGTGCAGTAAAGCCCCAGGACGCTCTGGTGTTCTGTTGTTGTCATTTGTCCCAGTTTGTCCTTTTCTCCCTGTCTCTGTCTCTTTGTCTCTCTCTGCCCATTCTGTGTGACATTTTACAATTTTTTACAGAATTTTTTGAGATCCAAGTGCTTGGGATGTCCTGAAAATTTGGTGAAATGACATGGAATGACCCCAATAAATTGGAGGTCTGACTGTATCCACGCCTTTCTGTTCCAGCATTACAAAGATCCTACAGCTAGCTATATCACTTTATCACTTTAGCTTTATCAGTATAAACACACTAAATAAGTTACTGTCTAATGAGGCCTGTGAAAATTTGAGTTTAATTGGGAGAGTATTAATATGAAACACTGAACATTAAAAATGGTGCGTCTTGACGATTCTCCGCCATTTTATCTTAAAAGTGCTCAAGGTTTGTAGTCAAAGATATTCAAAACATCATACTCCTCGAGATTATACATAACATTTTTGTTTTTACCAAATTTAATAAGTTCAAGACACTTGGTGGAATCAGCGATACAGAGGTCGCAGCTATTCAGATTTAGACAACATAACACGACCATACATGTACAAAACTACCTGTGGCCATGAGGTAAACTCTATGGGTAAATAAAATAAAAGGTTTCATTCAACAGTTGAGACCAAACGCCTAAAACCTCACTGTGCCTGAAAGTCAGCTGACGTCACCATTTAATGTTAAACCGTTAACTCCGTCCGCGTTAGCTAATATCTGCTTTTTTTTTTTTTAAATTGACTTTATTGTCTACCTTAGTCGTAATTTGTCTCTGGCCTCTCCAAGGCATAAAATCACACACAAACAGATCGACACACAAGCACGCTGCTTTCTTGTAGTAGGGCACCCTACTACCATAAATTTCAATTACTGCTGAGACAGAAGTTTAAAGACTGTTATTTGTTCAGTGCACTTGCTGTAGTTCGGTAGCTCGGAAGCTAATGCTAGCTCTTACCGTGCGCTGGATTTACTCGGCGGCCGGCTGGAGGAGGATTTACGCTGGCAGACGGTCAGGTCGTCCTCCATCTGGCCTGTCAGGCCGGGCTTAAGAGGAGGGATACCCGTTCCACACATTATGCTGGCTTACCAGCATTAGCAACATGCCACAGCTTGCTGATCACATAGACCTGCGAGTCCATGGCTCCACAGCCAACAGGTGGCCAATGAGGGCCGCTGTTACAACAGAGTGGGCTGGGCTGCTTTTTATTTGTCGGATGGAACACTTAGCTCAGTAGCTCCGTCAAAGTGAGGCTGTTCTGTGTTTACATGTAGGGGAAAAATAAAATAACAAGAAAACCATGAACTTTGGCACACTAAGATCCATTGGCGTTTGCTTTAAGATTTAAGATGAAAAGTAAATTTTCCTGTACATTTCCTCACGAAAACTTGAGTGTGTATGCGTGCGTGCGCGCGTGAGCTAGAGAGAGACACACACAGAGAGAGAATCTATACACATTCAGTCTGTGTACAGAGTATGTTTGATCCAACCCATTTGTATTCAATATCAGGGATACAAAAACATCAGGGCTTAAAACAAGACGGGATCCAAACTCAGAAATGCACTATCATCAGGCTTGATTTTATCTTACTGACAGACTTGGCTGGCTTTGAGGACATTTATTTTCTCCTATAATTCAAATTCTATGTTACCCCAAAAGTTACTTCCATTTCCCCCCAGCTCCCCAACAGACAGTCAAATGCACACTTTTCCAAATTATCAAAAGTTGCTTTGGTGTTGTTTAAGTTCCAATAAAAACCTTTATTTTCTTCTATTAAGCTACAAATTGCAGTTGTTTCTAGCATGCATAGTTTCACACAGTTCTAAAGGACAAGTAATGTCACAATGTAATATTTCCCTTTAGCAGAACATTTTTACTTGACAGCACAGATATACCCCAGGTCAATTTAAAAACAATCAACCACCCCAGAAATTCAAGGGAACATGAGTCAGTTTCACTGTGAAAATATAGTTCAAAGGCTCACATAAAAAAAAAAGGAAAAAAAATACATGTATGTATGTATGTATGTATGTATCTAAATATATAATGATAGATAGATTGATATCATTATCTATGTATCAATCTATCTATCAATCTATCTATATATATGTAGTAAATATATATATATGTATATATGTGTGTGTGTTTGTGTGTGTATAGTTACTACAATAAATGTAATTCATATTACATACTATTTCTCTTTCCTTTTTCTTTTTCTCCAGAAAGTAGGTTTGTACTGCCCTTTTGCAATTATTGATAATGAGGGTAAGGAAAAATGTAAATTGCATTTACAGATTAGGTTATAGGGCAGTTTGAATGAAGCTGATTATTCAGTTCATTTCGAGGTATACAAGTCAAAATGCAAATCTTCCACCAAAGTGAAATTTTTTGCTTCAAGACTGTTCAGTAGACAGTGCAGACTCAAACAAAAATGCAGTATATACATTTATCAATACTCTCTCTCAAAAAATAATAATGCTGGGAGGGAAAAAGTTTCAATGCTCTGTTGATCACCTACTGTTGTGCACTGTGGTGGAGATACCCTGATAAATCAACTCAAAAGTGCAGTATGTATTCTGAGTATTCTTGCAGGGTAATATGCATAACTGATAAAACATAGAAAAAAGGCCTATCACAGTAGCCAAGATTAGCAGCTCATTGTACCCTGACAGTACTGTCTTTAAGAAATTCAAGATTGAAGGACTGTGTAACATGCCCAGGTCTTATGCATGTTGAAAATTACATGGCTATCATAGTTAGATAGCCATGATGATAATAAATGCAGAGGAACTAAATAAAAGTGCTACATTACATGCAATTCCAAAACAAATACTGGCTTGTTTAAACCAGGGTTTGACAGTATGGACATAACAAATCTATAGGGCAGAGACAAACAATGATATTCACAAATACAAACACAAACGCATAGTTTTGACAAGATCACATGAGATATTGGGATATTGCCATACTGTATGTGTGCTTAAGAAGTCTGCGGCATATGAAAGGAGTGTGTTAATGTAACCGGGGTGTTGCCATCCTATCATTGTGGTAAAAATGTGTCTCTTAACTTGCTACACAGTGGCATTTTGTTTGAGCAAATTTCTTAAAATGTACATTATCGTCTACCCATTTGGTCAACAACCACTACAGTGTTCAAAATTCTATCATTAATAAAGGAAAATGTATTTTGAAAATATAGTTTGTAAAAGCTGAAGGGGCAGGCATTTCTGCAAGTTCTGCTGTAAGAAACAGCAGCATATAATCAACAGTGTTACTCTTGGCTGTGGTTGTCAGGCTTTGTGTTTCAGTGTGACAGTTTCAGGGCAGAACTGATATGTTGTCTCCTTGTTTGTTGACAGTTCAGAGGTTCAAGATTCATCAGTCAACTGTCTCTGTTTGTCTTTCTCTTCTTTGTCTTCTTCCCATATAAGACAAGAATCCATGTAGTATCACAATGCACAGGTACTCATGTCAGGAACTCATCGAGACATCATTCGCACAAATTCTGTAAATCATGACAGAAAGGAAAGATTTGAATTAATTATAGCTAGTTACAGTTTTTTGAATTGCTAAAACACTAAACCCCATTTTCTGAACTAAATGCTCAGTGACCTGAATACATTTATTGAATCTATGACTCCTTTGGAAAAACATTTTTCACCTAGTTAATAGGGCTGGGACAACATGCTTACCTCCTGATTCCATATTGTCATGACACTTGGGTGCTAATTTGATATGTCTTGCAATTCTACAAGTATTGTGATTCAATATTATTCAATTTTCAACAAATGGTTTCATTACAATGAAATGGCTACTATAGGGGCACATCATCAGACATGAATAAAATTGGGTTCACTAAATCCATAAGAGTCTCAGCTTTCCAGTCAAAGCCAACTGATGTATCTCCAAGACTGTTTAGGCCCCAGTCTGCACAAACACATCATTTTACAACAGGCCAAAAGAACACATTCGTACTGCATGGTTTGCGGCCGAAACAGCATGGGATTAGAATAAGGCGGGCATGTCTGCAATGGGGAGACCCATGGGTGCCCAGAGAACCCATTTTCATTCAGATATCAGAGGTCAAGGAACCCCTGTGAAAATTCACATGCCAGATTTCCCTTGCCATACGATACCAACATCTTGACTCTAAGTTGACTCAGGAAACAAACTGATTAAAATATGCCAAAAAAAAGAAAGAAAGAAAGAAAGAAAGAAAGAAAGAAAGAAAGAAAGAAAGAAAGAAAGAAAATAAAAGAAAAAAGAATTGAGATATTTATGTGAAACAATTTATTCCCCACCCCTACTAGTTAGCCACAATTTTCAGATCTCATTTCCTCTTTCTGCAAAACTCTAAACACATTCACTAAAGCACAATTTGCACTGTGATGTACTTATGATGTATAATGGTAACCACAGGTGGTATAATTTACACACAATTACAGCGTAGATGTCATAGCTTACACACAACAATTCTAAATTGTTCACACCTGTTGCTAATGATGTCACTGGATAGAGACAACACTGGATAGAGACAATCTGAGAGGCAGAGGAGGAACAGTGGGGATAGGAGTTGGTGGACGAGGAAAACGCGGATGAGCAAAACTAGAAACAGTAATTTCAGATGAATTTCAAACAACTGTGAAGAACCATGTTCTTGTTCATGGGATGACAATGAGCGAAGCAGGATAAACAGTACAACCCAATCTCAGCTGACTCTATGTGGGCACCATAATCAGGAGATTCAGGGAGGAGAACAGGTTTTTTTTGGGGTTTTTTTTGTTAAGAATTGCAAGACTTGGTGAGGCTGGAAGGACTCCTATTTTTTCCCAGCAGCGAGAGGCTCTCATTATTGACATGGTCCTTCAAAACAATGCCATTAGACTGCGTGAAATACAGCTCAGAGTTGTTAAAAACAATGCAAAGTCTGAAGGAATCAGCAGTGTCAGCCTTTCCACCACTGACCGTGTCCTCCAATGCAAAAGGGTGCACATGAAGCAGATGTACAGACTACCTTTCAGCACAGCTCAGAAACACACACATGCAGTGTTGATTATTTACAGTACAATATTACACTACATACTACTGTCAAGCTGCATTATATTGCAATGTATGTAAATCAGGACTACATACACATTACAGCACAAGTCTGTCTTTCTGTAGCACTTATTAAGCTATATATATTTTTATATATGGATATATTGTATAGAGAATATTTGAATTGAATTCCATGAATACATTTTTGTAGATGAAGATGGATTTTATCTGACAAAGAGAACCAGAGCCAGGAAATAATTGGCCAATGGGCTATTGTCCAAGTCCCTGACCAGCGTGGTGGCAGTGCAACATTTTGTGCTGCCATAAATAATTGTGGGGTTGTCTACTGTCATGCCACCTTGAGGCCATTTTCTTACATTTCTGGGTGGTCTTCAGGATGTCTTGTTGGGTATGTGCAGCAGGATCATAAGCAGGCAGAGCATCCTGTCTATGTTGTAGTTTGGGGCAATGTCAGTTTTCACCGCAGTGTCCTGATAGGTGAGTGGTTCAGTGTCAACCAGTAATTCATAAATGTTTGCCCTCCACTATACTCCCCTTTCCTCAACCCAGAAGAGGAGTTTTTCTCTGCATGATGGCAGGAAGTCTGTAACTGACAACTCTATTGCCAGGTATAGGGTTGTCCCCTGCAGGCTATGGAATTGGCCTGTGGTCAAATAGGTGTGGAGTCTTGCCAACACTGGATCCAGCACTCCAGAGCAGTTTTCTCCTGTTGCTTAGCTAGGGAGAACATTACCTGTGATGTAGATGAAGTCTTCTGGCCTGACCAGGCACAAAGATGTGACGCTGAGGCCAAATGAATCACTTGTTGACTTTGACTTGGCAGTTACATTTACAGTGTGCTGTAATCTGCTTTTCATTTACATTGTCGTTGTCCTTTGGCCTTGTGCAGTATGGTATTTTTACTGTATGCATGTGCTGAATCCACAGATATTCAATACTATATTGCTTGCATTATGCTATGAAATATCTAAACTGTTACTGAGCTGTGAATATTTCTCTTGGAAAATGCAAAATGCATTTCTGGAGCTACATGCTGTAAACACTGTGTTTTCCATTTTTTGATGTCGTGAGTAATGAATGCTAACTGGCTGTGTGTGTGTGTGTGTGTGTGTGATCCAAAAACAGTGTTTGATTTTCAGCATAGATGCTATAAAAACCGATTATGAGGCGACTGATTTTGCAAGGAGAGACTGAGTTACTGTGAAGGTAGTTGAAAACTGGGTTTTGTGGTACAGTTCTGAGAAAAGAGTGGACGGCTTCAAGAAATGTGTCTCAACAATTGTGGAAAACTTAAACATTAAAACATTAAAAACTAATGGAAAAACCTAGCATGTATATGGTGGTTGGCTGGTCAAATTCTGCTCTGACATCATTAAAACTGATGGACTGGATGCAATAGGCAGGGGAATAGTGAAGTTAAATAGATGCAAGGATGGCTGCATCATCAAGACTGACAGAACGGTGGGACAGGGCGCATCCCCTTTTCTGCAGGTAATCTATGAGGAGACATAGTCCTTTGGTACAGAGATAATCTGACAGACAGGCCTACCTCCCTCATCCTCTCACCTCACTATCAGTATGGTGTTGGGATATCAGCCAGACTCATGCAAGGCTTTTAGTTGTACTTGAACATTGTGTGAGTGTGTGTGTATGTGTGTGTGTTTATAAAAAGATAGAAAAAGACAGGTAGAGAGAGACCAACAAAGAAGGGAATTTAGTCACCATATATGTATACAAGTGTTTAATTTGAAAAAGCTCTGGCTCCAGTAGAATATTTTATAATGTATGAAATTTAATGTATGGCAGTGTTGTAATTGAGACCACAAGACACTTGTCATTTTATTCTTGCACAATGCAGCTCCACAAGCATGGCAAATGTGTAATGGCCCTGTGTGTGAATGAAAACCATGTTTCATGTAATTTCCTCACTGTATACTCATCTGGTCTTGAAATAAAATCATAAATCTGCACTGTCAGAAAATGTGGCAAAGCAGAGTATAATTGCAGGCAATTCTGCCATAATGTTGGCAGAATTGCCTGCAATAAAGACGGAGACTGATCACAGGTATGACAACAATGATGTCTGGCAACACATGCAATGCAGAGACTTGATGACAGACCTTCAAAGTCTACGTGCCCGTCTCCATTGAGGTCAATATCTCGTAGGATGTCCTCCAAATCTCTGTGGCCAACCTACAAAAGTCAAAGCGTGGCTAGTCAAGGTGCATGTTTCCATGAGACAAGATATACTGAAATACAAAGGCAAGATGCAGCCAAAGACAGAAAGACAAACTCTCTCATCATCACCCCACCTGTTGACCTAAAAGTTTTTTCATTGCTTCTCTAAGCTCTGCTGTGCTGATCTGGCCATCGCCATTTGTGTCAAACTGAGAAAGAGAGAAAAAGAGGGGAGGGGGAGACAATCACAACTATATAAAATAAAACTGATTGTTTTAACAATAGCTAAAATCCTCAATTCTCCTTTACATATATTCCTAATGGCCCTTTGGCAGTATTATACACTCCTGATCAAAATTTTAAGACCAATTGAAAAATTGCAAGAATTTACATTTTGCACTGTTGGATCTTAAGAAGGATCTAAGTAGAGCTTCAAAATGCAAAAAGAAGAAATGGGAGTGAGACAAAAAAAAAAAAAAATTGAGTAAGCAATTTATTGCAAACAACCATTAAACTGAAATAGGCTGTTCATCAGCTGATCAAAAGTTTAAGACCATAGCCTTTAAAATCCCAAATCTTCGCAAAAATGTGGTTTTGTGTCAGGTATCCACACTGTCATGACCTCCTGATGGCAAAGGCAAAAAAGCTTTCTTGGTAATCACCTCAAAAATTTGTTTCGGCATGCTTGATGCTAGTGTTTCCAGGAGGCTAGTGGGAATGTTGCTCCAAGTGGTGAAGATGGCTTCACGGAGGGCATCCACTGTCTGGAACTGGTGTCCATTTCTGTAAACTTCCCTTGCCATCCAACCCCAAATGTTCTCAATTGGATTTAGATCAGGGGAACACGCAGGATAGTTCAAAAAAGTGATGTAATTTCTCTGGAAGAAGTCCTTTGTCAGGCGGGCATTGTGAACTGCAGCATTGTCCTGTTGAAAAACCCAGTCATGACCACACAGACGATGGCCTTCAGTCATGAGGGACGCCCCCTGCAACATCTCCACACAGCCAGCTGCCGTTTGATGCCTCTGCACAACCTGAAGCTCCATTGTTCCATTGAAGGAAAAAGCCCCCAGATCATGATGGCGCCCCCTCCACTGTGCCATGTAGAAAACATCTCAGGTGGATCTCCTTGTCATGCCAGTAACGTTGGAAGCCATCAGGACCGTCAAGGTTAATTTTTTTCTCATCAGAGAATAAAACTTTCTTCCACCTTTCAATGTCCCATGTTTGGTGCTCTCCTGCAAACTCCAAACGGGCAATTTTGTGCCATTGAAGGAGACGAGGCCTTTGGAGACATTTTTTGTTCTTAAAACCCTTCTCTCGCAGATGCTATCTGATGGTTATGGGACTGCAGTTGGCACCAGTGACAAGCTTAATTTGGGCCGAGGATCGTCCCGTGTCTTGACGGACAGCCAATTGTATCCTGGGCTGGTGAAATTTTTTTTGGGTCTACCACTTGACTTTTTTGTTCCATAACCCTCAGGATCTTTTAGGAAGTTAAAAATGACTGTCTTACTGCGTCCAACCTCAGCAGCAATGGCACGCTGTGAGGGCCTTGTTGTTGGGCCTTGCTTATGCAGCTCAACAATCCGACTGCGTTCAAGGAGAGAAAGCTTTTTTGCCTTTGCCATCAGGAGGTCATGACAGTGTGGATACCTGACAGAAAATGACACTGAATCCACATATTTGCCAAGATTTGGGCTTTTAAAGGCAGTGGTCTTAAACTTTTGATCAGCTGATGAACAGCCTATTTCAGTTTAATGATTGTTTGCAATAAACTGCTTACTCAAATTTTTTTTTTTGTCTCACTCCCATTTCTTCTTTTTGCATTTTGAAGCTCTACTTAGAACCTTCTGAAGATCCAACAGTGCAAAATGTAAATTCTTGCAATTTCTCAACTGGTCTTAAGATTTTGATCAGGAGTGTAGGTATGATGGTCTTGTGGACTGTTATAGTAAGAGGAGTTTGCACAAGCACTGTCAGCATTATTGTAGTACCCAAGTCATTGTATAGGCTATTGTCACTTCTTATCCCATATATACTGTTTTTCTTTAACCTTCTTTTCTGCCACAGCAGAGTTATCATTCCCACAATGCTCTTGAGAAAAATACTATTCCCATGTCACAAATTACTCCAGTCTATACATAATGATAACTTTTTATTTAAATCAAATAATTTTATCTATTTCTTTCTCTTAGCATTATTTAAGCCTGATGAAATAATGTTTCGAATATCATAATACAATTTACATCTTTGTTGTTACACTTTTGTTCATTTTGCTCTTTTATAACATTGAAGTCAGTGTTTCTCCAACGTTCTGCTCACCTCCTTGAAAGCATCCCTCAGCTCCTTGACCCCAATCATGTCTGCAGTTTCAGCTAGAAGTTTGGGCCCCATCAGCTCCACGAAGTCCTCAAAGTCCACATGTCCCCCCACTGTTGGACAGAGGGACGAGAAGAAGCCAATTAAACACAACACTGGCTAGTCCATGAGAACAATAATAGCAAAAGGAAACATGTTCAGCTCTTTTTGAGAGGGAGATGCAGAATTTGAAATTAAGTCATGCCATTAGTAGTATTTGGTCTGATAGCAAATCTTCTTGTAGCCCTGCATTGTTTTAGTAATCAATGTAAATGATATTTTCTATGCTGTTAAATGAAAGTATGTCAAGTGCATTGACCTCAAATTTTCAACTGCAGTGATGACATGAACATATCACACATGTGCATGCACATGCACAATCAGAACTACACACACACACACACACACACACACACACACACACATTTACTCACAATTCATGTTAATCTGCTGGCTCAATTCTATTAGCTCCATCTCTGTTGGCATGTAGCCCATTGTTCTCATGCAGTTTCCCAGGTCTTTACAACCTATAAAGCCATCTTTGTCTTTATCAAACTCCTTAAATGCCTCACGCAACTCTGAGGGAAAGAGAAATGGAGCAGGAATATGAGTGAGTGGCAAACATTAGGAAAATTTGATTTTCGAGTCTTTATTTTCTCTCAATATGACATACCATCCATTTCTTCTGGCCTCAACTCTCGGTCCTGTGGAGGATCAAAAAGTTAGAATCCAAATGCTTTTGAGATTCCCAAAATCATGTTGATGCAGAGCATTTCCCAGAAAACATGACACTGTAAAACAGGGATAAGGAACTAAGTGCCAAGGAGGGCTATGAGTAGGTAGGCTTTTATTCCAACTAAGCTTAACTTTAGCTTATTAGTGAAGGCATGCTTTTGTGTTTTGCTAGGATGAAAACCTGCATATTCAGCCCTCTATGGCACATGATTGCCTATATATCTTGTTAAATAACATATTATATAAACATTGGCATGAAAGTGAAATACTGTAGCAGAAAGAAAATAAAATGTAAACATGAAAGCTTACTGAATTTATTTTAATCTAGAATATTTATTTTATTCTGTTTTAATTTATTTTAATCTAGAATAATCTAGAATTTAATATAGACCCTGAACCATTTGTCTGTAGTGTATGAATGGTTTGCTCATAAAATTACTGCCTGATATTTTTAGCTGAGGTGCTCAGCATTTCTGAAGGTGGTGAGATGTAGAGACCTTAGGAAGACAAGATACTGAATTGAACTTTTTAACCACACTGTAGTTCCTTCATTTCTATTTTGTCAATCCATTTGAATTAATATGACCCAATCTCCACTCCTGCATCCCTAATGAGCAAGTGTTTGGAAGTCCATTATCAGAACATCAGTGAAGTGGTGGCTACCATGGAGAAGTTACAGCATCACCTTTTGCCTTAAATAACAAGGCCTTGACTGATATGGTCGCCGCTGGATGGAGATAAGTGAAGAGAAATAATTGCCATGTGAGGAGCACTTCTGCCATCAACATAACACAGCTTCAGTAATCCTCAATCATAATAAAATGTTCACCATGTTTCTGAGTAATGCAGCTACATGCATGATTACACACACACACACACACATACACATGTGCGTGCGTGCGCACGCACACACACACACACACACACACACACACACACACACACACACACACACACACACACACACACACACTTCCTAGAAGTCAACATTCCAGCCATCAGGAAAACTGTATACAATTCAAAATTCTCAATATGCCATTTACTCAGTACTCATATACTACTGGACAACAGTAAGGGGCAGTTTCACCCATACTTCACTGGTTTCCATTCCTGTGGTGTATGTATGTACTTTTTGTCTGTGCTAATCTCTTGGCATGCATGCACATGATATTGTCTGGACTTACGTACAGCCTGCCGGCTCTCAGCGAAGCCCTTGCGTAGAAAGATGCATGCAGGCCCCAGTACGTTGTGCATGTTGGCTCCGCTCTGGGCCAGGGCCACTAGCGGCTCAAGATAGGCCCCCCCAGTGCCCCCCTCCTCACAGGACTGCACTGCTTTGTAGCTCCTCTTCTGGTCCTGGAGCCACATCCGTGGCAGGGGGCCAGACATGGGTGCAGGGGCAGAGACAGGGTGGAGACCATGACTCAGTTTGTGGACAGCATGGAGTCAACAACAAGGGACCACCGTGGAGTTCGAGTGGGGCAGGGAGCGCAGACAAAGGCAGGGTGGGAGGCCACAGACACACGGCAGTCACAATGCAGGACAGAAAGGTGTGGAGTCAAGAAGTCTGGATGTCAGTCAGGATGAGGAAAGCATTCAGTCAGGTGGAGGTAGAGTTAGAGGGCAACAGTAATCATCACAAGAAAAACTGATGCCATCCCTGCATCTGTCCAGCACAGAGCTCTGCCAAGCCTCTATATGTGCATTAGACAATCAATGTCGGTGGTAAATGCAAACTACTGTATGGTAAAAATATACTAATACTAAAATCATCAAAGATATTATGTAGCAATCTCCTGTGAAATTTCCTTGAATTGTTTTTTTTTTTTTTTTTTTTTTTTTAATTTTCTTCATCTTTTTTGCCTCAATGTCTACATTATGGTAACACATATCAGAGGATATAGTGGGATTTAATAAGAGGAGCATGCAGAAATCAATCTAATTTGTTATGCATAAGTCTGTCTGGCTTTTAGGAGATAGCACCAATGGATCATATGCATATGTTAGTAGCACATGTATGGTATGCATGTGCTGTATGGCAGTGAGAGGGTGTAAGAGGGGTAGATGGCATAACGCGCTGACCATCAAACACAAGATTATGCTCATGCTGGGATAGCTACTGGGATTTTACTAAGGGTTAAAGGCTTATTTGTGCTCATTATATTTAGGCATTGTCCAGATAATAGGGCTAGAACTTGAGTTAAGCCAGCCATTTAATTATAATGACCAATTAGCCAGTCAGCTGAGGAGCAAAAGTCGTCCTCACAGCGCTCATCTCCAATTATACAGACAGCTGCAGGTTAATTAAAGCAAAACACAGGGAGTGATTGCCTGCCACTGACTCACTAAAAGCTTTACACAAACTCACATAAGATCAGACTATTAATCTCACTAATGTCATTCATATATTTGAATTAGTGTAAGCAGTAATCAAAGGCTAAAAACACTGAAATTCAAATACAACTCCACACAAACAGACCATCGGGAAATGGTCTATATTCTTGGGCTGTTTCTAATTTTTTTGTTCAGCAGCAGACCACTGTCTTCAGCAAGCTGAAAACCATGACAGCTCTCCCAGCCTATGAAATATGATTATATTGGCCATGTTTCCAGTTCCTACCATCAAACACTGACCTCAATAGAGGAAAGACTGCAGACCAGCTAACAGCAAGTTGAGTGAACCCATGGTCACAAAAAAATACCAGGAGACATCTTTGCTACTGTCACTGTTACTGTTTCAGTCACTCATTACATGCACAGATACATAATTTCAAATGCTTTTCCAACACATACAACATACACTTACATACATGAATGAAGGATTATGCATACAGTACATGCTTAAACACACATACCAGCACTCGTTCTCATTTTTTCCATTTCTTTCTCTTACACAATTATATACCCAACAAATGACCTTCACAATCCATCTGTTACTATGCCAGTCCTAATGCCAACTCCTGTGTGGCTTTGCTACAGTGCTCACCACAGGAAGGGATGCCCACTGGGTAATCTGACCAAGTGATGCATGGAGCATGGCTGTCTGAGGGTACATCATGCCAGCAAAGTACTACGGAGCCACGCACTACAAGTTATATAACAAAATAAAAAAATAAATAAAAAAAAGATGGAAACAATGTCAGAGAAGGGCTGCAGTCAAGCAAGAACTTCTCCATGAGTCCAACCTATGATGCAGATGGGATCCACTTCCTTGTCACATTGTACTTGCTCCAGGATGTGCAGCTGCTGATATGAAGGGAAATTTATTTGTGGGACTCTCTCCCTACCATATTGAGAGGCCATTCAACGATACACCAATACAATTTAAAGAAATTCATGAGCATAGGATGTCATCTTTAAATTGTTCTGCTTTTATGAAATCATCAACTATAGTCGAAAATATGGTTCCAAATGTTCTTTTCTGCAAATCATCTCAGGGTACCTCTAAATCAAGCACTCATTGTTGTTCTGTCCTGAGCACTTAAAAAAACTCCTTCCAGTGTGTTGCTTTGCCAGTGGTACATTTCAGATGAGCAAATTGGATATGGTTGGAGTGGCATATGTGTTTGCACCCTTTGGACTGCCAGCTCACATCCTGCAGGTGCAATTCAACAGGGCAGCGCTGCAATCTGACTAAAGGTTGCTGGTGTCAAGATCCACATCACTGACCTCATTCACGTAAAAGCCAATAAGTCCAGCATAGCATTTGAAGTACTACCTCTGCTGAAGCTCTGTGAAACTGGCTCGAACATAAGCTGGCATCCTGAGGATGCAACCTCAGTTGCGCCACAAGAGATTTTACTCTAATAAATGACAGGGACATTAATTCCTAAAAGACGACATCTCACAAGATGCTACTGTCCTGTGAGCACTGCAGGATATTCATCAGATCCAAGTACATGCAGAAAGAGTTAGAACTGCAGTCAGCAAGACCTTAAAAAAAATCTAATTCATTAGCAAGTTTCAAAGCCATAATTGAAGACTAGTGAGTTTCTCTGTTGGCAAAGATGCATTGAGACCAGACAACAGCATAAGACACACTAGGCTGACAGTATCTTGTATACGTGCAAGATCCACCGGTGTGCTGGTGGTTGGACATCAAAAGACACATGATACAGTTCAAGACAACTTGGCAGTCAACAGCCAGTCAGATACTACACAGGGTTCAGGTCCAGCTAAGTAGCCTTCATTCGGGTTGGGGATACATCGTAAGACAAACATGCACCAACAGCCAGGGGATTCAAGCAGACTACAGCGAGCTCATAACCTCAGAGAGAACCTTACCTTCTTGGAGAAATTTTTAAGCGACTTAACAGAGTTGCCCATTGTAAAATCCTTCTTGTTCTATGTGTTCTCTCTAACCGTATCTGTGTTAGTATGCCTGTGTGTAAGTGCACGTGTATGCGTGTGTGCTTGCATATGCATGTGTGTCCGGGCATGCATGGGAATAAGAGTGATTAGAAAAGGGAGAGAGGGTTCAGTGGGTCATTGACTAATAGAAGAGGTCATTTGGGAATCCAGGGAGAGGAACAAAGATATTCTAGAAAGTAAAGAGGGGAGAGAAAAGGTAACGGAGTGATGGAATGACAGGGAGCCTTGAGGGAGGGACACTGGGGGGTATGGCAGGACAGAGGGATGGTAAACCAAGAGAAAAGAGCAGAATGTAAATAAGAATGAAGGATAAATCAGAGCACAAGGATAAGAGAGGGAAAGGAGGCATGCATGTGATCTGAGTGAGATGCAAGCGCCAAAAGTAGAAAAAGCAAGATTGCTTATTCATTCGCTTTCCATCCTCTCTTCTACAGTGTCTATTACTCCCTCCCTCTCTTCTATCCCCCTCTTTCTCTCCGTCTGTCTGACTGTCTCTTGCTCTCTCTCTCTCTCTCTCTCTCTCTCTCTCTCCCTCTCTCTCTTTCTCTCTCTCCCACTCTCTCACTCTGTTGCACAGTTTTAAACCATCTATGTGAAGAGGGAATGTGACAAAGAAGCTCGTTCGGACAAGCGTATTACCTTCCCCTGAGCAAGACACTGGAGACACTAATCCAAACACACACACACACACACACACTTGATTAAACACACACGGATGTGGGGCTGTAGAGCTAAAAATATAACACACGCTCTCTATTTCCCTACTCTTGCATCTCTCTCTCTCTCTCTCTCTCTCACACACACACACACACACACACACACACACACACACACACACACACACACACACACACACACACATACAAACACAGACACACAAGAATGCTCCTCACAAAGTCATGTTAAGCTTGAAGGCTTAGATTCAGATCAAAGCAAAATATGCAAGACACATGGATGTTTGAACCACCAAGAATGCAAACCGTCACGTATACACACAAACACACACACGAGCAATGTCATCCCTCAGTATCTCTCTCTCTCTCTCTCTCTCTCTCTCTCTCTCTCTCTCACTTACACACTCACACACACAAATTTGCTGACAAGCTTGACAGACAAGCAGACTGACTTCAGTAAGGCTTTGTTGGTAATATTCCAGTAACCTTGTCTTCCACAGGGGTCTGTACATCCAAACCACAACATTTTAGCTCAATACGAGGCGCAGTTTCTCACGTGGCAATATAATGCCCTCAGTTGCTGCCATTAAACCCCCCCCCCTCACACACACACACACACACACACACACACACACACACCGTGTACATTATTACTTCTTTTTCCAGTTTGAGCTTGTCTACACTCTGCCTTTTTAACATAAATATTCACACCAAAGTCGCTCCTCTCCCATTCAGTTCCTCTCCGGTTCCTCTATGTTTCTCTGTGGATGAATCATCCAGTCTCTCACCGGAGGCTCATTGTGAACTTCAGAACACATCAGACGTCAGACACAGGGGCCGTCAGCTCTCATAATGTCAGCCCAGGGTGTGCACAGGCATGCAACCCCCCCCCCAACTACTCTCCAACCCCCTAACTCCCATTCTCCTCTGTCTCCTCACCCTCTCGTTGATTCAAATACACATACAAAAATTACTTTGCAGATTTACATAAATACACTAAATGCTGACACAAACATCACAGAAGATAACTATGGGCATAACACTTCCATGGTTATGTATAGCCTTGTGGGATGTTGCCATTATTGTGATTTTTATTATATCATAATTTTGGCAATGCACTCGAGTGCACACATACGTCAAGCACATTCACAATGCACAGACATTTACATATCTACACTAGACAGGCAGCTAATTCCAAGAGGAAATATTAATCATTGCTTTTGCTATTAAATGAAGATTTTGAGGTCAAATATAATCCTGTTTCATCCACTGCCATCAAGTCAGTTAAATGAGCTGGGAGATGTGGGAGGGGAAGAGGCAAGGATTGTGAAAATAACAGCTGCGTTCATCATCAGCCTCTTTTAAAACTGATCAACACATAAGGAATATTTTTCTACTACCAGCCTCTGCATGTTTTCTGTTAATTTGATAAGTGGCATGAAATGTAATCATTTCAGGGTGTAGAAAGGTCATGTACAGGCCCAGCAGCTTCTAAGTTTACATATGTCCTGATCAAAGTAACAAAAGGACACTAAGGTTTGTGTGTAAATAATTAGTAAAAAAAAAAAAAAAATCATTAAAGGATATCTAGTCTGAAAGACACCCAAGGTGAGTAAAAGACCGATCCTGCTGACCTTCATGTTCACTTCATCTACTTATGATTGAGCTGTAACATAACGCGCTTATTTATGGCTGCATGATTCATTCAAATCAGGATATGTAATAGTTTAACTTCAATAAAACCATCAACTCTAATATACTTTGTGGGAGGTTATTTCAAGATACTTTCATACAGCATTGTGTGTCCACCCAACTGTTGAGTCAAAATAAATATCCACTACTTACGAGCTTTTCTCTATCACTTGCACATTATAACTGGGCCTTAACTAAACATCCCAAACCATACGCTATCTACCAAAGGACAGATCCATTTCCAAAAACTATAAACACTACTCCTCTGTTTCCCCTATTTCCTAACCCTAACCCTCTTTGTGAAAAACTCCATATTCAAATCCCTTCTTTTATCAGTGGCTGCAACGTGTGCTTATTCACAAAGCACTGGGAATATAAATGTCATAACAGCAACTTAAGTCATCACAACTGGAACCCAGTTAACATACAAGTCTCCAGGTGGGAACACTACAAGCCAAAATTGTTCATACAGCCATCAGAATCACAGGATGGCTGTCCTGGATGGTGTGGGGAGATCTTGAGTGTGGAAAATTACTTTGCTATACAGTTAAACTGCATTCTTAATTACATTTAGAGAGAAATATATTATGTCACGGATTCCATTTGTTTGTGACATATCACAAATATCACACATTTCTAATCAACATATCTTGTATATTAGGTCAGGCAGCATTTTGGCCAGTTTTGTTACCTTTACCAAACAAAACCACCTGGTTAAGGTTAGGGAAAGGTTAAGTTTAGGCATAAAAAACACTTGCTTACAGTAACATAACACAACATTTGAAACAAGCAAACATCACTGTTGCTGAGCGCTGAACTGAAACTCAGGTCACCAGTGTGAGGGTCAGTCTGGGTTGTTGTAACCATCTGTCACTTCATCTTCCTCCTAGTGCAATGTTTCTCAAACTTTTTCAGACCAAAAAAATTTGCGGACCACCAAGCTTAATAGCCCCCCCAGCACCTCATATTCATAGTCATATTTAGTCAACTTGTATTCTTTTTTGTTTAGTCACATTTTAGTCAACGAAAAGTCTTGGCTTTTTAGTCTAGTTTTAGTCGAAGAAAATCCAAAGTATTTTAGTCTGGTTTTAGTCGAAGAAAATCCAAAGTATTTTAGTCTAGTTTTAGTCAATAGTCTTTTTAGTCATTGACCTGCATCATGTTGGCTTTTTTTTTTTTTTAATTTAAAAATATGTTAAATTATTATTATTATTTTAAAAATGTAAATTGCTTATCACACAGACCTAACAATTCAGCTACAAATGAATGAGCAGTAATATGCATGTGATAACATAGATTGAAAACTAAGCTGAAGTGATACCTCTTCTCTGAATAGACAAGCTAAGCCAGTGTGCTGCTGTTAGCCAGTGAAAAGAGAGCGGAGTGGCAACTCTTCACTTTGTTACACAATCTATGTCCGTGCGCTGCTGTTTTAACTTTGTTCTCGCTGCGCTACACTTCAGACAGCGCCGGTGGGTGTGTGCTTCTCAGTCACACACACACACACACACACACACACAGCAGCGCAGGATGAGAAAAGCTAACGCGCATCCAATGAATGCACTTTTTGGATTGTAATTTAAAAGTCGATGACGAAACAGGAAAGACACATTTTATTAAGTTTTATTTAATGAAGTAGATTTTATCTCGTCTTTTTTCGTCAACAAAAAATGCATGTTAATTTGATTTTCTTTTTACTGTCCCTGTCTTTAGGCACCAATACATTTTTATTGTACTGTAGCCTGAGTGTTTTCTCTGACAGCTAGTTCTCAGCACAGTTCTGTCACTCTGACGTTACGTTACAAGCCTACTGATCATCATCAACTTAAACTGGAGACAGCTGTAGTACAATGATCAGCCGTCAGTCACTGAGTTTTTTTCTACTGTTTCTACAGTGTTTCTTTATTATATTCTACATAAAGTTGATTTTTTTTTTTTTTTTTTTTTTTTAGAAAAGGAGGTTCAAGGAAACTTCTGTGAGTCCTTGCAAACGTTTTCTTTCTTTTTTTTAATGTTCCATATAAAGCACAATTTCATGGCGGACCACTAGGGGGCGCTCGCGGACCACTAGTGGTCCGCCATGAAATTGTGCTACCCTTTGAGAAACACTGTCCTAGTGCAAATTTCAGACTTATTGTAGGTGATTACGCACATTCTTGTGACGTCTTATGCACCAACATTATCCACTGCAAAATACATTCTCCTCAAAACATAATTGAGAATGCTATTTAGTTGTAGGAGAATGTCATTTTTAGGGGACAGGGCTCCCAGGCCATGGGGGAGACATGTTTAAATATTGCAGCCGTGACAGGGGTGGAAAAGGCATACAAGGAGCTTTTTGCCCTCTGCCCGTGATGCTGATGAGAATCTCTGGCCTGAGACAGGATGCTAACTCAGAATGTCATTGTTGTTATGTACGATCTTTTTCCCTAAATTTCCTTTTTGAGTGAACAGTTTAGGTTTGACATGGAAGTTTGACATTTGCTGAGTGTACAGTTTTGCATTTGCATTTAAAGTGTGAGCAAATTGAGCATAATGTAAAAAAAAAAAAAAAAAAAGTCCGTTAATAAACAAGGAAAAAATCCAATTGCCACGTCTCATTTGAATCAAATGAACATTCATTTTCTCCTCTCACTCACTCCTCCCCTATCTTATGTCTCATTTTTCACTCTCCCCTTCTCTCTCTAACTGATAAGCCCTATCTTGCTGAGACTCATATTGACCCCCCTTTAAAGTGGCTGCAGCTAGCCTTAGGTTTCCATAAATATTCAGTATCAACATGCACATGCATATACTTAACTTATGCTTGACTGGGTGCACACGCATATCATCGTGCACAGCACACAGGCGCTCGCTTACATTTCATTGCCTAATCCCCATCTCAAAAAGGGATTTAACTAAATAGTGAGAATTTCTACCTCCCTCTTTGCCAGCACTGGGTACAAAAATATCCATCTGGAGCTATAAATAGTCCATTATACTCTGGGCATACTGAAGGCATATGACGTGAATACGACGATGCTACCCTCCACTCACTTGCACACAGGGCTTTCTTGATTCTGTTTTTGTGTTTTTTTCATCATTCATGCACCATGTGTTTCTCTGCCACCCCTCTCTCTTCATTTCCTCTCAGACGTCATCAAGGTCAGTTTGACCCATGCAAGGATAGAAGGAGAGGGGGATAAGAGGAGGGAGAGCCAGACAGAGAGGACTAACATAGAGGTGATGGAAGAGTAAAAAAGTGTGTCAGTGGCATGGGTGTGAGAACAGTGACAGGAAAAGGAGGAGGGGAAGTGAAGACTTCATCTGTGTTTTTAGACCTTCCTTACATTGTCTTCAGAGCTGTCAGGTGAGAATGGGGAGGAAAGATATGATGGGCGTTTATCTTACATAACCATCATCAGGTTGCCAGCATAGTCACTCTCTTCCTCTTTTATTCTTCCGCCTGCTCCTGATTTATCCAATTCCTTCACTTGCTTCAGTTTCTCTCTCCTCCTTCACTTCTACTGACTCACTGTGACACACACTGTGAACTATGTCTGTTAATCTCTCTCTCTCACTCCCCCTGTCTGTCTCTCCCTCACACTTTCCCTCTCACTCTCTCTCTCTCTCTCTCTCTCTCTCACACACACACACACACACACACACACACACACACAACACAGTCTGAGAATATCCACTTGCTCCCTCTGCTGGTTGCTATCTGTCTCCATTTCATGTGAGGCCAAGTAGATCATTACAACCCCAATTATTTCTACTTGATAATGGAAGATAATAATGAGGACCCCCTTCAAAAAAAAAAAAAAAAAAAAAAAAGCTGCACATACACTGTCCTTGGTCAGGGTGTCTGGTGTAACTTGGAGTGTTTTATGATAGCATATGGCCTGACTGTTGTAAATGTACACAGTTGATGAGAGTTTTTTAACTACGGTACAAGCCTGCTTTGAGGATCATAATTTTCAGATAAGAATAATTGATGCTTTATCAAACGAGCTGTTGCTCATCTAACTATCTACAATTATCATGCCATAAAACATACTTAAACAACTAATCATATTTGTCCTCACTCTAACCCCCACTCTAGCCTATGGTAATCATGACTCAGCTCAGCCTCATGAATATGAAGGTGTGGATTTAAAACTGGTGGTTTGGAGAAGCATGTTTTCTTATGCTAGAAAGCTTGCTTTATTCACCAAAAAATTATAAGGTATCATGATAAGCAAAGGATTTGAATATTTTAACCAAGACAAAAAGCTCTGCACTCCTCCAGTCTCTTATAATCAGGTCTTTGGGAGGCTATTTTTAGCTCCCACTGGCAGCAAATGAGTTCTGTTGGGATTGTATGCAGACCTTGATGTTACATAAGAAAAATATGAAATACAGAGTTTGTAGTGGGTATTATCCCACTCTACAGTCTGCGCTGTACTGCCATATCTATTCAGACCACTTAGGTCTTTTTATGAGTCTATGGTCACATCAGCTAAAATGAAATACAGCTTTGCAAGATGACTGCTGAGCAGGTACAAAAATGTGCCTGGACAAGCTCCCTCAATCTGTCACTCTTAAACCGTTTTTTTTTTTTTTTTTTTTTTTTTTTATTCATTGTCACACACACACACACACACTACTAACTTATATGCACACATGTGCAGACAATTAACTAGCATTCACCCAAATTAATTTTAACTATTGACAGTTGTGTCTGATATCACCAAGCAACTTCACAGCAACATCACAGGAATCACATGAACTTTTATTTCAAGATTATTCAGTTTCCCTGCTGAACGTACAAAATAATGACCACTAAAACACCTAAAATGCCAAATTGGCCAATTCTTGAGTGATCCCCTTATTTACTCTTGGTGACAATAGCATTTGCCATGTTAGTGTAATAAGTATCCAGTGACAAATAATACCTTGCCCACTGAAATCCCACCACCACCACTGTAACTGAACAATTCCACAGTTGGAATTGAGAGGTATCAGAACATAATGTCCATTAAAATCTTACTTGATTTGATATAAATGACAATTGGCTACTGTGTGGATTTCCTCACACCTCAGCAGCTCTAGATGTATATTGTGTGCTACTGCATGGACTTACTTTCACTGGAATCCCTAAGACTGAATGAAGCTCTGGCCTGGATTGAGTGGTTATTTCTGGAACACATTAGCACATGGGGAAGTATTGTCTCCTCTTGAGCTTTTTAATCATCAACACTGAGAGAGTAATCTCAATGTCACAAGAAAAAGAGGGGGAAAAGCTGGCAACCCATAAATCTGTGATGTGTTTGAGCACACAGGAGAAATATGGCACCTTAAGGAAAGATACTGTATTAGTACAGGGGATACAGGTGATGCGAAGGAGAAGAGATGGAGAGAAGCATCAATTAGCTCCTCACTCCCCACTGAACCACTTTACCTACAACTGGTCAGTGTAAAAATATATCAGCTACTGTTTCCTACAGGTAGCAAGTGTTATATTTCATCATAACTTTTCATCTCAACACATGTTAATGATCGATGTGAGAGAAATGGATAACTTACCTGTGTACGTGTGTATGTGTGTGTGTGTGTGTGTGTGTGTGTGTGTGTGTGTGTGTGTGTGTGTGTGTGTGTGGTGTGTGACATGCTCTCATCACTGCAAATTTTCCACACAGCGGGAAATGTGATCCATCTGCTTTTGCTCAGGTGACAGTCATGACGAGAGTGGTCTTATTCATATGGGGACGCATGACAGCCTGCAACCCTGCAGCCCTGCTGCTCTTTCATTAAACTGGTTATCAGATACATACAGGAATGAGATTTGGACTGAAAACATTCATTTTTAATCTGCTCAGCTGGGGACTGGCTCCACCAGGACCTCACCTCTAACTTCCACCTAATGTGTATGGGAAATGGTGTAGATCCTTTATGTCTGGACTTCTGAGAGCAATCATTTTACTTAGGCCAAACTCCAATTAAAGGGTGCCATATCAATCCACTTTCACTCTGGAAATTTGGAGAGAAAATTTTACACTGTAGACACCCACCTAAAATTCAGATGATGTATAAGATACTGTTGATACATTTTACAAGCAAAGCTCTCTAGGCTGCCAATAACTTTGACATTTTACACTTCATGTTCATGGGTGTTCATAAGATTAGATGCTACCTTTTGTGGATATCTCCCTGTGGAGTGAAAGTGTTCATGTTTATGCCATGAGGTGGGCTAGTAGGCTGATTGGAGAGCCACAGCTGAACCCAGAATTCCTACATACTAAGCAGTTACAGAGGCTAGCACTGTCTATCTTAGAAGATGGCTCCCACCCACTGTATGTTGAATTTCAGCCTCTACCATAAGGCCGCAGGTACAAAATGCCTGTCTGCAAAACAAAGAGATACAGAGGCAGTTTTGTTCCCTCAGTCATCAAAAGGTTAAATAGTAATTAGGCCATTGTTCGACTACACATTAATTTATTAACTTATGGACTATACAGCCTTTTTAATTTATCTATTTATTTATTCTGACCTAGTTTTTTGTATCTGCCATGATGGCTTTTATTCTGCATTTTATCTTTTGTCTTTTGATACTTGCACCTTTTTGTATACTTTTTATCCATGTTTCCATGTCTGGAGCACTTTTGTCACTGTTATGTCACTGTCTCTGTCAATGTCGTAAATGTTGTCTGTGTGTGTGTAAACAGCCAACTCTTTTAACTGCAACCAAATCTACCCTCAGGTACGAATAAATTTACCTTACCTTACCTTACCTTATTTAATATGACTGAAGCTTTGCTCCAGTATGTTACCATAGGCTATGAATCAGGATCCTTGTTTAATGTTAGTGAGGCAAGTTGCAATGTGTTACAGCAGAAAATACAGAGGCATTTAGTACTGCATAGGTGAGTCTTGGATATGCTCACTGGAACCTTGATATGTGCCTATTTATTTGTTTATTTATTGCTTTTTGTAATGAAATTAAAAACATTGACCCTCTATGTCTGGAAAAGGCAAAGATTAAATGAAAAACCAGCCACAAGACAAATGTTTGACCAATGTGTAAATCCATCAAACACAGCTACTTTAATAATCCTACAGTTTTATAGGCCAATCGCTAATTGCAGCTGAGTTTTGCACATACTTTTGGAACAAATTTGAATTTTTTTCTTATGCCTCCTTACCTGCCCAAACACTGACTTTACTATGGGGTGAAGAGCAGAGTCGTGCTCAGACGAGGTTGTATTCAGTCTCTTGGTTGTGCGGCTGGATACAGGCTGGACAGGTGCGCCCGTTGCAGGCGGGTCAGAGTTCAGACTCGTCGCGGAGCCAGTAGTTATTCTCTCCTTGGACTCGAAAAAGAAAGCAGCTTCGTCCGGGGACTTTGAGTACGATGGGGCTGGTGAGGTCGTCCTGTCCTGACGGGAGCTGCCGTGGTTGTGAGCTTCAGGCAGCTCACCTTTGGAAGAGTCGTGGTGGTGATATGAGTGTCTGGACCTGGACGACTTGCTGTGCTCTTTCTGACTCCTACTCATCCTCTGTCTCACATCCTCTTGAACATAAACATCATGTACTGGGCTTGTCCGTCGGTGTGACTGGTTCTTGTGTGCCCGGTGATCACCTTCATGTCGGGGACCGGCATGTCTTGGCTGACAGAGAGGTCTGCGTGCACTTGCCTCACATTCCTGGGTCCAGCTTGCATCCTCAGACGCGCTGCCTCCAGCACCGGTGGGATGATGGCGACTGTGGTGGCTTCGGTGACTGCGAGGACCATGCTGCTCTGGGTGCGCAGACCTGCGGTTCAGTCCCGATGATCTCAGGAGAGAAGTAGTCGATTCGCTTTTGGGGAGAGACGAGCTCATTGCCGTTCCCTTTCCCTCACTTGTCGTTGTCTAGCTGTTTGAGGCTGGAGCTTGTGTAGACGAAGAGAGGACAGTGCGCTCACCACCACGTGTAGGTGTTCAGCATCAGCTACGTAGATCAGAGTAGACTGAACCCCACTCTCTGAGCGGGCATCCACTCACTTAACACAAACTACTACAGCCCAGCTGCCCACCCACTTGGATGAAGTTGGGATAGTCACCTGATCGCGCAGCAGAAAAAAAAAAAAAGTGTGCAGCCTTGTCTCTCAACCATATCCGCGGGTGAAGTGGTCACCCTCGTTAAGTCTGGATGTCACTGGAGGGATAACAGCAGTATTGCAAAGCCATGTCATATCCCCGCGCATAGTCCACCAAGTTACACGTCACCACAGATCATTTCTCACATAATGAGCCATTTCATTATGGCTCATTATGTGAGCCATAATGAAACATTGCTTTTTGTGTTGCCTTTGTAGAAGAAGAAACGAAAACACCACCTTTTGCGTATCTTTTAACTTTATATTTACACAATTCTTCTTGAAAGATCATCTTTCATAAGACTCAGTATACATATTGGAATCTCATAACTCATAATTCAACAAGTTTCTGTGTTATTAAAGCCTTCCTATGCTGTGTCTATGATAGGGTTAGGTAAGTACTGTATAACATTCTACAACACACACACATGCACACACACACACACACACACACATATGTATATATATATATATATATATATATACACACACACACACACACACACATATGTATATATATATATATATATATGTGTGTGTGTGTGTGTGTGCGTGTGTGTATGTATATATATATATATAAAGTCCTTTGCAAGTAAGAAAGTTAAAAGGGGAAAAAACCTCACAATAAAGCATGGCCATTCATCAACCCCATCCCAGCTGCACACCCAGAGTCATGATTCTCACAACAGATGTCCAGGGATGCAGGGCAGAACTATGTAATGTAAATGATGTTAATGTACAGCCCCAATTAAACACTCAACCTCTTGCAAACTATGATGGATAGTGCAAAGCTGAGAAATGAGCAGCTTTTCCTCTCAGTCTCTGGGGAATTTTTGTTCTCTGACATCTGTGTCTCTGTCTCCTCCGCTCCAGGGAGAGGCAAGTATCTTCACTCCATCTCTCTACTTCATCCATCCCCCACCTCATCAGCCTGCTTTAATTGTTGTGCTGCCTCTGACGGTGCGATGTTCATATCGTCCCTGCCGTATTCCAAATATCTCCTTATTAAGTGCTGGCAAATGTCACCACTGCTTAGCCATTGTTACTCTGTACATTCATGAATAGGTACAACACTACCAACCACACTATCACCCTTGTTATCCTTTCCTTTTCATTTTGTATAATGATTAGCAGTAATGCTGGTGCTTTTATTCTGACTTGGGCATTCAGCAGTCAGAGAAACTATATTTTTGTAATGTGGCATTTATTAGAGAGGTATTCCTGCATTTAAAAAAAAACTGAAAAATTCTAGCTCTTGCCTTCTATATGTTTCTTTTGATGCCCCCTCCCTCTTTTTCTCTCACTCCCCTTCTGTGGACACTGGACTGCAGCAGAGGACATATAAGCCTCAGGGTGCAATATGGCCCATTTAAAGTCCACAGAGACAGCAAGAATAAAACAACAGGAAAATGTGGTGCCCAGTAATTAACCAAAAATGCATATATTTAGGAAAGTTCACGCAAATTAAATTTCATCTTTACAGAAAATATCCCTTGGAATTTATTCTAAGCAAAGGAAAGAAACAGCCTTGCCATATTATATTTTAGTATTTTAGGAGCCATGTCACAATGTATTTTATAATGGTATTTTATACTGAACAGTATCATCTCGTGGCATGGGATAAATATTTTAGTGTTGATAGGCTAAAGACAAATTAGTAACATCTCATTTACAAGACGTGTAATTCAGGATGGCTTGGTATCGCCAATCATCCCTGAATCACAACCTGGACGGGGGAAGGGGGGGTGGGTGGTGGGGGTTGGGGCGATGACCTGATAGCAATGATATGAGGAGCCTTATCATCCTCCTTGTAGAGACACGCAAGGAAACTTGACAGACAAACTGTACTGACCTCCATAGATTGGCTAAAAACAGCATGAAAAAGCAGCAAAGCTTGCCAGCTGCAAGGTGAGGTGCACGGTTCGGCTGCAATGAAAGTAGCGCAAAGGGCAGAGGTGTAGTAGACCCAGGCGTCATGGCACTCATCAAGAGGAACTAGTTCACAACATATGGGACATAACCTCTCTGGAGGGGGTGGGGGGGTGGGGGGTAGCAGCGAGCAGTTCAAAAAAAGTAATGTATTACACATTTCTTGTTACCTTTAAATTAGCAATGCATTACTTTACTTATTTACTCCCTGTGGAAAGTACATTATTGTTACGCCACAACATGCAATGTGATATGATGATGGCAAGATGGCGGCGTGCATAGACACAGCAGTTCAGTGCTTTTCCTTTTGGTGCTTTTTTGGCTGTTTGCATGTGTGTTGTTACTCATCCTGACAACATCCTGCTGCCCGAACAACATCTACAGCTGGCACGATCTCCGAGAAATAGGTTCTTACAGTGAGTGGGATGTTACAGCAGAGTTTCTCTGCTTTCACAGCATCTGTGTTGGAACTGTTTGCATTTCCACTTGTAGTGGCCTTTTTGAGCCACAAGGGGGCATAGTTTATTCATCGGTCATTACCCGATTTCAGGAAGTGATGTAGAGAGAAGTTCTTCTTCTTCTTTTTCCTTGCGAAAGAAAGCGTTTTTAGCACAGAGATGCTACCTCTTCTTCCAACCGTTTGTTCTTAAGCCCATTAAGTGGCAATATAAGTAAGTTATTTATCATTGTTAGACTGCATATTGTTTATTGTTTTACAAGATCTGTTTAATTTTATTGACTACTATTTATAGTCTCATGCTCATACGTAGATCTGTGAATAATAGATCCGCCATTCAGTTGTTACATACTGACTCATTCAACGGACAAAGTATTGTGTATTGGTTGTTAATCGATGCTCTTTTGTACTTTGTTTATTTCAGTTTCACAGTTTTTGGCATTAAATCCTGTCCTACCACAACTCTTGCCTGTTCCTTGGAGGATGCAGTGTCAAAGAGAGTTTAGCTGGCTGTGGATACCAGTATAGGACAGTAGTCACACTGGGTGAAGCAGTACAGCATCCCTTTGGATGTCGTCAGGTGCCTCTCCGTGGATTACCATCCCCACGGGAAGGTGACGAAGGCAACGCAGAGGGGAGGAGGCAAAAGCGAGGCAGCAGAGCCGGTGTACTGGTGAGGCTGCAGAGATGGCCGCACAAACCACCGCTTCCTAGCCTCTTCCTGAGCAAGATGAGATCCCTCTCTAAGAAGATGGATGAACTGAAAATACAGGTTGCAATGAACAACATGGTGAAGGACAGCTGCATTCTGCTCTTCACAGAGACCTGGCTTCATTCATCCATTCCAGACACAGCTATCGAACTAGCAGGCCACACAGTACACTGTCGTGACAGGACCAGGGACTCCAGTAAGAGCACAGGAGGGGGGTTATGTGAATAACAGGTAGTGTACTACCAGGTAGTGTACTGACACTAAGGGCCCTATCTTGCGCCAGACTCCCTAAACCAGCTATTTGCGGATTTAGGATTTAGGAAGAGGCGTTCCCCCGTAAAAGTTGCTATCTTGTGCACCTCCCGCTATCCGCAAAACACTTGCGCTACCCGCTATATTATGTATAGGCGTGTTTTGGGTGTTACGCCAGTTAAACCAATCAGTGTGCCAGGTGCCATTGCCTTTAAGGGCAGGATGCGCTATCCTAAATCCTAAATCCTAAACCCGCGATGGAGAGAGGGAGGTAGATTTTCTCAGGGCTTCTACTGAGGCTAAAGCAAGTTGGCTTTATATACATATTATATATTATATTATAGGTGAGTTAATTCGGGAGGTGGAGCCACATGTGTCCAAGTGGACGTGTCACAAGGTTGTACTGATTGAGTAAATCTCCGGGTCACACCACACACACACAGGAGGCAGAGGTGGAACTACACTATATTACCAAAAGTATTCGCTCACCCATTCAAATGATCAGAATCAGGTGTCCTAATCACTTGGCCTGGCCACAGGTGTATAAAATCAAGCACTCAGGCATGCAGACTGTGAAACAAGACATTTGTGAAAGAATGGGCCGCTCTCAGGAGCTCAGTGAATTCCAGCGTGGAACTGTCATAGGATGCCACCTGTGCAACAAATCCAGTCGTGAAATTTCCTCGCTCCTAAATATTCCACAGTCAACTGTCAGCTCTATTATAACAAAATGGAAGCGTTTGGGAACAACAGCAACTCAGCCACGAAGTGGTAGGCCACGTAAAGTGACGGAGAGGGGTCAGCGGATGCTGAAGCGCATAGTGCAAAGAGGTCGCCGACTTTCTGCACAGTCAATTGCTACAGAGCTACAAACTTCATGTGACCTTCAGATTAGCCCAAGTACAGTACGCAGAGAGCTTCATGGAATGGGTTTCCATGGCCGAGCAGCTGCAGCCAAGCCACACATCACCAAGTGCAATGCAAAGCGTCGGATGCAATGGTGTAAAGCACGCCGCCACTGGCCTCTAGAGCAGTGGAGACGCGTTCTCTGGAGTGATGAATCACGCTTTTCCATCTGGCAATCTGATGGACGAGTCTGGGTTTGGAGGTTGCCAGGAGAACGGTACATTTCAGACTGCATTGTGCCGACTGTGAAATTTGGTGGAGGAGGAATTATGGTGTGGGGTTGTTTTTCAGGAGCTGGGCTTGGCCCCTTAGTTCCAGTGAAAGGAACTTTGAATGCTTCAGGATACCAAAACATTTTGGACAATTCCATGCTCCCAACCTTGTGGGAACAGTTTGGAGCGGGCCCCTTCCTCTTCCAACACGACTGTGCACCAGTGCACAAAGCAAGGTCCATAAAGACATGGATGACAGAGTCTGGTGTGGATGAACTTGACTGGCCTGCACAGAGTCCTGACCTGAACCCGATAGAACACCTTTGGGATGAATTAGAGCGGAGACTGAGAGCCAGGCCTTCTCGACCAACATCAGTGTGTGACCTCTTTTGGAAGAATGGTCAAAAATTCCTATAAACACTCTCCTCAACCTTGTGGACAGTCTTCCCAGAAGAGTTGAAGCTGTAATAGCTGCAAAAGGTGGACCGACATCATATTGAACTCTATGGGTTAGGAATGGGATGGCACTTCAGTTCATAGTATGAGTAAAGGCAGGTGAGCGAATACTTTTGGTAATATAGTGTATGTGTAAACTAATTTATTGACAAGGTAAATTGGGCAAATAAAATATTAAAAATAAAAATATAGCACAGCTGCTGGCTTATGATAAAACAATAAAACGTGCTGGCGTAAGTGTCCAATTAAAACAGTCTTTCCTCTAAACAGTCTATATGAGTAATATACTCAGTCCATTCCGGTGGCGTCCCGGTATTAGTCCGACCGTGTGCATGGCGAGGCTCCGTCGGGGCGTGCATTAAAGCCGCCTGGGCGCGCTCTCCAGTGGTCCTGACCACCCGCTATCCGCTATCCCGGGGTGGTCAGGACAGTGGTCCTGACCACCCGCTATCCGCTATCCCTAAAGTGTGTGCGCAAGATAGCAACTTTAGGGAAAGCGCATGAAACACGCCCACGGACACACCTCCAGACGCAAATGATGGAGTCGGCATAAGGATAGCGGGTAGCGGGTGGCGCAAGATACCGTTTAGGGATAGCAGAAGTTCCTAAATCCGCAATTTGCGGGTAGCGGGTAGTGGCAGCGGATAGCGGGTGGCACAAGATAGGGCCCTAAGACTGTAAGTAGCCACTGCTCCCCGAACCTGGAGTATTTCACTGTTAAATGCAGGCCTATATATCTTCCTTGGGAGTTCACTGTTGTCATACCAACTGCTAGGTCTATCCCACCGGGTGCTAAAGCTCGCTCTGCCCTGGACGTTTACATGACACCATTAGCAGTCAGCAGAGCAGGTATCCCGAGGCTGCCACCCGAAGCCTGACCCAACCCGGCCAATTCACGTAAATTTTAGACCGTAAAATTTTGACCCGACCCGAAAATGTCGGGTCAGGTCGGGTCGGGTTCCGGCAGAATATGAGAACTCTACACAGAACATTCTCAGAGACCGATCGCACCCCGGACATTCTCTATTTCATTGGTTCCCAACCCAGTCCTCAAGGACCCCCTGTCCTGGAGGTTTTTGTTTCAGCTCTACTCTTTCACATCTGATCCATGTAAGGGCTTCATACTGATTGGCTGAAACAGATCTACCTGAAGAGGGCGTGCATGAAGGTGCAAGGGCCTTAATTGGATCAGGTGTGAGAGAGTAGAGCTGAAACAAAAACCTCCAGGACAGGGGGTACTTGAGGACTGGGTTGGGAACCACTGCTCTATTTGAACTTCTGCCCTCAGGCAAAAACATGAACATCTGTAATATTAACTGTGAAACACTGATATGTCTTTGGGCAAAATTGAATCGTAGGCAACTGGACTTGTATTTGTCTTAGGAAGACGTTTCGCTTCTTATCCAAGGGGCTTCATTAGTTCATGCACATCGGTCTTTCTAGTCCGCACTAATCTGACAAAGACAGTGGGGTAAGGTCCAGGTATTTAACCTCTGTGGGAGTGTCCACCTTAATGCCTGTGGGTGTGTTCAACACTGATATGAATCATGCAATATACAATGCCTCCAGAGTATTCACACCTCTTCACTTTTTCAACATTTTGTTACATTACAGACTTATTCTAAAATCGAGTATAGTTTTCCTTTAAAAAATCTACACGAAATAGCCCACAATGACAAAGTGAAAACATGTTTTCAGTCATTTTTGTAAATTTATTAAAAATGTAAACATTTAAACATAATAGGTACATAAGCATTCACACCTTTTGCTATGATGCTCAGAATTGAGCTCAGGTGCATCCAATCCAAGCCACCTACACTGCTGCAGGATAAAAGACTGGCTCATTCTGCCACTCCTTGCCAGATCCTCTGTCATCTTCTTGTGTTTCCTTGGACCAGCTGCCTATAAACCTACCTGCTATCCCTTGGCTCCACTCCAGCTCAGCCTACACCATTCATCTGCCCTCCTGGACACTCCTGCCTCAACTCTACTCTGAGCTCCTGACCTGACATTCCGTCCGTCTTTCCTGGAAAGCCTGTCAGCGCCTTGGCTCCCTCGTCTACACTCAGTTCTCCACAAGATTTCTAAATTGAACTCAATCTCTGGTTTGACTCTTCAATAGATTGACTTTAATTATCACTAAAGCTTGTTCTGAGTCTGCATCCTGGGGTCTGGCCTTTTAGTGTTCCTAACAGAACGATCTGGCCACAAAAATGGACCCCGCAGACCAGGCTGCTGAGTCAGCTCACTTCCATCAGGCTGTAACACAACAGGGTGTGCTCCTCAGTCAACATCACAGCAGCATATGAGCATTATATGAGAGTAATTGCTCTTTAACTCAACAAGTGGCAGTTTTAAGCTCCCAGCTCTCAACGTTCCTCTCCTCACAGCCTCCTACCACACCGCCTGCTCCCCCTAGTGACCCCAGCCTGGAAGCTTCACCTCCATGGGATGTTTGTGCAACCACTCCAGAGCCTTTTTCAGGTCAGCCAAATCTCTGTCAGGGTTTTCTGTTTCAATGTACTACAGTTCAATTCAGTGAGTTTTTGGAGGAGTTCAAACTGGTTTTTGACCATCCTGATTATAAGCTAATGCTATGCGGGTTATGACTCTCTCACAAGGACAACGATCGGTTGCAGATTACTCCATCGAGTTGAACCTGCTTCTTTGAGTGCTCTTGTTTCCCTTGCTAACCGCATAGATAACCACCTGAAGTCTCGCCACCACGAGCGGGTTAACCCCTCTGGTTTTTCCAACACTCAGCCAGTTCCACCAGCCCCAGGTCCTGTTACTATCAACCCAGCCCCAGTTGTCTCCTCTCCACCACCAGTTGATGAACCCATGCAGTTGGGCAGAGCCAGGCTATCCCCAGAGGAACACTACAGGTGCATCAGCTCTGGTGAGTGCGTTTACTGTGGCAAGCCTGGCTATTTCATTTCCTCCTGCCCAGTGTGGCCAAAAGGGAGGGCTCACCATTAAATGTGGGGGTTCTGGTTGGCCACACTCCGACTACATCCTGTAAAAATCCCCACTTTCAAGTTCCAGCCACCTTGAGTTGTCAACTCCTGTCTCTCCCTCTGCTGGCACTCATCGACTCCGGGGCTGAGGAGAACATTTTGGACTCTCAAGTGGCTGAACAGGCTGGCATCACCACTGAGGCTCTGGTGGAGCCCCAGAATGCACTAGCAGTGGATGGAAGGCTCATCACCCGAGTAACACACTGTATCACGCCCATCCCACTTATTGTGTCAGGTAACCATAAGGAAATTCCACATCATCGCTGCTCCCAACACTCCACTTATTTTGGGCCACCCTTGGCTTGTTAAACACAATCCACAGACTGATTGGTCACATGAGAAAATTGTTGGAGCTGGAGTCAAACGTGCCATGAAACCTGTCTGCAATCTGCTTCCTCTCCCGCTAGAATTATCCCTAACCCGCCTTCTGCACCCCCTGACCCTCCTGATCTCTTTGGAATTCCTGAAATCTACCACGACCTGCATGAAGTCTTCAGTAAAAGTAAGGCTCTCTCACTCCTACCTCACAGACCATATGACTGTGCCATAGACCTCACCCCAGGCTCTAAGTTTCCAACGAGTTGTCTGTACAACCTGTCAAGACCTGAATACATGGCCATGGAAAACTATATCAGGGACTCCCTCGCAGTAGGTATTATCAGACCCTCATCCTCACCCTTAGGAGATGTTTTTTTCTTTGTAGAAAAAAAAGACTCCTTTTGCACCCGTGCATAGATTTCACAGGGCTAAATGCCATCACAGTAAAAAAATAAATACCCACTTCCACTCACTGACTCAGCTTTCACCCCTCTTCAGGGAGCCACTGTCTTCACTAAACTGGATCTGCACAACACTTACCATTTGGCAAGTATATGCAAAGGAGAGATGAGTGGAAAATAGCATTTAACACCCCTCTTGGGCACTTTGAATATCTAGTAATGCCATTTGGATTAACTAATGCCCCAGCTGTTTTCCAGGTACTCATTAATAACGTGTTGAGAGACTTCCTAAATCGTTTTGTCTTTGTTTACCTTGATGACATCCTGATATTTTCCAAAAATCCCACAGACCACCAGGATCATGTTTGCTAAGTGTTGCAGAGGCTCTTATAAAACAAACTCTATGTGGAAGCAGAAAAATGTGAGTTTCACGCATCCAAGGTCAGTTTTCTTGGTTTCATTATAGAGGGTGGAAAGGTCAAAACAGATCCTGAGAAGGTTAAGGCTGTCGCTGATTGGCCCACACCAATCAGGTATGGTATGGAGAGATCATAAAAATCTTTGTGTTTCAGTCGTTTCCATTTCACACTGTCATACCAACTTGGATCCAGGGACATCAAACCAGACGCCCTCTCCCGCCAGCTCTGTGCAGAAGAAGAGGTCCGAACCCCTGAAAATATCCTGCCAGCCTCCCAAGTAATTGCTTCTCTTACTTGGGAGATAGAGTCCACAGTCAAACAGGCCAAGCTTCAACAGCCAGACCCAGGTGGTGGTCCCCCTGGCCGTCTGTTTGCTCCAGATTCTGCACAATCTCAAGTTTTACACTGATCTTGGCTAAGCGCCATTTTTGGTGGCCCACCATGGATGAGGATACCAGAGCCTATGTCCAAGCCTGCATTATCTGTGCCAGAGGTAAATCAACTCACACACCACCAGATTGCTCAGACCTCTCCCATATTCCTGGTCGTCCCTGGTCCCATATTACACTGGACTTTGTAACAGGGTTGCCCCCCTCCCAGAATAACATTGTTTGATTGTCATTTTAACCATTGTTGACCATTTCTCCAAAGCAGCCCACTTTGTCACCCTACCCAAGCTTCCTTCTGCCAAAGATACAGCTGACCTCCTCACCGCACATGTTGTCAGACTTCATGGAATCCCTCAGGATATTGTCCCTTGGACCAGCTGCCTATGAACATACCTACTATTCCTTGGCTCCACTCCAGCTCAGCCTACACCATTCATCTGCCCTCCTGGACGCTCCTGCCTCAACACTACTCTGAGCTCCTGACCTCCGCCTGCCTGCCTACATTCCGGCCGTCTTTCTTGGAAAACCTGTCAGCGCCTTGGCTCCCTCGTCTACACTCAGTTCTCCACAAGATTTCTAAACTGAACTCAATCTCTGGTTTGACTCTTCAATAAATTGACTTTAATTATCACTAAGCTTGTTCTGAGTCTGCATCCTGGGGTCTGGCCTTTTAGTGATCCTAACAATCACCTGGCTAACACCATCCCTACTGTGAAGCATGGTGGTGGCAGCATCATGCTGTGGGGATGTTTTTCTGTGGCAGGAACTGCGCAAATAGTCCGCATAGAGGGAAAGATGACAGCACCCAAATATTCTTCAAGAAAACCTGTTCCAGAGAGTTCTGGAACTCAGACTAGGGTGACGATTCATCTTCTAACACGACAATGACCCGAAGCACACAGCCAAGATAACAAAGGAGTGGGGCACTCAAGCCCCAACTGGGCTTGAGTGGCCCAGTCAGAGCCTGGACTTGAATCCAATTGAACATCTCTGGAAAGACCTATAAATGTCTGTGTAGTGATTACAATAGCCTCTTATTAGTGCTATAATTAAGGCTTCACTATCTCATTCAATGCAAACAGGTAAGTGCCCAGAATGACCAGGACAGGAGGCTGACAACTTATAAAAAAAATATAAATTTATTACAAAAATAGAATCAATACGATAAGACAAGGACAATGTGGGCTGGTAGCTACCCAGTAGCAAATGTGCAAAAATTCAATTCGTCAAGCAAAGCACCCATATTCATAAGAATGGAAAAAAAACAAACTCATATAGAGCATATAGGATCCACTAACACATTTAGGACCAGTACACTCCACAAGGAGGATAACAAATATCACTACACACAATAAGAGCACGCACGCAATGTTGCCAAAAAACACACTATGAGCACACAAACCAAGAGGTCGCTAAATGGTAGGCCTAAACCCCCCCCCCCAGACCAGTTACCACTCCTGAATTTAGCAGTATGCTCAATATTACACCAAGCCCACTTTACATAAATATCGAAAAGAAAGAAATGAAAAGAAAACAAAAGCAAATATCAAAAAAAAACAAAAAAACACAGGCCAACAATTAAAATTATGGTTGGGAAGAAAAGGAAAAGAAAACAGTGACAGACACTGCACCCATTAGCAGTCCTATAAAAACACAAGCATGAGGGTTATACTGTGTTTAGCATATTTTATTTAAAAAAATACAGTAACTAAAATAATTAAATATGCTGTACCTTTGGTTATTTTTAACTAGCACCCAGACCAGCTGTTTGTTGTTACGTTGTTTTAACTAGCCCCCAGACCATGTGGCAGTGTCTGCTACTGAAACAAAAGAAAATACAAAATACATTTAAACAGGTACATTCAGTACATATTATAAAATACTACTGGATAAACAAAGTCACCGAATGCACCATACCTGCAGGTATTTTTAACTAGCACCCAGACCAGCGGTTTGTTGCGGCGTCGTTTTAACTAGCACCCAGACCAGCGGTTTGTTGCGGCGTCGTGTTAACTAGCACCCAGGGCCTGTCACAGTACTAAAAACACCATAAAATATCTTTAAACGCCACAGCTTAAATGCACTGAGTTTGACACATAAAAATAAAACAAAGGTGCATGACTTACAATCAAATCGCAGCTCTCGCATGCAGATGCCTGGAGGCTGCACGCGGGCAATGGCGTCCCGTCTGCTCTATCAGACCGCACTTCTATGTCTGCGCGTACCAGTGGAAGGGAGCACGCTGCTTCCGCTATACTTTTATAGACTACCTTGGATCTGAAAATTACATTGTTACTCTGACTGATTAGCGTCCCACCTGTTATGCTTCACACTTCCGTGTTTGCTCACACCGGTAGAGCGAGAAAGAGAGAGAGAAAGCGCGAGATAGAGAGAGAGAGCACTGCTTCCGCTACACCTGTATAGGATCCCCTGGGTCCTAAAACCATCCCCGTGACATAAAAAACCATCCCCGTTACATCTGTCTACAGATGCTGCCCATCCAACCTGACTTGAGAGGATCTGCAGAGAAGAATGGGAGAAAATGCCCTAAAACAGGTGTGCCAAGCTTGTAGAGACATACCCAAGAAGACTTGAGGCTGTGATTGCTGCCAAAGGTGCTTCAACAAAATATCAAGCTATGGGTGTGAATACTTATGTATCTATTATGTTACTATACTCAGATCAGTTTTAGAATAAGTCTGTAATGTAACACAATGTGGAAAAAGTGAAGGGGTGTGAATAGGGCCCCCTTAACCTAATGTGAGGCTCTGGGGCTGAGAGGTTTTGTAGGCCCCCCTATCCGCCCGATTTACATAGTCTCATTATAAAATAAAAGTGTAATATGTTGGTAATCTACATCAGAAAATGCATTAGTTTCTTTTGGGACATACAACAATGATTTTTCTCTCTTTGAGCCAGAGAAAACCATCATATCGTTCTTAAAGAGCATATTGCAGGTTGGAGACCCCAGTGAATCAATGTGTTGGAAAATGATGTAGAAACTGAATTTTCATTGAAATACGCATATATGTACTACAGTGACCTTTGGAGTTGTTTTTGTGAGAGAATTTTACTTCCGCATCTGAAAAAGCTAAACCGGAAGTGACATAGGAAGAGGGAGGGCGGTCAATTTGAACAATAGGAAAATAATGGATCTTAATGCTAGTTGTGACACTGAAGAGGCTGTGAATGTGTATTCATATCAATATGACGGACCACAGCCTTATAATTATGAGCCTGTTAGGCATCAAAGAGACCAGGAACAGACCAGGGTCAGAAGAAATAACGGTCAGAGAGAGATTGAGTTGTGGTGCGAGGAGAACCAGTGGAGGACTGGGCAGATGTCTTGGTCAGTGACCAGGGTTAGCTTGTAGATACGTAAACGCATATATCTATGAACGTTAGCAAGCGTTATCTAACACTGTGTTCACATCACAACACTGTAAAGTTTGCTATCACATATCAGGCTATAACTAGTAATGCTTGTCTAATACCAGCAGGAGTAATCTGTTGTACAAAGGCAAAACGCAGTAACTACATATTTGGTCAAAGCTGAGGTAAGACTGGTAATGGACTTAGAAACACATCCTTTGTTTTGTGTCAAAACGTCCTGGCTCAACTGTGTCCCATTTCAGAGAAAATACTATGTCAAAATTGCAGTAACTACAAAATCCAACCTATTACCAAGGCAAAACGCAGTAAGTAACGTTACTGTGTTCTGGCTTTGTTTACCCGGCTTCCACAACACACTTACTGCGTGCTTCCAGCAATCCATAACAACCTAGTGTTAGTAGTGTGTCTAAGCGTATTGTTCTTCATTTTTAAAATATATTTACAATACATCAGAATACTTAATTACTTCACTCTGAAGTATCTTGTAACAAATTACATTTGAATTTTTTCAGCCCTATCAAATATCACTTACAGAATTATCAACAGTAATTGAAAAATGTATTTTAAACACAAATAATAGAAAATTAAAGCATAGGAGAGTTAAGTACCTGACCATGGTGACTTATATGAATGAGAAAATCCTTGACAAGATACCGAACAAGTGAAACAACCTGACTGCAGAAACTGGCCTTCATAAGCAGACCAGGCTACTGAGAGAAGAGACAGAGCAGTATGGTAATCATGAAGAAACCCCCATCTTCCTAAATTCAAAATAATATGTAGTGATTCTGAAAACAATTTACCAAATGACACATTGCAATATATGGAAGGAAAATAGTATGCTACTTCAGACACTAAGGGCCCTATCTTGTGCCACCCACTATCCGCTGCCACTACCCGCTACCCGCAAATTGCGGATTTAGGAACTTCCGCTATCCCTAAACGGTATCTTGCGCCCACGCTACCCGCTATCGGTTATGCCGACTCCGTCATTTGCGCCTGGAGGTGTGTCGTGGGCGTGTTTCATGCGCTATCCCTAAAGTTGCTATCTTGCGCACACACTTTAGGGAAAGCGGATAGCGGGTGGTCCTGACCACCCGCTATCCGCTATCCGCTAAAGTTTGGTCTGTTAGGAGAGCGCGTCCAGGCGGCTTCAATGCGCGCCCCGACGGAGCCTCGCCACACACACGGTCGGACTGATACCGGGATGCTGCCGGAATGGACTGAGTATATTACTCATATAGACTGTTTAGAGGAAAGACTGTTTTAATTGGACACTTATGCCAGCACGTTTTATTGTTTTATCATAAGCCCGCAGCTGTGCTATATTTTTATTTTTAATATTTTATTTGCCCAATCTACCTTGTCAATAAATTAGTTTACACATAGTTCCACCTCTGCCTCTTGTGTGTGTGTGGTGTGACCCGGGGATTTTACTCAATCAGTACAACCTTGTGACACGTCCACTTGGACACATGTGGCTCCACCTCCCGAATTAACTCGCCTATAATATAATATATAATATGTATATAAAGCCAACTTGCTTTAACCTCAGTAGAAGCCCTGAGAAAATCTACCTCCCTCTCTCCATCGCGGGTTTAGGATTTAGGATTTAGGATAGCGCATCCTGCCCTTAAAGGCAGTGGCACCTGGCACACTGATTGGTTTAACTGGCGTAACACCCAAAACACGCCTATACATAATATAGCGGGTAGCGGAGGTGTTTTGCGGATAGCGGGAGGTGCACAAGATAGCAACTTTTACGGGGTAACGCCTCTTCCTAAATCCTAAATCCGCAAATAGTGGGTTTAGGGAGTCTGGCGCAAGATGGGGCCCTAATATTGCACCCCAATAAAAAAAAAGATGCTATCTGAGTATCTTATTGCTATCTGAATCTGGTTATGACCTGATTTTTGATGTTTTTGTTTTGGTAATATTTTCTTTCACATTATATATAATATAATATAATATAATATTTTTCTTTCACATTCACATTTCATGCCAGTAAAGTACTTTTGATCTGAGTACAAATGCAAACCAAGCTGACTTGCTGGCTTTGCCCTGTCCTTGCACAGTCTGAGTGCCAAAGGACTTTTTTTCTTCATCTCAAATTCTGCTGTCTCTTTGACTCTCACCTCTGACCGCATTGTGCATCCCCATTAACCTTGTCCCTTGGCATGGTTTGGTATTACTAAAAGATTAATCAGCAGGGTAAATAATTAACCACATAGTAGCTTGGAGCCTACAAGATGAAGAGAGACACCAAATAATTTCCCTGCTTAGATGCACCAGCAATTTAACCATCCACCCCAAAGAAATAATATACAGGTTCTATAGGATACCATTTAGATAATATGCAGATGTATCTACACTAAATAACACCATCAAGATCATCAGGAATCAACATGAACCAATAAGTGGATATGCTGTTGCACAACTCTCAAAAAATGATGTGTAAACATATCCTTCACTGCACAAATCATTAAATGCAACATTTATTCAATTATTCCCCCTTTCTTTGACCTTTTTGACCTCCATCTATATCTGAGACCTAAGGACATATGAACATCTTCAGTGAAACAGTCGTGTCATGTTGGTTTCAAGATCCAGTCCTAACACCTAGACTATCTTGTAATAGATGCTTAAACTATCTTGAGTAATGGGTCATCCTCTCTAATTTCCCAACTTTCTTTGGTTATAACTCCCCAGGGAAGGGAAGAGCAACTAGAGTTTTTGTTTGTCTGGGCACTTTTTCATTTGGACACGGTCTCATTGTGTTCTCATTGTCACTGCCAAAAGGCACATTTGTTTGACTTAGTTTCACTACATGCTACTGCACAACACAGATTATATAGAAGTCATATATTTGTTGCTCTGACTGATGGGGTTACTTCTGCATGGTGAGGATGAAGGTTATTGTAAAAGAGAATTTGGATAAATCAGGACAGAGGAGGTTTGACAGTGAGAAGGGGAACAACAATGAAAGGGAGCTGTAACTCTTCTCAGTATAAGTGACAATTGTTGGAGCATATACTTACAGGTAATGCTAAACAAATTTCACCTGGAGAGATATGCAGATTTTGTTTTCCCCTGAACAAGTTTAAGTGTCTGAATTGCTTTGGATTTGTAATTTGAAAATTGTCTACAGCCCTTTGATGGCTGGGGATAAGAACATGATGATGTAACCATGTGCCGGTTTCCAATGAGCTGAAGCTATATCAGGTAGATTTTAATTCCTCTGAGTTTAAACTGCTTAATTTCCACCCACTCAAATAATGCTTTCATCATTTGAAATGAAGGTCTGTATGGTATCATGCACCATGCACTCAGTGTTCATTACTGTTACCATACACAGCCAATGTGTTTGATTTTGAATTTAGCTGGCAAAATCAGCCAGATAGAAATGTTTTATTACTTATTAATTTTTGAATGAATGAAGCCTATGCACAAGGACTTGGTTTAGATGCATATCATAAATCAATATTTTTATGGTGATTTCATAGGCAAATGTTATAGAGGCAGATGACACTCTGAACTGAAATGTTTAACATGAAACAAAGTTGCAGTATTAATGAACCAGCCTTTCACATTCAGATTAGTGCATATATGTTAACTGATGTGCTATTTTGTACGATTTTTGGACTTTGAGCATTCTAATTTTCAAACTACAATGCAAGCGGATCTCCTCCGATGCAAGAAAACAGTGTTAAAAAGTGTTAAAAATTTGTTTATTTATTTACATTTTACAACCTGAGCCTGAAGCTGAGGAGAGTGCCACAGCTGTGGAAAAGATCCTGCGTGGTACCTGTGCCCAAGACTCCGCACCCCAAGGATCTCAAAAGCTACAGGCCCGTGGCGCTAACATCCCACCTGATGAAGACCCTGGAGTGGCTGGTCCTTGTTCATCTCCGGCCCCTGGTGGGACCATCACTGGATCCACTTCAGTTTGCCTACCAGCCTGGCATTGGGGTGGATGACGCTGTGATCTTCCTCCAACACCGAGCTCTCTCTCACCTGGAGAATGTTATGTCCAAGAACCACGGACAATGGCTGTATGTTAACGCAGCATTTATTCGCAGCAGCACACACACACAGGCACGGGAATCATAACAACAACAACAACAACTTCCTGTGTAGCCGCACTTCTCGGCTGTTATGTCACACACTGTCGTAAATCACATGGACAGCCTACAATGGTATGCTACATTCACCCCCCACCTTTTTTAAAACATCAAACCCAGTGCAAACATCCGAACCAAGTGCAATAAGGCTTAACACTTACTAGAGCACAGAATAATATTATGGTCTAAACAGAGCCAACCTGACTGAGTAAACCGGGTAGACTGCCGATTTACCCGCATAGCCTTGTGGGTTATTCTGCCACATGACAGGCCATGCACTGAGCTAAAACTCTCTAAAAGTCTGTAACATAGTCTCTGAGGTAATAAGGCCTGTGACGGGCCCGGACAGGATGGGGATCAAGCTGCGGAGGCTCGACCAGCTGTGGAGCCTCGATCGGTGCATCTGGTTCAGGGTGGTTCCCAGCCAGGATCCCAGGCTGTGCATCCGGAAAGTCCCAGTCCCCAACTGTGTGGCCGTGATCAGCTACAGTTGCCGGGTGTGAGGCAGGTGACGGCCTCACCCGCCTAAGGCGACTGGCATGCCAACGTGAACCATCAGCCAGGCAGAAGGTGGCTGGTCCCAGCTGTGCTGTAATCTGCTGTGGCGTGGACCAGAATGAGAGTAGCTTGTGGGGTCGACTGTGCCGATGGATGCAGACCCAATCAGACACTGCGGGTGCAGGGTGTTTCACTCTGTGCCTACTGTCAAACCGCTGCTTCATGCTGCATTGCCGTTCTGCCACTCTGTCACCTGGGGAAGACACCTCTGCTTGAGTGTCTCCCACTGGAGGGCGCAGACGGTCCAGGGGAAGCTGGAGCTCACGCCCCAGCATCAGGAGAGCTGGAGAACAGCCAGTTGTGGCGTGCATCGTCGCACTGTAATGGAGTAGGGTGCTCTGCAGTGCCGATGAGAACGACGTGCTCTGAGCTATGACACTTTGTGGAGGGGCGAAATGTTTGGCTAATAACGCAACACAGTCTGCATATTTTGCTGCGGGTCCGAGAGTACGGAAGCCCGCAGCCATGCGCCGCTAGTCTCTGCGCCGTCAAGTCCACAAGCGGTCACAAACGTCTGAAAAGATTCATACCAACGGGGCCACGGGACCGGGGGCTCACCAGGCAGAGCGAGGAACGAAGGTAGAGGTGAAAAGGGAAAACCCTCCATCGTCGCCAATGTTATGTCCAGGAACCACGGACAATGGCTGTATGTTAACGTAGCATTTATTCGCAGCAGCACACACACACAGGCGCGGGAATCATAACAACAACAACAACAACTTCCTGTGTAGCCGCACTTCTCGGCTGTTACGTCACACACTGTCGTAAATCACATGGACAGCCTACAATGGTATGCTACAGAGAAACCTGGGAGCACTGTGAGAATCATGTTTTTTGACTTCTCCAGTGCTTTTAATACCATACAGCCTGTACTTCTGAGAAACAAGCTGGAGCACACCGGGGTGGACCATCACCTCACACACTGGATTTTGGACTATCTCACCAACCGTCCACAGTATGTGAGGACCCGGGACTGTGTGTCCGACACGGTTGTCTGCAGCACGGGGGCCCCGCAGGGAACGGTCCTGGCTCCGTTCCTCTTCACCCTCTATACTGCAGACTTCTCATACAACACATCCACCTGTCACCTGCAGAAGTTCTCTGATGACTCTGCAATCATCGGCCTCATCACAAATGGGGACGACGGAGAGTACAGAGAACTGACGCAGGACTTTGTGGACTGGTGCCAGCGGAACTGCCTCCAGATCAACGCGGGGAAAACCAAAGAACTGGTGGTGGATTTCCGCAGACGAGCACTCTGCCCCCCGACACCGGTGAACATCAAGGGAACGGATATTGAGATAGTGACATCTTACAAGTACCTGGGTGTTCACTTGAACAATAAGCTGGACTGGACACACAACACAACTGCACTTTATAAGAAAGGCCAGAGCAGACTCTATCTGCTCAGGAGACTGAGGTCTTTTGGAGTGCAGGGGGCACTCCTGAAGACCTTTTATGACACCGTGGTGGCATCAGCCATCTTTTATGGAGTGGTCTGCTGGGGGAGCAGCATCTCGACAGCTGACAGGAAGAGACTTGACAAACTGATCAGGAAGGCCAGCTCTGTCCTGGGATGCCCCCTCGACTCAGTGGAGGTGGTAGGTGAGAGGAGGATGATGGCTAAGCTGTCATCCATGATTGTGAACGACTCCCACCCCCTGCAGGACACTTTAACCACACTGGAGAGCTCCTTCAGCGACAGACTGCTTCACCCAAAGTGTGTGAAGGAACGCTATCGCAGGTCCTTCCTTCCTGCAGCCGTCAGACTCTATAACAACCAGTGCTCCCAGTAGACCACACACTCTCCAGGACTGCACTGACTGCACTAGAATGCACATTCTCAGCACCTTAACTACTGCCCCCCCACCACCTCACCTCCCTCACCCCCACCCCACCCTCCCACATACACACACACACACACACACACACACACACACACACACACACACACACACACACACACACACACACACACACACTGCACTACTGGTAGATAACACGTAAAGACGGGAGGGAAGGGGTGATCCCATAAGGCTGGATCAAGTGTGACAGTTCCTGAGACCCAGGACCGGGAGTCAGGTTCTGCCACTTGGTCTCATGGGTTCACACTAACCCTGAACCTCCGGTGGAGTGTGTTGTCCCCCAGGTTTTAGGTTATTTTCTTCTATTGTTTAAATTGTTCATATAGTATTTTTCTACATTCCTTGTTTATAATGTTTATATTGCTCTTTGGTACTTATCTGTTTATACTGTTTATAGTGTAAATTATGCTTCATATCTTGCTATCCACTTTGCTGCTGTAATACGTGAAATTTCCCCACCGTGGGACTAATAAAGGAATATCTTATCTTATCTTATCTTATCTCTTACAATTGTTTTTTATTGGAATGTTACTGCAATGAAAAAGCAATTACAGTGCAATCATAACCCTTATCCCAACCTGAAGAAGAGAGCCCAAAAAAATCTCATTTACCAAGAACGCATTCATACAAGACGCATGCACACATCATTCATGCACAGGAGAGAGAGGAATTCGTTCTGCAAAAACATTTCAATGTGTTGATGTGGGAACATGAGCAACGGAGATGCAAAATGGAAAAAGGAGTTTGAGATACTATAGATCGGCAGCCATGACACAGATCCAGATCCAGACCCCCCCAAGAAGCGCAGGCAGCCCCCAAGAGACACCTCACATGACGGGCACTGGCTGGATGTTCTAGAAAGGGTCCCCATGATTCTTCCCACCTATGTGGTGATTTAGAATGATTAAAGTGGAATTTCTCCATGTGGATTATTGAGGTTAGCTCGTTCAGCCAGTTTTTGAAACAAGGTGGTTGATTTCCATTCTTTGAGAATTAATTTTTTCGCTAGGACTGCCCATTAGGAGGGCAGTTTGTATGCTTGATGGAAGACTTTGGGACTCAACAGAGCAGTCGAATAGAGCCAGAACCTGTCAGGAAGGAGTGTCTTGTGGTATACTTCAGAAAAAAAGGAAAAAATCACTGACCAAAACTGACCAAAACAACAAGGCCCTCACAGCGTGCCATTGCTGCTGAGGTTGGACGCAGTAAGACAGTCATTTTTAGCTTCCTAAAAGATCCTGAGAAAATTTCACCGGCCCTGAGCCGGAGGATCCGATTGGCTGTCCGTCAAGACACGGGACGATCCTCGGCCCAAATCAAGCTTGTCACTGGTGCCAACTGCAGTCTCATAACCATCAGATGGCATCTGCAAGAGAAGGGTTTTACGAACAAAAAACGTCTTCAAAGGCCTTGTCTCCTTCAACGGCACAAAATTGCCCGTTTGCACGAGAGCACCAAAATATGGGACACTGAAAGGTGGAAGAAAGTTTTATTCTCTGATGAGAGAAAATGTAACCTTGACGGTCCTGATGGCTTCCAACGTTACTGGCATGACAAGGAGATCCACCTGAGATGTTTTCTACACGGCACAGTGGAGGGGGCTCCATCATGATCTGGGGGGCTTTTTCCTTCAATGAAACAATGGAGCTTCAGGTTGTGCAGAGGCGTCAAACGGCAGCTGGCTATGTGGAGATGTTGCAGGGGGCATCCCTCATGACTGAAGGCCATCGTCTGTGTGGTCATGACTGGGTTTTTCAACAGGACAACGCTGCAGTTCACAATGCCTGCCTGACAAAGGACTTCTTCCAGAGAAATAACATCTCTTTTGAACCATCCTGTGTGTTCCCCTGATCTAAATCCAACTCAGAACATTTGGGGTTGGATGGCAAGGGAAGTTTACAGAAATGGACACCAGTTCCAGACAGTGGATGCCCTCTGTGAAGCCATCTTCACCACTTGGAGCAACATTCCCACTAGCCTCCTGGAAACACTAGCATCAAGCATGCTGAAACAAATTTTTGAGGTGATTACCAAGAAAGCTTTTTGGCCTTTGCCATCAGGAGGCCATGACAGTGTGGATACCTGACAGAAAATGACACTGAATCCACATTTTTGCCAATATTTGATGCCGGCCGCTGCACCGGCCAGTGCCGCACCCACCCGGTTAAGTCTGCCGGACCTGATCGGTGAGCGGCCGGCTCGCCTGGCTCGCCTGATGCCAGCCGGTACTGCGCCCACCCGGTAAGGTCTGCCGGATCTGACAGGTGAGCGGCGCACACATACTGCCATATATATTTTCAGGGTATTTTCAATGGAAAAAAATATCATCTTATATTCGGATGAATACAGTATTTTATTCCCGTTCTAGTTAGCCGTGAGCTAAACCGGAAGTTAGCCGGCTACCTTGGCGGAAGTCTCTAGTGCGCCCACTTCCGGTTTCTTCCCGAATCCGAATAACGAATCCGAAGTATTTTTAAAAGCCCGAATCCGAACTCGAATACAAATAGTGCAATGGCTGTACACCCCTAGTAGATACTGCATTCTGTCTTTGTATTGCTGTGAGTAACTAAAACACTAATACAAAGGCAAAGTGCAGTAACTACAATTTGAATATGTACATCCAGCTTTGATTTTGTATTTAGTTTACACTTTTATCGTTTTGTTTTTTTAGTCAGTGTTGTTCATATTTTTTATACAATTAAAATTACAATTTCAGGGTTTTCCCTGGCCAATTTTAGGTCTTAGATTCCATTTTATTTGGCTAATCTGCACGCTTCACACAAGTCACCCAAATGGCCAATGGATCACTGGTATTTGCGAGCGCTTGTGTTTTTCGCGCTAGGCGATTCATACATTCCACCACCGCCTAGCCTACAGCAGATGTGTTGCAGCTGAAAGCCATCCTCTCAGCGTTCAAGCAGAAACTATTCGCTGCAGTGATTGGTTAATTCCGTTGTCATTGACTACCTCTTGAAGCTCATCGAGAGAATGCCAAGAGTGTGCGAAGCAGTAATCAGAGCAAAGGGTGGCTATTTTGAAGAAACTAGAATATAAAACATGTTTTCAGTTATTTCACCTTTTTTTGTTAAGTACATAACTTCATTCATAGTTTTGATTCCTTCAGTTAGAATCTACAATGTAAATAGTCATGAAAATAAAGAAAATGCATTGAATGAGAAGGTGTGTCCAAACTTTTGGCCTGTACTGTACGTAACATCTTTCTTGCAGTCATCACCAATACTTTCCTCACTATCACTCTCATCTGCCTTCTCACCATAGCCACCAGTCATCAGCCTGCACTCATCCTGTTCCTGTGGTGTTTCCCATTGCAATTCCTCTGTAAAAGTGTCCTCAATATTTGCCTCCATCGAGGCAAACAATCCTGACAGGTAACAATCCTGACACGCAATCTCCCTCATCCTTTCATCCAAAAGATGAATGATTGACTCATAACCAGTGTTGGGCACGTTACTTTGAAAAAGTAATTAATCATAGTTACTAGGAGACATTTACCACTCTGCCAGCCGGGACTGTGTGTGTATTGATTGAAGTTTGACCTCATTCTCTGTTCATGTTGATAAATTACAAAAAACTACAAAGTGCGATCGGTTTGAAAATTAATAATAATAATAATAATAAAGCTAAAATTTCCATTTTAGTCTTGGCTGTACACACCTAGCTTAGTTTGCCTGAGGAGATCTGACAGTCAGCTAGTGATAGTACAAAGTTCATTAGAAAGAATTCACCTCACAAAAAAATGACTAGACGCCAGAATATAAAATAGCTATTGAAATGATGGCATCGGATCAACAACGGACTATTGGATAATTGGATTATGACTGCGTTTCCAGAGCAGATAGTGTTCAAGGGAGTAGGTAAGGTAATCGTTTATTATGGTAGCGGCTCGCTAGCTATACGCTAACCTATGGTAAAAGTGCCATTTTGAGAGGCTAGTAGCCTACTACGTGTTATCTTACTGTCTTCCTTACCATAATCTGGATATTTCTGTTTTAAAGCAAGTTCGATCATCACCTTGCCTCTTGAGAGTGCCATAGTGTAGGCTAGGTGTGTAATAAGAGTTTCTGGCTGGGTTGTTATGGATTGCTGGAAGCACGCAGTAAGTGTGTTGTGGAAGCCGGGTAAACAAAGCCAGAACACAGTAACGTTACTTACTGCGTTTTGCCTTGGTAATAGGTTGGATTTTGTAGTTACTGCAATTTTGACATAGTATTTTCTCTGAAATGGGACACAGTTGAGCCAGGACGTTTTGACACAAAACAAAGGATGTGTTTCTAAGTCCATTACCAGTCTTACCTCAGCTTTGACCAAATATGTAGTTACTGCGTTTTGCCTTTGTACAACAGATTACTCCTGCTGGTATTAGACAAGCATTACTAGTTATAGCCTGATATGTGATAGCAAACTTTACAGTGTTGTGATGTGAACACAGTGTTAGATAACGCTTGCTAACGTTCATAGATATATGCGTTTACGTATCTACAAGCTAACCCTGGTCACTGACCAAGACATCTGCCCAGTCCTCCACTGGTTCTCCTCGCACCACAACTCAATCTCTCTCTGACCGTTATTTCTTCTGACCCTGGTCTGTTCCTGGTCTCTTTGATGCCTAACAGGCTCATAATTATAAGGCTGTGGTCCGTCATATTGATATGAATACACATTCACAGCCTCTTCAGTGTCACAACTAGCATTAAGATCCATTATTTTCCTATTGTTCAAATTGACCGCCCTCCCTCTTCCTATGTCACTTCCGGTTTAGCTTTTTCAGATGCGGAAGTAAAATTCTCTCACAAAAACAACTCCAAAGGTCACTGTAGTACATATATGCGTATTTCAATGAAAATTCAGTTTCCAACACATTGATTCACTGGGGTCTCCAACCTGCAATATGCTCTTTAAGAACGATATGATGGTTTTCTCTGGCTCAAAGAGAGAAAAATCATTGTTGTATGTCCCAAAAGAAACTAATGCATTTTCTGATGTAGATTACCAACATATTACACTTTTATTTTATAATGAGACTATGTAAATCGGGCGGATAGGGGGGCCTACAAAACCTCTCAGCCCCAGAGCCTCACATTAGGTTAAGGGGGCGCAGCCAGTGTTGCAAGCTGCCTCCATATAACTGTCGGGGGGGACAGACTTCATTGATGGTGGAATAAGCCTCTGGTTGATGCCAGGTTTCTGTCAAACACATGAAGTCAGCCCTTTCTCTCTTTTGTGTTCTTCAATCAGGGCAGATTTATTGTTGATGGATTGGGAGTGCGAGCTTGACAAGTGACTGTAGGGTAAATCTCTGTACAGGTCGCAACACATTAAAATCCACTCCGTGCAGAAGTCTCTAGGTATTTCCCGTGTTGATGGTTGCTGAGGCAACGGTGCTCTGATACAAGGATACAAGGAAGTTTATTGGTCATTATACAAGAGGTTGTATAATGAAATTAAAATGTGGTTCCCTCTTGATTGATTAATTGATTGTATAGAAAATAAAATTATTAAACATGGAGGAGTTCAGATGGTGCATTTATTAGTCTCACAGCCTGAGGGAAGAAGCTGCTCTGTAGTCTGGTGGTACGGCAGCGGATACTTCTGTATCTTTTGCCTGATGGCAGCAGGGTGAACAGGCTGTTGCTGGGGTGGGTCTTGTCTTTTAGGATCCTTTTGGCTCTGCGCAGGCACCTCACCTCCCCGATATCACTGATGCTTGGTAGATGGGTGCCAATGATGTTTTGGGCAGTTTTAATCACTCGTTGCAGAGTCTTCCTGTCCTGGGCCGTGCACATCCCATGCCAGTGTCATGGTTTCGTGTTGCTTGTGTTTTGTTTAGTTCTGTTTCCTGTGTGTTTCTGTCATGGTTTTGTGTTTTGTTTGTATCTGTTTCCTGTGTTTCATCTGCCTCGTTCTTTTTAGTGATTTCACCTGTGTCTTGTTTGCTCCTCCCAGTGCCACACCTGTCCTGTGTCTGTTAATCACCCCTGATTGTTCTGATCCCTCCCAGTGTTTCCCTCAGCCTATCCTCTGTGTTCTCCTGTCTTGTGCTTCAGCCCCTTCCCCAGGTGTGTCTTGTTTGATCATTTAGTTCTTGTGTATTTAATAGGGATGAGCCGGATGCTCGGCTGAAACGAGTATCTGGTACAGCACTTTTGCCGAGTACAAGTATGATCCGAGTAATATGAGTCAATATCTGTGCTCGTGATGAATGAAAATCTTCATTAGGTAGCTGACTGTGTCCATGTTGAGTGACATGCCAGTCACACACAGCGCCCCTCCCCTACACACACACAGTACAGCGGTGCGCCGCTCACACACAACACACACAGCGACTCTCCCCTACGCCGTGTGCCCCGCTCACACACACACACACACACACACACAGGGGCAACCTCAGCTGTCACTCATTCAGGTGTGACAGCTCACGTCACATCTCTCTTCAGTAGCGGTCAGGTTTCTTCCAGCTCGCTCTTCCCTCGGTCTGTAATCACTGATAGTCAGTAGAGTTTGTGCTAAACTTGACTGGTAACAGACGCGCTGCTTTTGAGCAGAGTTAGGGCTTAGGGGTTAGGGCTGAATGCGACTGGAGTCGCGTCTCTCACTGCCGACACAGCGTTTTTTTTTTTTTTTTTTATACCGTCTGCTCCCTCTTACCGGCTGGTTTCTGATATAAAATAAGTTGGAAAACTTTGCTCGTACCGGACGCGGTACAGAGTCACAGTCTTAACACACACACTACTTACACACACACATTAGCTCAACACACAAAGTAGCCTATATTATTATTTTGATTTTATTTTGGCTGCATGCACTAAGAATCTGACACTTTCTCACTGTAGTTCATAAAAAATAAATATAGTAGTAGTATAAATATTACACATTAAGCTATATATCTATATAAATATATCTATATCTATATCTATTTATAGATCTCTCTCTCTCTCTCTCTCTCTATAAATATGTATATATATCTATATATATATATACATACACACTCTCTCTCCTCTCTCTCTAGTACTTCATAATTGCCTACTGCATGTGTTGTATTCATTGATGCACTTAAGAATATTCATGTTCTGTGTTTATAAAAAACTTGTTCTGTAAATAGTTTGTTTACTATTGTGATCAAAAACATTGATCTGAAGCTTCTGAGGCTGTTCTGTAAATAGTTTTAAATTAAATATAGCAACTTCTGATCAATGCTTATCAATTTCAGGCTTAAAATAACCTACCAGTTAAGCCCCACCATTTCCCGTCAAACTCAACCAACTTCCGGGTTAAGTCCCGCCCACTTCCGGTTTCGGTCCCGCCCACTCCGAGTACGGATACGGATACGGATAATGTAGATGGTTAAACAGATACAGATACAGATAGTGGTGTACTCGCTCATCCCTAGTATTTAAGTCCCGTTTTGAGTTCTGTTCCTTGTTGGTTCATTGTGTTATGTTGCGATCTGCTTCCTGCCTGAGTTTTTTTTGCTTTCCACTGAGCATTTTTTGCCTGCGGCTCCTGCTTTTGGGTCCTCCACCTTCCATCCCCTGTGACAGCCAGTTTGTGATGTTTCCAGTTAGGATGCTTTCAATCGCTCACCTCACCTCCCCGATATCACGGATGCTTGGTAGATGGGTTCAAATGATGTTTTGGGCAGTTTTAATCACTCGTTGCAGAGTCTTCCTGTCCTGGGCCGTGCACATCCCATGCCAGTTTGTGATGTTTCCAGTCAGGATGCTTTCAATCGCTCCTTTGTAGAAGTTGACAAGAACTTGGCATGGGAATTTTGCTTTCTTTAAGTTTCCTTAAGAAATACAGCCGTTTCTGGGCTTTTTTAACCAGGGCAGAGATATGTGAAGTCCATGTTAGGTTCTCTGTTATGTTGATTCCCAGGAACTTAAAACTGCTCACTTGCTCCACCTCAGCTCCATTGATGTAGACAGGGTTGTGTGTCTTTGCCAGAGCTTTATCAGCTCTTTGGTTTTGCTGACGTTGAGCAGAAGGTTGTTTTCTGTGCACCATTCTGCAAGATGGTTGATTTCCTCCCGATATGAAAACTCATCATTGTTGGAAATCCGGCCGATGATGGTGGTGTCATCCGCGAACTTCACAATAGAGTTCTCTCCATGTCAGGGGTTGCAGTCGTGGGTGTACAGCGTGAACAGGAGGGGGCTGAGCACACAGCCCTGGGGGGCTCCGGTGTTGAGCACTAGAGTGGAAGAGGAGAGACTGCCAATCCAAACTGACTGGGGTCTGTTTGTGAGGAAGGTAGGTGCCTAGCTACCTGGGATGTAGGATCCAATTCTGTAAAAATAATCCATAAAGCTAATCAGCAGTCGAAAAGCTGTGAAGATAGTCAACGGTCGAAAATGTATGATCCAAGTCCATAAATTTAATAAATAGTCCATGAAACAATAATCAATAATTGAAAAATTGTGCGGCGAACAAACAACGCCAGCGTCCTCTCCTACCTAGCCTGCATGTGCATGACATGTACAGTATTTGATCTAAAAGGGACCGTGTACAACTCAAACATATACTATATGTCACAATTTGATCCCATATCTTGCTTTGTTTTTTGTTGACACTACAATAAATATGTTTTTGAAGAATAGTTTGATTTTGTTGGATTATTCAAGGTATTTCCTCTAGTTTTAGAGCTTATTTTGAGTTTCTAGTTCTTGTAAAGCTACTTTGATGGACTGTAGTGGAACTAGAACAGTGAGCAAAGAAATTTGGTTAGAGGATTGTTGCTTTTAATACCATTATTTAAAACATATGAATATGCCGAGGGCTCAACACTATACAGCAAGTTTCAAAGGAGCGTAAGAGAGAAAAAGGGCGGTACAGTAGTGCCAGACAGCAATTTTTTCACGTCCCCTCCGGGAATTACTCTCTGAAATTTTGCTGTTTATTGTCCCCCCCAATAATGAAATGGGATTTTTGCCCCTGCTCTTCCCCAACTTTTCCCCCCACCCCATTCCATTCCATTCTGTCTTTCTCTGTAGGAAGAATTCAGTTGGATGAAAATTTGTCTTGGAATTAATTCTACCCTAGAGAAAAAATATTTTGGTCACTCATTTCATCCCTCAGTCTGTCAGCTTCAAGTGCGTTGTTATGAATCTATGCAATTCTATAATACAAATAAAAAAATCTGTAAAGCATACATATTGGGACAGAGAATCACTGTCGTGAAGAATGGAAAAGTTGCAGACAGAGAAAGGGTGTGAGAGATGTCAGTGACTGAAGAAATTCCATGAACTATGAGCTGTGAAAGTGCAGTTTACAGGAGGGCTTGGTGGATTTGAAAGAATTGGGGGTGATGGGGTGGGGGGTGGTGACTCGTATGACACAGAAAGGGCAGAATAACAATTATGCACTATTTATAGGAACACACAAAGACCTACAGTATGGTTCTCTTGCAAAATATGGACCTGAACCTTTGTGCTTTTCATTTAAGATTGCAGAAAAAAAAAATTCATACCAATTGCATTTTAATATGAATTTAAATGAAAAGTAGTTATTCAAGTCTTTCGATGGTTTGTTCCCTGTGCCCATTATGCAATTCTGCTATTTAAAAAAAATCACGTCATATGGCCCTGAGACTAAACCCAACACTAATTAACATACATCTGTTTTCAGCACTTTCTATTTACAGCAGGAGCTGGTATATAAAGGTCATAGGTTATGGTAAAAGTTGCTAAATTCCATACTATTAAGATCCCTGGTGTGTGAAAATCCTGCCACAGTTGATGCAATGACTATGCACATTTCAGTTTTAGAAATTTAGAAAGATATGTAAGTGCTGTTCTAGGATGTGAATTATTTTTTGATGCATGTAATATTAATATGTAATATCATCTGTACTGAAACAATCATTTGAACTGGCTCGCCATTTCTACCAAATTCCCCCACTGAAATATTTTGGAAATATTTCACCTGATCCAAGTACTAAAGGATGAAGACAACAAAACTACATACATAGAAAATATTGACAAAGCTATTGTGTGCAAATCTAATGCAGTCTGATAAGTGTAATAATTGTATTACTAAAATAAAATACACAATCAATTCACTAGTCTGTTCAACTAGCCTAATAAGCAGAAAGGCATGAGTACTGAAGTTCATGTCAATAAAAAAAAGAAATAAACACTCCAAAAAAAGGGCACCTTTGAGAGGCTTGAGAAGGTGCTCAAGTTAGGCCCTGTTTGTGTTTAGCAAACACAGATTACACAGCATAAATTGTGCACCAATGGTGCTGAAGTAAATATTAAATCCACAGTTTTTAAATAACTGTTGCTGTTGTGGGGTCAAGTATAACAATTTCAGGCCAGAGGTACATGCATGCTTCCCTGGTTCAGTTCCCAGGCCTCTCCCTTTCCCATACACAACGAGTTTCGTAAAGATGTGATTGTGGGGAAGCAGCCCCCTGCTCTCGGGACACAGGACCTACACCACTCCCCAGGGCTCTGCACCAGCAGAGGTTTAGCACCTCAGACAGCAACAGCGGATGCCAGCTCGTCCGGTGCACATTCAGCACCACGGCCAGTGACTGCCACACCAGACTGCCCGGGAGAGTGGGGCAGAGCCACAATGGTCCACACATGTGTGCCTTGTAGCACAGCTGCGGCCCATCAGTAGTCATCCTGTAGGCATAAGAGAGGAGGAGAACAAGCAAAGGTGAGTAGCAGCAAAGCATGCACTGCTCCAGTTCCAGCTCATACATAGATTCTATTTCTTAAGGTGGTTTATTCTGCCAGGACAGATGCCCACCCTCCTCCTCTCTAATCCTCACCACGGCTTGGCCCCCTTACATGTCCCCTCTGACTGGATTGTCTCAGTTTCCCTCCCAGTTCTGTCCCTTCTGCATGCTTTGTTCAGCTGTTTTGTTTCTTTGTTTGTTTTTTTTGTTTTTTTTTGTTACTAAAGTAATCCATGAGGATTTCTGTTGCACTAAGCTATTATTAATGTGATTCAAAAGTGCATATGATATGATGTTCTGTTCTGTTTGATTCTTTATTTGTGCATATAATAAAATGAAACAAAAGATAAGAAAAATAAAATGATATTTAAAATAAAAAAGCATAGGTGGAACAAACATAACCCTGAGGGCTTGTAAAAGCCCACCAAACACAGAAATTGAGTACAGTTGTTTATGCATGACACAAATTAAACGCATATATTATTTTTAAATATCTAATAAAAATTTAATGAGGTCAAATATCTATATATCTATATATCTATATATCCATATATATATCTATATATCTATATATATACATACATATAGACATATATATATAGATATCTATCTATCTATCTATCTATACATATATATATATCTACACTATATTACCAAAAGTATTCGCTCACCTGCCTTTACTCATACTATGAACTGAAGTGCCATCCCATTCCTAACCCATAGAGTTCAATATGATGTCGGTCCACCTTTTGCAGCTATTACAGCTTCAACTCTTCTGGGAAGACTGTCCACAAGGTTGAGGAGAGTGTTTATAGGAATTTTTGACCATTCTTCCAAAAGCGCATTGGTGAGGTCACACACTGATGTTGGTCGAGAAGGCCTGGCTCTCAGTCTCCGCTCTAATTCATCCCAAAGGTGTTCTATCGGGTTCAGGTCAGGACTCTGTGCAGGCCAGTCAAGTTCATCCACACCAGACTCTGTCATCCATGTCTTTATGGACCTTGCTTTGTGCACTGGTGCACAGTCGTGTTGGAAGAGGAAGGGGCCCGCTCCAAACTGTTCCCACAAGGTTGGGAGCATGGAATTGTCCAAAATGTTTTGGTATCCTGAAGCATTCAAAGTTCCTTTCACTGGAACTAAGGGGCCAAGCCCAGCTCCTGAAAAACAACCCCACACCATAATTCCTCCTCCACCAAATTTCACAGTCGGCACAATGCAGTCTGAAATGTACCGTTCTCCTGGCAACCTCCAAACCCAGACTCGTCCATCAGATTGCCAGATGGAAAAGCGTGATTCATCACTCCAGAGAACGCGTCTCCACTGCTCTAGAGGCCAGTGGCGGCGTGCTTTACACCATTGCATCCGACGCTTTGCATTGCACTTGGTGATGTGTGGCTTGGCTGCAGCTGCTCGGCCATGGAAACCCATTCCATGAAGCTCTCTGCGTACTGTACTTGGGCTAATCTGAAGGTCACATGAAGTTTGTAGCTCTGTAGCAATTGACTGTGCAGAAAGTCGGCGACCTCTTTGCACTATGCGCTTCAGCATCCACTGACCCCTCTCCGTCACTTTACGTGGCCTACCACTTCGTGGCTGAGTTGCTGTTGTTCCCAAACGCTTCCATTTTGTTATAATAGAGCTGACAGTTGACTGTGGAATATTTAGGAGCGAGGAAATTTCACGACTGGATTTGTTGCACAGGTGGCATCCTATGACAGTTCCACGCTGGAATTCACTGAGCTCCTGAGAGCGGCCCATTCTTTCACAAATGTCTTGTTTCACAGTCTGCATGCCTGAGTGCTTGATTTTATACACCTGTGGCCAGGCCAAGTGATTAGGACACCTGATTCTGATCATTTGAATGGGTGAGCGAATACTTTTGGTAATATAGTGTGTGTATATATATATATATATATATATATATATATATATATATATTTTTTTTTTTTTTTTTTTTCATATAATGTGTCATCATCACAGACCACAGCAAAAGTATAAACTCAGTCCTGCAGCTTAATAATGGGAGAACCTTTGCCCTTTTCACTAGGTCTAGTAGGCTACCTGTTTGAGTGGAGCAGTTGAAGATGATAATTTTATTTCTATCCTTGTTGCCATAAATCATGGTTATCATGTTTAGCATCATGTTTGTGAGCCTACATCGTTTGATTAATTAATAATGCGACGCATTAAGGAATAAATCATGTTAGTGTAACACTTGTTGCATCATTTGGGGAAAAAAGTGTTGTCAGAAGTGTGCCTTAACTGAACGTGATTGTAGTAATTTAGTTTTTCCTGTCGACGTAAGTCATTTTAATTTCCAAAGAAAGCTTCACTTTCAGTTCTTAGCTAAATGATGACACTGATGGAGGGGAGGGGAAACCCACGTTAAGGATTACTCTACTTAGTGAATGAGCACACTTGCAGGAGTAGCAGCTCCCTCAAAGCGTTAAGATCCTGCCCCCCCCAAAAAAAAAAAAAAAAAAAAGTATACTTAATGGCTAAATTTAAGAGCTGGCAGGTCTGCTGCCTTCTTTGTGTCGGTTTATTTTGTGCTGTCGCTCTCATCTGTTTGTGCAATGCCTTACTTGTGAATAATGGATGTTCCAGCGGCAGCTTCCAGTACGCGGCTGTGGCCGCCGACTCGCAACTTTGTTCTGACATCGGCAGGTAACTCAAAGTCCGACGTGATTTATACTGGGAAAAATGCTAGACTGTAAACAGCATAATGCACCGTGCTGCATTTGGCTATCTATCTATCTATCTATCTATCTATCTATCTATCTATCTATCTATCTTTTTATTGATTCTTTTTGGCTTACATTATTAAAGATGTTGAGATGAAAGCGTGAACATGGTTGGGATCACTGCTGTTGGTGTCCATTTAGAGTAGATTTTCGTGTTTGACAAAATGTAGACTCTATAAATATTACTTTTATTTTCTTTTTTCCACTGTCATTAAGACGTGGACAGGAATAGCGCCCCCCCACCTCCCCACCCACCCCTCGCGTCAGATAAATGCTGAAGTGAGCAGTACGTTAAGCAGTTTAAGAGATTTGACAGGCTAGGGTTGAAGAATGGAGATTGGGAGATTGTACCTGGATATCATATGTGCTGCTTGGAATATAATCATCACAAGAGAGTAGACTGCTGAATTGTTTTTCTAACTATCGTAACGTGTGCTACAATGACAGAAAATGATATTTCTGCTTTGTCATTAGTAGTCTGTTCAGTCATTATGTGATCAAACTGAACATGCTGATTCCATAGAGCCCTGCTGTTTTTGAGGTGCAGGGAAGTGATGAAGAGTAGCATCAGCTTTACTAAGCACATATATACTGTATTTAATTTTATGCCAGTATGGACAGCATGCGGGTTCAAAACCAAATCAAATTATGACAACACCTGCTTATCAAGCACAAAAAACTGTTCTTAAATGAGATTCCTCTCATGTTTTTAGTCTTCTGATAACATTTCAGTCTATCTGCTGCATCCCGAGGCTCTTTGCTCTGGTTTCTCTCAGTCTACAATGTTCTGATTTAGCCTGACCTTCAAACAGCCCAAATATTTCAGCCTTCTGTTTCCACTCATTTAACAGGCTTGATGGTTCCCAGCATTCTCATGAAAAACACCCATTCGAAGATTTCATCGCTGATTAGTTTACACTTCATATTGTTTCCTGGAAGAATGAATAGTGGGTGTCACCTATTTGAGTGGGAGAAGGGACAAGAAACCCCCCCCCCCCACCCCCCGCACATGGTTTCTGTTTCCCTGGTATGTTTTCTGAAATCTGCCTTGAGCATTGGTGTGTGGTTTTAACATGCCTCATCAAAATGCTGAACTCGCAGGTGTACAGTAGTATTGCTCAGCTGTAATATTAAACAAAAGGGTTTTTGTCTGTGTGTGTGTGTGTGTGTGTGTGTGTGTATTTGTGCATGTCAGTGGATTGACATGATGAGTAATGAGCAATTCAGTGACTTACTGGCTGATCATACATCTCCTTGACAGCCAGTAAAATCATTGTTTTTACAGGAATATGTTACAGCAGGGAGGGTCAGCAGTAGATGGCGCCATTGCAGCTCTTCTGTGCACCTCTGTGGTCAATCCTCAGAGCATGGGGCTTGGAGGAGGGTCTATTTTCACTATACGGGATCAAACAGGTGGGTCTCTCCATTTGTGCTGTTTAAATTTTGTTTTGGTTAAAATGATTAATTTGATCATTCAAGTTATTGATCTATTACCAGGCAAGGTGAAAGTCTTCAGCGCTAGAGAGACTGCTCCACAGGCAGTCAAGGCTAACCTGTTAAATGATTGTCCCCGCAACTTAATATTTATAACAGGTAGGCAGCCCTGTTCATCTGTGTGTGTGCATGTGTGTCAGTACAGATTTTCTTAACACACCAAATAAGTAGATTTTCCTCATATTGTCATTACAATGTAAGTTCCTATACTGTACATGACTACCTAGGTCATTATTGTGCTGTAATCAAAGATATGGATGTATTTTTATAAAAGAGCTTTACAGCCTCTGTCATGTGCCTTGCATTTACACTATTTGTATTTGAGGTGTCTTTTTTTTTTTTTTTTAACAGTTGCCCAGAAATGAACTCTTTGCCACCTTTCAGAGGAGATATGTAATAACCACGTTCTATCAAAAGAAAGCAAGAAGCAGATCAGTGGAGTTAGTGATTGTATTCCTTAGTGAGTTTCTTCTCCAGCATTGCAAGGCACCCTAATTCCAAATTTGAAATTGATGAAATGTGTTGACTTGAATTAATAGGCAGCCCTATAAGTTAAATAAAAATATCACTTGACTTGACACATTCCACACACAACCCACCTGACCAATAAATTTGTCTAATGCTAATGCACCATGTCCCAATTTGCATTAGGCAGCCAGTGGATTGGTGTTCCTGGAGAGCTCCGGGGCTACGAGGAAGTTCACAAAATGTATGGGAGGCTCCCCTGGGCCAAGCTGTTCGAGCCCACGATTAAACTGGCTAGGGAGGGCTTCCAGCTCCCACGCTTTCTGGGACGTCTCCTTAGCTTTCCGCCGATACAACAGCTTGTGAAAAATTCAGCTCTCTGGTATATCATGCAACCAACTTCTTGGTGATTGTGGGTCCCCAGAATGCTCCATAAATGCTCACAGAATGTTAGCAAAGCTGTAACTTGAGGAATATCTAGTTTGCTGACACACACTTCAGAAATGTTTGAGGGCATTGATAAACTCATTGGTTGTTGTGACCCTCGCTACAGTCCTTAAGCTTTGAGACTTTTCTCATCCATTTGTCACCACAGCAAACCCGAGTGTAGGGCTTTCCTAAAGCCCAACCCTGAGATTAACTTGAAAGGATGCAATCTCTTCAGTTCTGAGACACTTGGTTTTCCCGGTAAAAATCTGAGTACAGATACAGTGAGAAGTGTCCTTAGCACCCAGAAAGCAGAGAGGGACAAACAAATGATTGATTCCTGTACACCAACACATGATTTGAAAATGAACAAGTATTATTAAGTAGACATGTTAAAATGCTAATTAAATAAATAAATGATATCACTGCCTGTTAACATAGATGTACCATTTGCATGTCTGTAACTTATTGACTGGACAGTACTGTCACTCTGACCCAGAGAGGTTACAACACCCCCACTGACAATGTATGATTGTTTCTATTCTGTGATTAAATATTTTAGAATAGTTCCTGTGCTGTAACATGTGCATTCATCTGCATGGATGGTCTTTTCCAGTGACTTGTTCTGCAATAAAAACAAGACACTTCTGAAAGAAGGGGACATACTCAAGTTTCCAAAGCTGGCGGAAACCATGGAAACCATTGCAGAACAAGGAGCAGATGCCCTCTACAATGGCAAGATAGGACTCAACTTGATCCAAGACATAAAAGCTGAAGGTGGGTGAAACATCAAAATGGGGCTAGCAGGGAGGGTATGCACTGTATGTGCGTGGGTAGATAAAAAGGAGGGAGAAAAATGTGACAGAAATAGAAAACTTAATTCTTCATGCTGTACAGAAGTTTCAGTGTTCACACAAGAAACAAGAGCTGTTTATGTTTCCATACATTTCTATTAGGTGGGACAATGAAAATGGAGGATTTGACATCATTCCAGGTACGCTTGGAGGATGCGTGGACAGTTCCTCTGGGGAACAACCGGATGCACATCCCTCGACCACCTGCAGGGGGCGCCTTGCTTGCCTTCATTCTCAGCCTAATGAACGGTGTCATGTCTATTACAACTCTTTCAGTCCTTGAACCTAGTGACTGCAACAGCTACATTTATGTAGCATCTGAATGGGTCCAGCTTGTTGTTAATGTTGGTTGTCACCATCTTTCCTCAGAGTTCTCCCTCTCCCCAAAATCCATGGAAGGTGACAAAAGGGTCCATACTTATCAGCGTTTCATAGAGGCAGTTAAATTTGCCAATGGGCATAAGAGGAGCATTCGTGATCCAGTTTTCAGTAATGGAGAGGTTGGGATTTGACACAATATTATCATTGTACTGTCACACTCCAGTCTTATATTCTGTTTTTATATTTATGTTAATTAGGTAATATTGTGTCATTTTTTTATTCAGAGTGCAGCTCATTTGATTGATTCTAACTTCATTCAACGGGTCAGGGAAATGATATCTATAAACCGCACCCATGATGACTCATACTACAACTTGAAACCATCCTCTGACCACTTTGGGACCACACATGTGTCTGTCCTGGATAAAGATGGTTTTGCTGTGTCTGCCACCAGCACCATAAATCATATGTAAGAATGAAACCGCTGTGAACAATTAGTGAAACCTCAGTCAGTACTATGACGCCTGACCTCTTTATTCAAATGTTTACTGTAACTTCTGTGTTAGAATATCTCTGCATATTAAGTGATGAATAGGCTGGAGGACTAATAAAACCAGCTGCATTATACTATTCCTTATTTAACTTACGTTGCATTATTTCCTGTAGCTTTGGCGCAGCCATTTACTCTAAGAGCACAGGCATTATTCTCAACAATGAACTGGCTGACTTCTGTTGGAGATCAGATACAGTGAGGCCAGGTAAAGTCACATCCATGCTACTCTCAAATAAAATTGCCTTATCAGATTTCTTTCTCACTTAGTGCTACCTCTTTTAAATAGACATTACTGAATGCAGTCATTTAGTTTCTTTTCAGACTAAGTTTGTGTACCATTTTTGTCTTAGGTGAGCAGCCTCCATCCTCAATGTCTCCAACAATACTTGAGTCTGCGTCTGGAGGAATTCTTGTGATTGGAGGATCAGGGGGAAGCATGATCACCTCTGCAGTAGCCTTGGTGTGTGAACAGAGTCAAGTCTCTATTCTGTTTGTCTGTTTGCTTACTTACTTGTTTACTGACATGATTCAATTTAATTTTGCAGTCTATAATGAATCACCTGTGGCTAGGAATGAATCTGAGAGATGCCATTGCTGCCCCGATAGTATTTGTTGATGCTGACAACAATTTAAACTTTGAGCCTGGTTTTGATGAGGTAAACCATTTATGTTCTCATTCTCTCTGTCCAATAATGACATTGTTCTGTAATTGTCCATCTATATGTCTGGCTATACATTCTCATCTCCAGGTCGTCAAATACTGCAACTTGGTAACACCCCTTTCGCATCTAATACTGATTCCAAAGGCACCCCTTGATGTCAGAATGAGATGCATCAGGCTTTTTCACTTTTATCATGTGTCAGTGTCATATGGTTAGGTTTAGGCAACAAAACCACTTGGTTTAAATTGGGGATTGGTTTGGGTTAGTCATAACAACCACATGGTTAAGGTTGGGAAATGTTTAATAAAATTCAACAAAATGGAAACTGGACGCACTTTCAGTCACAAACAAAAGGTCTTCCCAGAAATGAGAATAAAACATGAAGGTCCTATGGCTTACACACCTGCCATTCACCCCAACCACCTCCCTTTATGGACATTTTCACTTTTTATACCATGTATGACCTGTGTCTCATACTGACACCAAAGGGTGCCTTTGGCTTCTGATGGGTGCCTTTGCATTAGTATCAGAGGTAGAGGTGCGTGACCAAGTTGTACTATTTGATATTTGGGCTTCTACTGAATGATATATCTTTTTTATGCATTAAATGAGTCTGATGGAAATTGTTAAGATGGAATCCTATGTGTGTCCTTAGTTTGTGATAGAAGCCCTGACAGATCTTGGACACAGAGTGAAGCATTGGAAATACTTCTTCAATGTGGTCAATGCTGTGGAAAAGAAGAACGGCTGCATTACAGCCATTTCTGACAACAGGAAGATGGGCCAAGCAGCTGGGTACTGACTTCATGAACACATGCCAGGAAGCTCAGGACATCCTTACCCGGGACTGGCAGGGGCGTGGTGGGGGGTAGTTGTGCTCTGCAGGCCCATCCTGCAGTGCACAACTACAACTATGTTTAAGCCTTAAAAACAGTGACACGTGCCTCCACTCTGGCAGCAAACGTGACCAATTTAGCGCTCAGGCTATTGAATGATGAAACTGCTAACTTTACTTATTACTTGTTTACTGTAAATTAGTTATGTAACACACTCAATGTGACTTTCTGACTGACAGTGGAATCAAAGGTTGATAAAAGCTGTGAGTTACGAGGATGGGAATTTTTACTGTGACCATTAAGATTTTTATCTGTCTCACTTTTCATGTTAATCTGATTCAGTTCCCTTAGCATACTATCATGATCTGTGAACAAAGAAGTGCTGTAGATTTTAATTTTAAACTAACAAATGCATTCACAATAAACAAATGTTATCTCTAATAAATATCTGTATGCTACTACAAAGTAATTTCACATTTTCTCTGTGCTTTACTATGGTAAAATCTTTTTAGAAATGCAAATTTTTCACAACAATTAATTTTTAAAAATTGTGTCTTATAGAGAGAAACCAGAGGACAGTTAAACACACATGCAAGCATTAGACAGTACTAATGCATACAAGTGTTGACCGCTTCTCTGAAATTCACCCTCATGCAGTCCTCAACCAGTCCTCAACCAAAAGCACTGCTTGATTTAATATCTTGATTCTTGATCCTCTAAAGCTAAATGCCCTCAATATAGGTTTGATTCAGCTGGCCAAGCCAGTTATTTCAGTTGAAAACTGCAGTACTTTAAACCTTTACCCGTTATTGTTTGTATAGTAAAATGAGCAGTGCCTCATGTTTTCTTGGACCGAGGCAAGGGAAAGTGTAATGAGATGGGTTTCAAATATGAGACTTATGAATTAGTAATGAGTCATTAAGTGGATTATTGCCTATTTTCCTCCAAGGCACTAGAAGTGAATTATGAAAACATGCAAGTTCTTCTGTGTGAGGCACTGCTGCTGTCTTCATTATATGGCGAAAGAGTTCATCTTGATAAGTTATAGATCATAGCTTCTGTGTCATGACATCAGGCTCAATCGTCAAACAGTACCCATGAAAAGAAAGCATTATATTGAAATGGAGCAGGTAGTGTCTCCTGTAATAGCTTTTTAATCTAAACAGAAGCATTTAAACAGCCTAATACTGTGAAGGCTGTCCATCTTCCAGTGTCTAGATTTTGACTGACCAGTTCTCTTGATGAAGCAAATTATTATATTTTAGCAGTGGATTGGTAATACTATCACATATGCATTTTGTCTGAACTAATATGGACTTATGAATAAGTAAAGTGCCAGTCAGACATTAGTCTGACTGGCACTTTAAGTCAGTCATTAGTGGTAAATGCCAGTCCTAAAAAAAACCTTAATAAATAAGGTAGAATTGGCATACTATTTTGTGATAGAAGTAAACACTGCATTTCTCTAAGTAGCAGTAATGATTTAATCCTTTGGTGGTACATGTTTTCCTTTATCAGTCAATACTTAACCCTTAATGTAGGTTTTTGCTCCTGGGTTGAAATCTGCAAAATATTAAACAGGTATGTCTCAATCCAGTGAGAAGAATTATAAAAAGCTGAGTAAGAACAAGTTGTGAATGATGATCTCTTGATAAAAAATAACGTCTGTAATCTAACGCTTAGCCTAACGCTTACCTTAAATAAGGTAAATAATGGTTAAAATAATAAATGACCGCCAATATCTTTCAAATTTTCCACAATATACATGAAATGACAAGATCACATAGAAATACAGTGAAGAGTTATGTGGATAATTCATATCCACAATCTCAATTTAAGACCAACGCACTTCAGGAACATAATGGGCAACTGGGCAGTGTGATGTTTTCACAGGTGTGCGGTAGCCTACAAGAGACATCATTCTCAACCAAGTGGCAGAACAGTTGGAGCATGAGACACCTGAATATTGTTCTTGGGTGGGTCTGCAATTTTTTTTCAGCTTGCAGTGCTGTCCTAGTCTCTCTACATAATCAGAGGTGTGTTTTTGACCTCAGTATCCAGCAGCGTAGGCCCACTTCCTAGGGTCTGACTGAGCGTGGAGTCGGTCACCATGACGAACCACTGCCTGCACCACTGCTCCTGTCGAACTGAGAAACTCTGTCTCGTGGTTCTTCTGTGCCAAGCCATCCAGCACACTCTGCAAGCAAAAGCACACACTGAGACGAACAGACTAGTCACCCAGCTGACAACAATAGACCTTTTTCACAGCAGTCATTTTGACATGAAATAGTAGGGTAAACACAGGTGTTAGCTAACTGATAACATTAATTGATATTCTATTCCATGTATGTGCAACAGAGCCTTTCCAGTGAGCCAGCATGCACAATACCAACAGCCCAGCTGCCAGAATATAACATTGCCAATTTACATTTCTGCAAACCAACAAATACAAATAAAGATGTTTCTGAATCAAAATACTCAGTATTGAGACTTAAAGCCAATGTGGTAGAGCCTGCATCAGGGCCATGTGACGGTGGCTAATGTTAGCTTGTTAGCTACTTCAGCCACTTTTGTTTGTTTCATGAGCTTTGTTAGCCACCACAACTGGTGGCTAAGATTAGGAAAAGGTCATGGTTAAAGTTAGGAAAAGGTTTGATGTCATGTAAAGGTTTGGTAAAGGTCATGTTAAGGTTAGGGAAAGGTTCATCGTCATGTTAAGGTTACGAAAAGGTCATGATTAACATTACAAAATGTAAGCTAACATTAACTAATATTAGCTGCCATACATTAAAACAAACAGCTCTTGAGAGTAAAACCTCAGTCTGCAGAAGCAAAGTCCTGTTAATTGTGTCATCCACAACCCCACCCATGGTGTTTTTTTACTCATGCTATGTCACAACAACTTTAAAATGGCATTTCAACATATCCTTGATGTGCAGAATTTGAAGATGCCAACATTTTTCCTGATGATTGGGCTGATAGCAGGGCCCACTCTGTTACACCTAATTAGAACTGAACCTTAATTAATGTCATCAATAACACCTTTTTTTTTTTTTTTTTTTTTTTTAACCATACTATTCATGTCAAAATGGTTTCTATGAAAAAGTTTTCTGTTATGAAGTTTCTCTCTATTGAGTCACCTGCTTTGTCGTAGTCAGGTTCTGCTTGAGCTGTGCAGGGACTTCTACTACAATATGAATTCATTAGCATAATTATACAGTGGTGTATTAACAGTGACATATGGTTCTTGGAAAACCCTGGTCCATGTACCTGTGAGGCACAGCCAAGTTGTCGTCACCTACACTCATCAGTTGATATCAAGATTTAAATATTTTAATCGAGCCTTTTCAAGTTTCCTTCTCTGAGATGAGAGCTGAGAATGTTGAAGTGGTTTATGTTATACTTGTTCAGTCTTTCAACATATTTGTTGACTGATGCAAGACTACTGTATCTATCTGAACCTTTTTGAAAACGTTTTAGAACAATTTGGGGTAGATCTCTTAGGATTATTCATGACTATTTGTGGATGAAACCCTCAGAAGAGAGATCTTATATTTACCTCATCCACGGCCAACATATTGTCTTTCAGAGACTATGGGCCCTATCTTGCGCCAGACTCCCTAAACCCGCTATTTGCGGATTTAGGATTTAGGAAGAGGCGTTCCCCCGTAAAAGTTGCTATCTTGTGCACCTCCCGCTATCCGCAAAACACTTGCGCTACCCACTATATTATGCATAGGCGTGTTTTGGGCGTTACGCCAGTTAAACCAATCAGTGTGCCAGGTGCCATTGCCTTTAAGGGCAGGCTGCGCTATCCTAAATCCTAAATCCTAAACCCGCGATGGAGAGAGGGAGGTAGATTTTCTCAGGGGTTCTACTGAGGCTAAAGCAAGTTGGCTATATATATATTATATATTATATTATAGGCGAGTTAATTCGGGAGGTGGAGCCACATGTGTCCAAGTGGACGTGTCACAAGGTTGTACTGATTGAGTAAAATCCCCGGGTCACACCACACACACACAGGAGGCAGAGATGGAACTATGTGTAAACTAATTTATTGACAAGGTAGACTGGGCAAATAAAATATTAAAAATAAAAATATAGCACAGCTGCTGGCTTATGATAAAACAATAAGACGTGCTGGCGTAAGTGTCCAATTAAAACAGTCTTTCCTCTAAACAGTCTATATGAGTAATATACTCAGTCCATTCCGGCGGCGTCCCGGTATCAGTCCGACCGTGTGTGTGGCGAGGCTCCGTCGGGGCGCGCACTGAAGCCGCCTGGGCGCGCTCTCGTAACAGCCCAAACTTTTCCCTAAAGTGTGTGCGCAAGATAGCAACTTTAGGGATAGCGCATGAAACACGCCCACGGACACACCTCCAGGCGCAAATGACGGAGTCGGCATAACCGATAGCGGGTAGCGTGGGCGCAAGATACCGTTTAGGGATAGCGGAAGTTCCTAAATCCGCAATTTGCGGGTAGTGGCAGCGGATAGCGGGTGGCACAAGATAGGGCCCTATAGCTGGCTCAACAACATATAAAACTAGATGACCTAAGGAGTCCATTGGTACCTATCATGCAAAATTTTTGACGAGGTAGATAAATATTGCTTCAAAGTCACACTCAATTCTGGCAAGGGAAAAATTGGCATGGCCATTTTGAAAGGGGGCCTTTGACAGGCCATTTCACAGGTGAAATGACCTGTGACCTGTTTTTCAAAGGCTTACTGATGTCAAAAGCTTTTAATAACAACAACAACAACAACAACAATAATAATAATAATAATAATAACTTAAATTTGTATAGCGTCTTTCAAGAAACTAGAAAGAAAGCAGCGTCACTACGAACGACACTTGACGCCGTCGCTCCTCTTAAAAAGGAGACTATAAAACAAAAGAGGTCAGCTCCATGGTATAACTCACATACTCATGAGCTGAAACGAACCTCACAGAGACTCGAAAGGTTATGCCGCTCTTCCAAAACTGAAGAATCTCGCTTATCCTGGCAACATAGTCTAAAAATTTACAGAAAGGCCCTCCGCGTCGCTAAAACGGCCTACTACTCATCTCTGATAGAGGAAAACAAAAATACACTATATTACCAAAAGTATTCGCTCACCTGCCTTTACTCATACTATGAACTGAAGTGCCATCCCATTCCTAACCCATAGAGTTCAATATGATGTCGGTCCACCTTTTGCAGCTATTACAGCTTCAACTCTTCTGGGAAGACTGTCCACAAGGTTGAGGAGAGTGTTTATAGGAATTTTTGACCATTCTTCCAAAAGCGCATTGGTGAGGTCACACACTGATGTTGGTCGAGAAGGCCTGGCTCTCAGTCTCCGCTCTAATTCATCCCAAAGGTGTTCTATCGGGTTCAGGTCAGGACTCTGTGCAGGCCAGTCAAGTTCATCCACACCAGACTCTGTCATCCATGTCTTTATGGACCTTGCTTTGTGCACTGGTGCACAGTCATGTTGGAAGAGGAAGGGGCCCACTCCAAACTGTTCCCACAAGGTTGGGAGCATGGAATTGTCCAAAATGTTTTGGTATCCTGAAGAATTCAAAGTTCCTTTCACTGGAACTAAGGGGCCAAGCCCAGCTCCTGAAAAACAACCCCACACCATAATTCCTCCTCCACCAAATTTCACAGTCGGCACAATGCAGTCTGAAATGTACCGTTCTCCTGGCAACCTCCAAACCCAGACTCGTCCATCAGATTGCCAGATGGAAAAGCGTGATTCATCACTCCAGAGAACGCGTCTCCACTGCTCTAGAGGCCAGTGGCGGCGTGCTTTACACCATTGCATCCGACGCTTTGCATTGCACTTGGTGATGTGTGGCTTGGCTGCAGCTGCTCGGCCATGGAAACCCATTCCATGAAGCTCTCTGCGTACTGTACTTGGGCTAATCTGAAGGTCACATGAAGTTTGTAGCTCTGTAGCAATTGACTGTGCAGAAAGTCGGCGACCTCTTTGCACTATGCGCTTCAGCATCCGCTGACCCCTCTCCGTCACTTTACGTGGCCTACCACTTCGTGGCTGAGTTGCTGTTGTTCCCAAACGCTTCCATTTTGTTATAATAGAGCTGACAGTTGACTGTGGAATATTTAGGAGCGAGGAAATTTCACGACTGGATTTGTTGCACAGGTGGCATCCTATGACAGTTCCACGCTGGAATTCACTGAGCTCCTGAGAGCGGCCCATTCTTTCACAAATGTCTTGTTTCACAGTCTGCATGCCTGAGTGCTTGATTTTATACACCTGTGGCCAGGCCAAGTGATTAGGACACCTGATTCTGATCATTTGAATGGGTGAGCGAATACTTTTGGTAATATAGTGTAATCCCAGGTTTCTTTTTAGCACCTTAGCTAGACTTACAAAGAGTCATAACTCTACTGATCCTTGTATTCCTACAACTCTCAGTAGTAATGACTTTATGAACTTTTTTAATGATAAGATTCTAGCTATTAGAGATAAAATTGATAACATCCTTCCCACAATTGGCATTAACCAAACACCTCTTGAGACATCTATCAAAGATAATAAGCTAGAGACCTTCTCCCAGATTAATCTACTGGAACTAACTTCAATTATCTCCTCCTCAAATTCATATACATGTCTCCTGGACCCAATTCCAACTAAGCTGCTTAAAAAAGTATTACGTGCCACAGTCCTTTAAAGTAGCTGTAATTAAACCACTCCTCAAAAAACGTACTCTTGACTCAGATGTCTTAGCCAACTATAGACCAATATCTAATCTTCCTTTTCTCTCAAAGATATTGGAGAAAGTAGTCACTAATCAGCTCTGTAGCTACTTACAGCAAAATGAACTGTTTGAAAACTTTCAGTCAGGATTTAGAGTGCACCATAGCACAGAAGCAGCTCTGGTGAGAGTTACAAATGACCTCCTAACAGCATCAGATAATAGACTTCTCTCCGTTCTTGTGCTATTGGATCTCAGTGCAGCTTTTGATACCATTGACCATCACATTCTATTACAGAGATTAGAGCACCTAACTGGCATTAAAGGAACAGCTTTAAACTGGTTTAAGTCCTATTTATTAGACCGACATCAGTTTGTTCATGTAAATAACGAATCCTCCTCTTGTGGAAAGGTAAAATATGGTGTTCTGCAGGGCTCTGTGCTTGGCCCTATTTTATTCATCTCGTATATGCTTCCCTTAGGTAATATTATCCGGAAATACTCTGTGAACTTCCATTGTTATGCGGACGATACTCAGTTGTACGTATCCGTAAAGCCAAATGAAACTCATCAGCTAAGTAAACTTGAAGCCTGCCTTAAGGAGATAAAGGCCTGGATGGCCACCAATTTTCTACTATTAAACTCAGAGAAAACAGAAGTTATCATGTTCGGCCCTAAATACCTCAGGCAATCAGTTTCTAATGACATAGCTACTCTGGATGGCATTACTTTGGCCCCCGGCTCCACGGTAAGGAACCTCAGAGTCATTTTCGATGCGGATTTGTCCTTTACCTCCCATATTAAACAGATCTCTAAAACCGCCTTTTTTCACTTGCGTAATATCTCAAAAGTCCGACATATCTTGTCTCAGAGTGACGCAGAAAAATTAATCCACGCCTTCGTTACCTCTAGGTTAGACTACTGTAACTCCTTATTATCAGGTTGTACCAGCAAGTCGTTAAAGACTCTCCAGCTGGTCCAAAATGCTGCTGCACATGTGCTGACTAGAACTAGGAGAAGAGATCATATTACTTCAATATTGGCTTCTTTACATTGGCTACCTGTAGAATCTAGAATAGAATTTAAAATTCTTCTCCTCACCTATAAAGCTCTTAATGGGCAGGCACCATCTTATCTGAAAGAGCTCATAGTTCCTTATCACCCTGCCAGAGCACTGCACTCCCAAAATGCAGGTTTATTGGTGGTTCCCAAAATCTCTAAAACTAGATCGGGAGGCAGATCCTTCCAATTCCAGGCTCCCCGTTTGTGGAACAATCTTCCTATCTCAGTACGGAGGGCAGATTCACTCTCTATCTTTAAGAGTAGACTTAAAACTTTCCTTTTTGACAAAGCTTATAGTTAGGGTCGGCCCAGGTTGCCCTGGACCAGCCCTTAGTTATGCTGCTATAGGCCTAGACTGTCGGCGGACTACATATCATGCTCTGAGCACTTTCCTCTCTTCTAATCTTCCTCTCCCCTCTTCCTTTCTTCTTCTTCCTGTCCCCCCCATACCCCTTTTTTTTTTTTTTTTTTTTGTGCATGCTTGTTCCAGAGTCCACTGCCCCTTTGCTTTCATTGTGCTTTTTGTGTCTTGTCTAGGTCAAACTGTCCTGCTCATCCTGGAAGGTCATCCAGCTGCAGATGAGATGGCTAGATGCTGCGTGTCACTTCCATCTAGATTACCTGTTCAGGATACCCTGCTGTTTCTGCTGTTGTCTGCTGTCCCAGTTTGTCCCTATCTCCCTGTCTCTGTCTCCTTGTCTCTCTCTCTCCCCTCCCACCCAACCGGTAGAGGTAGATGACCGTCCACCCTGAGTCTGGTTCTACCTGAGGGTTCTTCCCGTTAAAGGGGAGTTTTACCTTGCCACTGTCGCCAAGAGCATGCTCAGGAGGGAATCTGTTGGGTTTCTTGTTTCTCTACTATAATTTGTAGAGCGTGGTCTTTACCTGCTCTACCTGTAAAGCGTCATGAGATAACTTCTGTTGTGATTTGACGCTATATAAATAAAGTTTGATTGATTGAAGAAACCCAAGGACGCTTTACACAGATCGAACAGAAAACACAGACAACACAGTAGACAAAGTCATAGCAGAAGCTAGAGGCTATAGGCTAGGTTGAATAGGTGGGTTTTCAGGAGTTTTTTAAAGGCGTCCAGAGATGGGGCATTGCAGAGCTCAGGAAGGAGAGCGTTCCAAAGGGTGGGAGCTGCCACACTGAAAGCCCTGTCCCCAAAAGTCCGCAGTCGGGTGTGGGGGATGGAGAGTCGACCCATGCCAGAGCATTGCAGGTTCCGTGACTGTGTGTAGGGGTGGAGGAGGTCAAAGAGGTACCGTGGAGCCAAAGCATCGAGGGATTTGTAGGTGAGGAGGAGGGTTTTATAGGTGATGTGGGATTTGACTGGGAGTCAGTGGAGGTGGATGAGTGTGGGCGTGATGTGCTGCCAGGGTTTGGTGCAGGTGAGAACCCTGGCCACTGAGTTCTGCACATACTCGAGCCTGTCCAAGGTTTTGCTGGGAACTCCGGACAGGACTCCATTGCAGTAGTCAAGGCAGGGGGTGATGAAGGATTTGGTGACAGATTTGATGTGAGATTGGTAGGAAAGGGTGGAGTCAAGGATAACGCCAAGGTTGCGGACTTCTGGGGATGGGCAGATGGAGCACCCATCGACGATTACAGAAAGATCTCCAACCTTCCAGAGCAGGGCCTTGGGACCCACAACCATAAGCTCTGTTTTATTGCTATTGAGTTTGAGAAGGTTAGATGACATCCAGACTTTTATTTCAATCAGACAGTTGGCAAGAGACTGTGGGGGGAGCAGGGTGGATGGATTGGTGGAGAGATACAGCTGTGTGTCATCAGCATAAGAATGGAAGCTGAGACCATAGCGGCAGATGATTTGACCAAGAGGGAGCATATAGATGGTGAAGAGGATGGGACCCAGCACAGAGCCTTGAGGGACACCTTGGTTGACACCAAATCAAAGCATGACTTTTTCTATGGTGTTCCTCGAGGTCTTAATCTCCTAATGTGGAATTTTTGTGGCTTTTTTGACTGATTTTAGGCTCACACACTGCAGGGCTCCAATTTACTTCAATTCATTGAGCCAAAAACACTGAATTTTTGCACAACTCTGCGCTCCAGAGTTGCTTCATGGTGTTTTGGTGCAATAAACCAAAGTAAATTGCAGCCCTGGGGCCCGTTGCACGAAAGTAGGATTAAGACATCCGGGATAAGTGAGTGAGCCGAGCTCAACGAATCCAAAACACGAGCGTCCAGGCTTAATTGGTTGCACAAAGGCCAAGCCAGGATCAGCAGACACGGATTCATCAAGCCAGCTGAAACCTATCCTGGATAAGTGCGCGCACGCGGCTTCCTCAGTAGACCCTACCATCGATCACAGATTCACCGATTCACCATGGCAGCGAGAGCAGCGTATTTCTCCCCCTCTGAGGCAGAAATCCTTATGGAGGCTTACGAGGAGGTGAAAGATCAAATAAAAAAGAAGGGCAGCATGGCCACTGTTATCAAACAACGAGAGAAAGCGTGGAAAAGTATTGCAGACCGCCTGAATGCGTAAGTAGTGCGCAAATACACACTCACTGTTCCGCTGAAACCATCACAATTACAATCCAAATAGTAAATTAACATCTCTGAAAACGTAGTTGTACTCTGATTATTAATCAGTTGAAATTGTAAGTGAAATTTACTGCAGATGTGAGTGAAATTGTGTAAATGTAACTCCATCAGACTGTATAATAATTTGATAAATAGATGAGCTCACTGACTGAATTGAATTTCACTTTAGGATAAATAAAGTTCCTCTTATGTTATCCTTATATTTGCCCCTCATGCTCCATGCTCCTCTGCATGCACATCAAGATAAAATCCCCCTCAGGTGCCCATCATGTGGGTTTTGTGAATAGGAAATCCTTTCTCAGCATTAATGTTCAGGTGAACATGACTTTTTGATATTGTCAATTAATGAACACTGTACACTGCTTGTGATGTCAGTTGATTGGTTTAATAGTCTTCATCTTATAATTTCAGATGGTCTGCAATGCTGACTGTCTGATCAGCAATGTTGTGGCAAAGTGGCCTGGCTCAGTCCATGACTCCCGAGTCTTTCAGACCTCTGGAATCTATCAGCACCTATCACAAGGTGAGCCACACAACCTCTATTAATAACCACTTTTTACATCATGGCTGTGTCAAGAATATCACTCTATTTATGAGGTTGTGATGACGAGATTTTGTATTGACAGGTGAATTCTCTGGTGTGTTGCTGGGGGACAGGGGGTATGCCTGCCAGCCTTTTCTCCTGACACCACAGACCCCCAGGGGGCACAGCAGGCCTACAGTCCTGCCCATGCCAGGACAAGGGCCAGGACTGAAATGACCTTTGGCCTCCTGAAGGTGCTTTCACTGTCTTCAGGACTTAAGGGTCAGGACTTTGAGGACATGTGACATCACTGTGGCCTGTGCTGTCCTCCACAGTGTGACCTGCCTGAGGAAGGAGAGAGCCCCCAGAGTGCCATCACACAGACTGGGACAATCCTGCATCTTCCCTGATGACGACAGTGGTCGGCTGCTCAGGGACCAATATGTGTTAAATTATTTTAGTTAACATGCATGCTTTAAATTTAAGTTAAATATGTCCTGCAGTGGCAGAGATGCATGCTGTGAATTTCAGTTAAATATGGCCTGCATTGGCAGAGGAATTAAAAAAAAAAATGTTTAATTGTATTTAAACTGATTTGGCCTCTTTTGTCGTTTGTGCTGTATACTGTGTGTATACAAGCTTGCTACTGCATCCATTCATTTGTCTGTTCATTTGTTGTGTATGGATTTGTCCTGCATTTATTTCAGTGTGCAGACATGCAGGGTGTATTACATACAGACCTTTGAATGTGTCTTTATTCTTGTATTGTATAATATGCTTTGATTCTGTGCTTTCTATCATGTAGAGTCACTGTGTGAAGGAGCTGATTGTTTACCTGCTTTGATTTATCCTTATTCAATAAAGGAATGTCATGTTACTCTTTGATGTGTATTTATGTTTATATGGGATGTGTATTTTATAGTCTATGGGAAACTGTAAATTATCTAATATTGCAACATCTAAACTCATCATTTATCATCAAATTAATGATCACAAATGTTTAAATAATGACAGGGGGTCTAGTTTTGACACTTTCCTAAAATAATCGCCTAAGTCTTTTTTTTTTTTTTTTTTTTTGTCAAAAATGAGTTTTTTGCCTAAATCATCTCCTCTTGATGCTGGCCACCTCTGGTGAAATCACCAGCATCAGAACAGGTCATGCCATTCTACCCCTGAAGTATAACTGCCTAAATCAATTATGTGCAAAAACTGTGACTTTGGTAGTTTTATTTTTGCCTAAGGCAAAAAAAAAAAAAAAAAAAAAAAAAAAAAAAACGTTTTTAGGCTATTTTAAGCATTTCAAGATGGCAGCGGTATCAAGAAGAAAGAAAATTTTCTCTGCCAGTGAAGTTATTTCAATGATCCAGGGCTCATCCTCAGTTGGTAAGTGATGAGGTTTAGTATAACTTTGGCATATAACATATTACAATTGCCTAAGTCAACAAAGGCATGTTCAGAAATTTGCCTAATTTATTTCTGTTATGTTACATAATTGACTGACATTGTTTTTAGTATGTCAGTAGTCATCTTTTTTTTATATAACATTTTTGAGTGAAATTATCAATAAATATCAGTTAATTTTTGGTGAATTTTTTTGTGTCTCTTGAAAAACCTGAAAAAATTACTTAGGTGATTATTTTAGGAAGGTGTCGATGTGATAACAATGCGTAGTGGGCAGTGGAATAACTTTTAGTTTCCGTTTGTGGTGACTGCTGACTGAGATAAGGGATAAGATTAAGTAAATCCTGGAACTTAGCCTGGTCTGGAGCAGGCTAGCTCCACAGAATATATCTCCATGGTAACTTATATCAAAACATATCCTGCTATCCACTATCCTACTTTTGTGCAACCGGATCAAGGATAAGTTGATCCAGGATAACCAAGATATCCCGGCTTAATCCCTTATCCTAGTTTTGTGCAACAGGCCTCTGGAGTGTGTGAACCATTTGTTTTTGAGAGGCGGGTTCCATGCATATCAATATGGTGCTGGTCACAAACTGCAAGTATTGTTTGATACTCACTTTGTCAAATTGTGGCTCTGCTACAGTGGTATTAGGAGACAGCTGGTTGTGGAGCCTCGGATCTGACACGGCTTTCTCCAGATTGTAGTTAAAGAACAGCGCTTTCAGAATCACCTGCAGAAGAGCACATCTTTCAACCAAACAGGACTACAACAAATCTTAGCAGAAAACTTGATGTATTGTAGTATTACTATGAGATGGCTTCTGCAGCATAGGCATTTTTATTTACCAGGGCAATAGAGGTGGTAATTTTTGTTCCTCCTGAAGCACCCACCACCATCTTCACTTGGTTGCTTTTGTCAAGCAGGATGGTTGGACACATGGAAGACATAGGCCTCTTCCCTGTACACAAAAAAGTAAAGAGTAACCTAAGTTTAAATGTTGACCTGAATGTTTTTTGAAATTTCAAAGAGTTAGAGAGATTGACTAGTTTAGATCCCCTCAGGGTACACAACAGTATTTAAAACCATTTGAAAGCAATAAGAAGCCCACAGTGTATGAGCAATAACAAAGAGTAGTATATTAAACCAGGAGCTGACCTATTTTACAGATTCATCTTTCTAACAGTAGGAAGATGTGTGTGTACATGTGCATATGAGAGAGCCAGAGTGTGAGAATGAGAGTATGAAAGAGAGTGTGTGAGAGAGAATGAACAAAGATCCAAATTCCAATGCTCCCTTCCTGTTTTACATACTTGTAGACATGTGCAGTGCTTTTATCATATATGAAATACAATTTTCCCCATCTTAGTTGTTTTCCAAAGTTAATGTTTTGAAATACATGTCTAAATATTATTAGTTACTCCAGTTAAAAGAGAGACCCAGCAACTGTAAGTTCTAATTGTACAAAATCAAGCTTTGATTTCCATATAATTTATCTGGCTACAGCTGACAGAAGCAACTTGGTTTTGTTTGACTGTTGGCTTGAAAACATTGCAATACACAAAGAACCACAGAGAATATTAGATATTGATTAAGTTTTATTTTGGAAAATGCAGAAATCAAGACAAGTAAAAAGTGGAAGTTAGATGCCTCATGCTGTCTTGTCTCTACTTTGGTGGCGTTCACTAATGCACATACTGTATATGAAGTGTGCCTGGAACATCTTTTAAAATGTAAAAAAGTGTAAATGTAAATGTAAAAGGCAATAGCCTGACAATGCTAATTTGTATGCAACTTTGCAAAACACTTGTCAGCTTCTCATTCTTAGTGATAAACTAACTTTACTAACAAAATTAGAAGTCTCCTGAGTTGCTCTCTATGCTGTTTTATGTCAAGCAAATTGTGGCAACTGTGGTTTTTGTCAGAAAGCAAAACCATGGTTTGTGAACAATGAATACACTATGATATAACCACTGTTTTTATTCAGTACGACAACCAATTAATCATAGTTAACATAAAATACTTTAAAAAATTGTCACTACTTGGTTAGAACAATTATCATTAAGCACCATAGCAAAACTGTGGTTACTACATAAAAACCTGTGAATAATGACCTTCACAGATGGACTATACAAAATTAAAGTGGGTCAACTTAAAGCAAGGACCATTTAAACTCAGCTTACAAAAAAAAAGAAAAAGAAAACTTGGAATAAGCACAATTTGATGGTTGAGTCTAGATGTCATCCCCAACTCACTGATAAATTATATGCTTATCACAGGGTTTTGTCAGTTGAATCTTAATGGTCCTCACTTCAGATGACCCATAGTGATTTTGCACAGTGCACCTTTAAACTAACCTGGCCTGATGAAGTTATTGGGTGATGGAGGGACTCCAAAACCATTGGTAATGAAGGGGGAGCTGAAGTCATCCATCTCATTGTTGAGGATTATTCCTGTTGATTTGGACATGACTTTTGAGCCCAAACTGGGGGAAAAGAGAGATCATTAATGTATAAGTAGAACTATGTGCAGAAAACCTAGTCACATTTTCTGCTAGTCAATTATACCAGCTTCATACTATTGATTGATGGTGCTGGTGGCTGCCACAGCACTTCCATCCTCTGCTACTACTGAGAGATGTGAGGTCCCGTGGTTTTCAGGCATGTAAAACTCTGGCTCATAATAATTCATGTGGTGAGTGGTGTCATCTGTAATCTTTTCACGGAGCCTATTGGCAAAGGAAGTTGAAGTCATATTCTGGATGAGCTTTGGAGAAAAGTGAGAAATGAAAATAGTTAGAACAGTACAATTCTAGTTAGAGTCAGTGTAAACAGAGTAAGTTTAAATCACAGCCTCCATCAACAGGGTCTTGGCTGTGGGGAATGTGTCACATTCTAAAGAATGCGAAGGAGTTACACCTGGTGGGTGGGGGTAACACTTGATGGATTGGCTGAAGGAAACAGGTGGAAAAATCCTGTTTCAGCTGACATTTTTAAACACAGTTTCAAACTCAGTCTAAAAATTATGTTCACATACACTAAACTGCATTCTTAATTACATTAGGAGGAAATGTATTTTGTTGTGGATTATATTTGTTTGAGATTGTAAGGTTTTCATAGTAAACTGTTCCTAACTTAACTGGGGATGGCAGCAGCTACTGAGATGTACAACCAGCAGGAAGAAACAAAGCACCCAAGCTGCAGCAGAGCTCTGTCCTTTCCTGAATTCTTGCATTTAACACAGATATGTGCATAAGATTGGTGAGAGACATAGATTCCCCTCTACTCACAACCAAGATAAAAAGACACACTGACATCCACCCAGTATATGTATCTCCCAACATCTACCACTGGCAATGCAAGAAAGGATAATGTCCATGACTAATATATACAATATTTGCAGTAGTTACATTTTACCATTACACTCCTCTCCCAAAAGACAATATCAAGAGATTTACATGTTACACCAACTAATTTAACATATCTTTAACAATCAAACAATAAACCAACATAACCTGACTAATTTCCAACCTCCCCCCTCTCTTCAGTCCACTTGGTTTACCCCAATGAGGCTGATTGCACACACCAGGCCCTCATCAGCAACACTCTCATGGGTGCGCCTCCATGAGGATGTTGATCTCAGGAAACACCTCAGAGAGAGAGAGTAATCAGAACCAGAGCAGACAAGATAGCAAAATAAAACATCTGGAAATAAACCCAACTAACATATAAATCCACTAAATAGGATCCACCTTTAGCAGATTAACACCATCAAAAGAAACTACACAAATAACACATCTTAATATCTGATATCAGGATACATATATGTGTTTGGGTGTGTGTGTATTGGAACTGTGCCCCTGTTTAGTGAGAGGATGCCTGCAGCTCTCTCACACAGATGTATCTTTCTCTCTGGCTTTTATAGCACCACTTGGTTAAGGTTACGGAAAGGTTAGATTAAGGCATAAAAACTATTTTGTTATGATAAGGTAAAAGGTTAGGTTTATGTATAACTGTCACTTTGCACTTGATTCATGCCTGGGTGAAAGTCAGTTTCGTAGGCGGAAATCCCAGGGAGGTCAGGGGGGACAAGACCCCTCCAAACCTGCCTCTTTCAGCTCACTGTTTAAGCTAATAGGTAATGATTGTTTCCAAGCTGAAGCGAGTGCAGGACAGTGAGGGAGAGAGAGGACAGACCACAGGAGGAGCAAATACTGAGCTTTTTATTCTTTCAAAAAATCTGTCAGGATATTAATGTCAGAAATAGTTCATATTTTACTGATATTTTGAGTTTGATAGATAGACAGGGGCGCCACCAGGAATTTTGGGCCTCATGAAATATATATATATATATATTTACTCGATGATGGTTTAATAATTTTATATTAGTTTTTACCTATTTTTTGGGGCTCCTGTCAGGCAAGGGCCCTTGGAATTGTTCTAACTTTTCCCCCATATATGGTGCCGCTGTGGATAGATAACTATTTTTTTTTATTTATTTAAAGTAGGCTATTTGTACTTTGAGTTTGATGTTGTATAGGCCCACAGTTACACTTTATAATTTAAATGTATAAGGGCTGTGCATTTTAAGTTGCATTATTTTGTGGCATAGTTTCATTTCATTTTCTTATTTGATCTAAAAGGGACAGTGTACAGCTCAAACATATACTATATGTTACTATTTGATGTCATATCTTGCTTTGTTTTTTGTTGACACTAAAATAAATCTGTTTTTTGAAGAATAGTTTGATGTAGTTGGATTATTCAAGGTATTTCCTCTAGTTTTAGAGCTTATTTTGAGTTTCTAGTTCTTGTAAAGCTACTTTGATGGACTGTAGTGGAAATGGAACAGTGGGCAAAGAAATTTGGTTAAAGGATTGTTGCTTTTAATATTATTATTTAAAACATATGAACATGTTGAGGGCTCAACACTGTACAGCACGTTTCAAATGAGCGTAAGAGAGAAAGAGGGTTGTGCCAGACAACAATTTTTTCATGCTCCCTCCGGGAATTACTCTCTAAAATTTTGCTGTTTATTGTCCCCCCGAATAATGAAATGGGATTTTTGCCCCTGCAGTTATTTGACCCATCTGCCACCACACGTGCTTCCTAGCATGGACTTAAGACTAAGTGATTATAAATGTTCTTATAATACAGCTAAATGTAAATGGCAGCAAAATTCGTTGCCTTTGAAACACCATTGAGAATGCAGTTTGGTGATATGATAACATAATTTCTAGGAGACAGGGCTGCATTTTTAGATTGCAGTAGTGGCAAACAAAAAAGATGAGGTTAAGAAAGACTTAAAGCACAAACTCAAAAAACAAAGTTATGTAATATTTTATAACAGGATCACAAAGCAAGTACATTTAACCTGTTTCATAAATTACCAATTCCAGTCTGCCTAACCTTCATAAATTTGTTTGTCATCTACTAGAAAATAGAGGCGGATTTGGTATCGTTTCCTTGTTTTCATATTTTCATGAAGGTTTTGTTGTCTAAACTCACAGTTTCTAACATCTTTGTTTGTTACTTGATGTCATTTTCTCCATTTCACATAAGTGGTAGCTGGCAGAGAGCAGTACAGCCAATGACTCCATCAAAGGGTGGGGTCACACATGTAACTCCACCCAGGTCTTTCCACGCCAATGGAAAGAATTGTGGGGTGGGGCTACATGTGATACTCCTCCCAGATGTGACTCTGCTAGAACCTGGAGGATGCAGTGAGGGGTTAAATGCTTACATCTGTGATGTTGAGGAACTTCGGATCTCCTAGTAAAGTCCTCTTTGCATAAGCAAAGCGAAAGGCCTCCACAATGCGATGGTAGGTAAGGACCTTTTCCTCATGAGTTGCCATACTATCTGGGGTGAGGTTATACCCTGTGGAAAATATGATAACAACAACTATAACTTACATTTAAGTGGCCCACTCAGATGTCTTTCTTCTTAGATCCACAAAACCGATAAACTGGACCTGACTCAAGGCATTCCTCTATTTTTATTTAGTCTAAAAGCTCCTCTCATGCAACCTCCCATACCATGAGAATTAGAGCTGGTTGAGCTTACAGCCACAGAGGGAGAGGGGGAGGCTGAGGGAGTGGGAGAGTTTGGTTTGATGAGTTTCAGCTGTCGGGCAGAGGCAGAAGTCATGGTAAATCAGGGGGATGAAAGTTTTCTACAGTCACTGACATGTGCAAGATGCCCCCACCACTCAACTGTGTCCAATTAGTGGTAAATTGGTAAGATTAGTGTTAGAGTGTGAGGCAGGGGGCCATAGTGAGCGGGTGGCCAGCCAGAGGAAGGGAAGGTTCAGTGAGATTAATTACTTTAGAGTAAAGTTTCTCATCTAATCCTCAGAAGCAGACTGTCACTGTACTGAAAACTAGCCGAGGACCAGAGAGAAAATATCAGCAGCATGGGCAGAGTTTTAATGGCTGTGGCTGAGACAGGTGCCCTCATTGGTTTGTTACATTGTTTTGCATGAGAAGACAGACATGCAGTACACTGTAATGCACTGATAGACAAGGATAGCCAAAAATTGAGAGCAGAATAGCATGGGATGAAGTAAAATAGCATTGGAGGATGTATATAAGTTGATGGTTGTTAACAGTGACTTGTGTGCAGTGTATTTCACTCAAGTTGTCCAAAGGTTATTTTCTGTTTAGCGCATGCGGATCTATCTGCATGTATCTGAGACTACAAATGGTGTTTCTGTGATTGATTAATCTTGTTTACATTTTAATGGCTCTGTTGTGAAAATACTTTATTGACACTGACACTGTGAAAGATTTTTTATAATAGCAGAGTATGGAGTATGGAGCCAGTGTGCCTGTTTTAGAGTTTTAACATACAGTGCCATTAACACAGACATGAGGATATAGCAATCAAAATGCATCAGGGATTTCTGCTTTAATATTATAATCAATGGTATATATTGCAGTCATGTGATTTTGTATGAATTTGCTTTACCTATTTTAACTTTATTTAACAAAACTCTAGCTTTGCAGCACTTGTAATTACTCCATTGTGAAGTAACTGGTCACTCATAAAACTATACTTCCCAAGGGTTTTCCCATCACTGCTCACACAGTGTTCTAGCCCTGAAAGTACCTGGCAGTGTGAAAGTAACTCACATTAAAGCTGATGCTTTCCTACTTGGTGTGGCTTTGAAAAAAGAATCAAAACTTACCATTCAAGATTTTTAATATCAAAGTGAGCACAGGTCCGCTAGCAGGGGCATTGGGAGCAACAATGGTGTATTCTCCCACGTTCTCCCTTAAAGGTGTCTCATCCAAGACAGGCTGGTAATTCCTCAGATCCTCCAGTGTGATGATACCATCTAAACACCGATTGACAAAATACTTAAAGGCACACTTGGTCAACACTGGACATAGAGTATTTTTCTGACCTTCCCTTCTCAGATTAGATTTGAGAAGAGAAGGGAACATTTATTATAATTGATTTCTAAGGTGTCTTTACCAATTGATATTTAGGTACAGAAACTTAATCTTAGATCTATAGATAAAGATGTTTTGAAGAAAGGGAGAATCCTAGGTTAAAAAGTGAGCTCAGGTCCCTTAAAGACCAAATGAAATGGCATCTTCCTTTTCATTTTTATTTTATGTATTTTCTGCTATACTGTAAACAGATGCTGGGAGGGATCACTTAATAGTACTGTTTAAGTGTTAGTTTATTTATTTATTTATATTTTGAGGTGTTTGAAATGTGTATTATATTATGGTGTGTGCCATTTTTGTATTGTATTGTTGGGGTATTCAGAGCTAACATAATTTATCTCATCTTATTTTATCTATGCAGTATTGGGTCACCATTAAAAATACAGTTTTCCAGGAAGTAAAAGGAAAGGGTGTTCATTTAATGGGGACTAGTAAATGCTATAATTATTTTTCTCGCTAAAAAAAAAAAAAAAAAAAAAAAAAAAAAAAAATTTGATTGTACTGAATAAATGTGCAATTGCATTCATCATGTTATAGCTGGTTTGTTAATCTGTCCAATTTGGTCCTCTGAATTTTGCCAAGCAGGTTTTAGTGAGATAATAATTTAGATGAATGAGCACGTTGTATGAGACACTGAATATATTTCACCCCTATGTTTTTATTCAGTATGTCTTACTTCACTATAGTTTTTTTCCTGTCTTGACCTGATGAGAAGGATCTTATATAAAAACAAAAGCTATAAGGCATCTTTGAAATTAATAACAAACAAACAAACTACTAATAAAATACTACCTGATGCCTGAATATCGGTGACAAGGTCCTGAGCTATTTGTCCTTTGTAGAATACATCAGGACCCTCTTGAGCTATTTTCCTGTAGGTCTCTGCAAGCCTGGGAAATTTGATAGTTTCATTTTCTTTCAAGACGTCACCATTTTGCGAACAAAACACCTCACTGAAAGAGAGACAGACATCACTGAAAAAACGTAATGTACACTTTTAATGACTTCTAAATGATAAAACACATATTTCATGCTGAGATCGTAGAAAACCAACAAATATAAGTCAGTTAATGGCTTTTACCATCATTAATTCTACTAACCACAGAGCTGTGTCATTAAGGATGGTTTTATTGTGACGGGATAGAGCATTGGCCAGTGCTCTGCCCAAAGGAAAACCCTTTTCTGCCAAGATAATACTTGGCTCGAACAACCTGCTCCATGGCAGCTTGCCATGACGTCTGTGTGCCATCTCATATCCTCGTATCTCCCCTGGCACAGCGATAGACAACCCTCCTACCAACCATGGAGACCAAGGAAGGACAGAAAATCAAACACAGTTAATTGTACAAACTTGGAACACATTCTGATTTGAGATTTTTTTTTTTAATTGTCTGCTGAACTTGGAAAGAGATACAGCTCTTGAGGAAATATCTCTGTGTTAGGTTCTTTGCTGAAAGGTTATTTCCTATAAAGATAAACTTAACTGCAACTTCCTTCAGATCATTTTTGTCAGTGATACTACTGGTTAAACATTACCTTTCTTCGATAAATCTGTACTGTTGCCAAACATGTTTTCTGTTGCATTTCCTGGTGCTGTCTCCCTGGCATCAATGGTCTCTACTTTGCCTGTGAAGAAGTCAGATATGGGCAAATTCAGTTATGCTTATTGCTGATCAGGCTGTTGTATTTCATTTATGCATGTATTGCCACACTTAATGACTGGGGTTGTATTTTGTCAGTGAAAGTGGAAAAGAAGACGGAATGTAAGACAGTAAAGTGTCTGGTGGAGTGTAGGTGTAAAGTGGAGCTGTACCAGTTTTTGCATCATAGATGGTGAAGAAGAGCCCTCCTCCAATGCCCATGCTGTGCGCATTCATGAGTCCAACACACAACAAGGCAGCTATAGATGCATCTACTGCAGAGCCCCCTTCCTTCAGAATGTCCCTGTTTGTAGTAATTATACACACATACACACAGGGAGTAGGTGTGGGGGATTAATACAGTTTGTAAACTTGAGACCTTAAGACCCTGAGTAGGCACACAGTAAATAGATTAAAAAAGCAGGTTCATGTGAATTTGCATGTATGCCAAAATAATGGTGTCATGAGTCTAAAATCTCTTCTGGATTTTTGACAATTTGCATGTATTCATCTGTGTGTTTCTGTGAGAGCAAGCACGTTCATGTGTGTACTTTTCCAATTTGCATGTTTGTACATGTTTGTGCATCTTCACTTGTGGGAGGAAGGTTGCCTTGTTTGAGAGTTCTAACCTGCCAATCTCTGAACATCTTCCAGCATCTGCTGCCACAGCTGCCTTGCGGTACGAGTGCTCACTTGGGGGCTTCCTGCTTCCCACGCCAAAGAAGACACCCACAAAAGTGCTGACTGCTGCCACGAGCAGCACTGTCAGAGCCACACAGACAATTTTACGCACCATGCCTATAGCCAAGGAAAACAGAATGATTTTTAATGTCCAGGAAGACAAACATATCTCTCATGTTTTAACACCCAGTTGACAATGTACCAAAAAAAAGAGCTGCACTTTGCAAAAACAGAAAGCAGAAAGCAACATCACAAAATTCGCAAATCTGAAAAATTATATAGAATTATTTAGATGTAGAAATGCCTCTTGTAATCCATAATGTTAACAGATGAGAAAGAAACAATTTTTCTGTTGTGTTTACAATGAGTTTCCTTTCATTCTTCATGCAGCTTCAGCTAGGTTTAACATTGATTACAATGCTCAGGTATAAATTACAATGTTTGACACAATTTCTATGACACATGCCTGCAGAATTTCTGCATTTACAGACAAGTTTGTTTGTGATTTACATTCTGAGAGCATTTGTACCCCAACAACATGCATACTGTGCTGAAAGTAACAACAAACATTGTTTAAAGCATGATTTGGAAGCAACCAAAAAGATGAATGGCTCATTAATATTTTAAAAGTAGAAATAACATTTTATTAACTTTTTTTGCAATTGAGAGGAGGGGAGTAAAAGGTGCAGCCTTTCCACACTGACAGATAGCACGTGTGTATGTGTACACCTGCCCTAAACAGGTTGATAACTAATTGAAAATGCACAACAACTGGTTTGTGGTTTCTTTAAAGTTCCCATATATTTACCTTATAAATTTTGGCAGCACATTATACTTGCTGTTGAAAGATTAGACCATCACTTGACAACTGATTTATTTATCTCACTTAATTTGAGCAAATACACAGACAAGTAAAGGTGCTGTACGGTCCTACAGTGCTTTGCCACATGTGCAACATCAGATGTTCCAGCTGATGTTAAAACAGACACAGGATATTGTGCATATTTATTAGTGCCTTGGGGTAGCACCGAGTCACTATTGTCCCTCTACAGGGGTGGCTAGTGCTACGTCATAAATCACTTCAGGGTCCAAACGGGTCCATCTGATGGTAAACAGCGATGGTAGCAGCCTATCTTTACCGCTGGATTGTAAAACGCCTGGTAAGGCTACGAAGACATGGAATACACCGTTTGAAAGGCGACGCTGTGAAGATTCATCCACATTTTAAGATAAGTATATCAAACTTTTACTTCTCACTTTATGAACTCCAAAGTACAACGCGACCAAGCAGGGCCCTGGGTTATTTAAACTAACGTGAGCCACACAACACCGGCCGGCATGAATGTAAACAACAATGGCAGCCACTAAAGAGCTAGTCACCTTTTTTTGCCAGTATATATTTTGCCAGTTTCCCAAATTCGGCAAAAAAGGGACTGAACTTGTACAACTCCAACAGAGTTGTAACTGTTAGCATAATGGCAGGTGGCAGCCTGAAAGGGAAAGTCCAGGCTTCCATGGAAAAAAAAAAAAAAAGAGTATGAGGTTGAGGTGAGAAAGTAATGTTAGCTTAACTTAAGGATGTCAGCAATAAAGCTAATGTTACTGTACTTGGGTAACGTTAATTATTGTTTAATTGTTTATGTTAGTAAGTGTATCAGAATAAGTACCATGGTTAGTTGACAACATAACAGACAACTGTACAGTGTAGTAGTTGGTAGCGCTACCTAGTTATGTTGCCTAAAGTAAACACAGGGTGCTCTTCCTGCTGAAAAAACAGCCTGACCAGTTAATGATGGTTTGCTGGTTGAAACTATGTTTTCGTGAGAGCTTTGCTGGTTTAGCTGATTGACCCAGCTTATGATGGTCACCTGCTGAAGCTGTTTTAAAAATCGAGTATTCTGCGATTTGGTTTGGATCCAGAAGTGATGTTTTCGGCCCGGATGACGTAGTGACTAGCCATCCCTATAGCTTTGCTATAGGGAGGGACAATGCCCCAAGTCAATATTGTTATCCTGCGTGTTTGTTCTCCTTCTTCTTCATCTTATTATTATAGCAAATTTCGGTTTGCTATTCCTACCACAGTTTCAAAAAAACCTACGACATTATTATTATGAAAACGTGTGTCTCAGTCGGGACGGGTGTGCTATGACTTCTGTACATTCTTGGAGTTACCATGGCGACAAAAATCCCCAAAAACTCCGCAAATGTCCCATCCACAATGAATGGCGCAAATTTCGCAAGGCCCGTACTCCTACACCGTCGAGAATAACTCGACACAGTCAATGGACGAAATGTGCGGCTTGGTCAGATCTCCTAGCCTGCAAATTTTGGTTGCAATTGCAGTTACCATGGCAACATAAAACATTTTCAAAAAATCCCATAGGAAATGAATGGGGACTTTTAGGCCACATATCTCGGTCACACGGTCATGCAGAAACGTGAATCAAACTTTAAAAAGATGACATTGACCAGGACTATTTTTACCGTTTTTTATAAAATCACAGTTTAAAGTTTGACACATTTTCCAGCCTTTTTTTCAGTTTTCAATGTGTGTGTATGTGAAAGTCGTTAAGCGGCTAGAGTGGGGCTCCAGGACAACGCTGCAGTTCACAATGCCTGCCTGACAAAGGACCTCTTCCAGAGAAATTACATCACTCTTTTGAACTATCCTGCGTGTTCCCCTGATCTAAATCCAATTGAGAACATTTGGGGTTGGATGGCAAGGGAAGTTTACAGAAATGGACACCAGTTCCAGACAGTGGATGCCCTCCGTGAAGCCGTCTTCACCACTTGGAGCAACATTCCCACTAGCCTCCTGGAAACACTAGCATCAAGCATGCCGAAACAAATTTTTGAGGTGATTAACAAGAAAGCTTTTTTGCCTTTGCCATCAGGAGGTCATGACAGTGTGGATACCTGACAGAAAATGACACTGAATCCACATTTTTGCCAAGATTTGGGCTTTTAAAGGCTGTGGTCTTAAACTTTTGAACAGCTGATGAACAGTCTATTTCAGTTTAATGATTGTTTGCAATAAATTGCTTACTCAATTTTTTTTTTGTCTCACTCCCATTTCTTCTTTTTGCATTTTGAAGCTCTACTTAGAACCTTATTAAGATCCAACAGTTCACTTTTTAGTAATTAAGACAGAGGTCAGACGTGCATCCCCCGAGGCACTCTCAAAATTTCTGCGCGGGAATTTTCTACTTCTATTTTATTATTCCACAAATTTTCAGCGCGCTACTCAGTGGCGTCGCCTGGCCTGGGCATCCGGGGCTCTAGCCCCGAATGTTTTTTCTTTAGCCCCGGATAATTTTTCCTCCTCTCTGCGGTTTACTACGGAGTAGGAATATAATATCACTGTGCGCTATTCAAGCGGCATTCGCGGCAGGTGCGTTTTTGCGCAGACGTATGCCTAACGTCAGATGTAACAATAACAACATTAATATAGTTATACTGTTAATTTACCATACATCGGCGCTGTCATACTGTGTCCGCTCTGGGTGGAGATAAAAGGCAGGTGGATCAGGAGGCAGCAGGGAGAGGTAGGCTATTTCTCCAGGGAGGCCACCGGACACAGTTACCCGGCTGCTCATATATGAATCCCCTCAGGCTTTCTATGTTTTTTTCGGCAGCATCTTTGTGATTTTTTGTGCATTCGTTGAAAGACAGGGTGACATATTTTAGGCCATTTTCGTAGTGGCGAATGCTGAAGGAGTCGGGCTTTTATTTGCGGTTGCCCTCGTTCGCCCTGCGTCCCATATGAAGCTGCACGTCAAACCAGACTTTACAGACAAGCCCCCAAGGTGTGTCTGAACTTCGTGCCTGAAAGTGCTTCATCCTCTGGCAGTCTGCCTCGTTATGGCTTGGTGGTGTGAAGATTTGTCACGTCCTTCTCGGCGGAGTTTCTTTATCAAACCGGCGAAAACATTGTTGCTGGTGGTGAATTCAGCATCCTTTAACAGACACCAACCACTGATCCAGGCTCAGGCCACTCAGCAAATTAAAATTCACCACAAAGTCTGACATTTTGTTTACAAAGTCTTGAAACAAATGTAACCTAACGAGGAAGTTGAGCGCAGAGTAGTTGGTTGCTAGGCAACGCCATGTCCGTTTACAGTGGCGCGGAGATATTTTGTGCTGCGGTCTTCCAGTGGGTTACACTGATTTTACAACAGCATGGAACGCGGCTCAGCCAATCACATGGGAAGCACCCATTTTATAATGCTTAATTATTGCATTTAAGCAGATCATTACAGCTAGCGCGTAAGATTGAGAGAGAGAGAGAGAGAGAGAGAGAGAGAGAGCACAGAAGATGGAGAGGAGGAGATGGAGAGTGAGATTGAGAGAGAGCAGAAGTTTGGAGAGACATTTGTATATTGTTCATTGTTAATTCTGAAAATAAATGGGTGTTTTTAAAGTACATGTTGCAGTTTTTTTGCAAGTAAAAAAAAAGGTGCCAAAATGCATGAGAAAGCATAAAAATAGAGCTTGTTTATCAACTTTTTTCCGGGGGAGAATACCCCCGAACCACCCTACAAGTCAGTGGGCTCAGCCCCCAATGTCCTGAGGTCCAAGAAACGCCCATGGCGCTACTCCTCCTAAAGCTTTCGTTTTAGATCCACACAATGAATTGGAAAAATGTGCGGCCTGATAGGGAGAAGTGTGCTATTACTTTTATAAGCAATCCCAGTTACGGAATCTTTGCTATTCCATCCTAAATGAATTGCCAAAACTTCCCAAAGCCCTGGGGCACAGAGCTTTTCACCTGCGTCCACGCACCAAATATGAAAAATGTGCGTCTTCTGGAGAAGAAGCGGTATGTCGATTTTCAAACCGACTGAACTTTGCGATTTTTCGTAATTTACGTTTAAAATCGTGATTTTGCCCTCATTGGAAAATAATGGGGAACCAGCCGACACCCATGCATTTTCAAAGCCTCACAGCTCCCTCATTCTTTGGCCCACAGACTCCATTCAAAGCTTAAATGGGTCAGCACAAGTTCAACTTTATGTGTGTCATCTTCAATTTCTGATGTCTGTTTTAGTTTGGCATAAAACACAGTTTAAGTTTGGAGTTATTTTTGAGCCACCTCTGACTTTTGAATGAGTGTGTATTGCGTGAGCTAGAGCGCGTGACATCACAGCTAGAGTGCAGCAGCCCTGAAAAATCGTCTAAAATTTTTGTCTTTTACTTGCTTTCCTGTACACAGTTTTCACTCCACATGCATAAATTCGGGATAAAGTAGTAGGAAAACTAGTTTTGCTTTGAACAATGTAAATACAAAAGCAAATTATCTTAAACTTTTTAAACAGTGACACTTAACGAGGCAGGAGTGCCAGCTCTCTCCCCCATAGACTCCCATTATATCTGGAACCCAAAATCTGGGGAGAGAAGGAGAAAGACACACTTTTTCAACTCACCGAATCACGGGCATTTTTGGGAGTTGGGAAATAATTTGAACACAGTCTGAACAACCCAGTCTCCATGGGGAAATGTCACCCTTTTACGTTTCTGCAAACTAGGGAAACGTTATCATATCAACGTTTCCAAGCTCAAATTCGTTACATATCAACATTCAATTGTTATAGTGGCCCCTGCGCCCGGGTCACGTGACTTCCAAGTTTCTGACTGCAAAAGGAAGCAAGATGGCGGACATATTTCGTTCATTCTCAGTGGAAAATGTAATATTTTAAGGTAGTTTCTGTATTTAAATGTGTTTTGATGACATTTCTAGCGAGAAATATGCACTTTGTTTTCATAATCTGTGTTCAGTGAATGTATACGTTCTCTAGTTTGTTAGTAATCACGATCATTGCGCCCGGACTTGCCAGCAAAATGTTGGAATCCAACATTGTTGACGTCCGTATAGTGCCAAAGCAGCCTAGAAATGCAATATTTTGAGGTCGTTTCTATATTTAAATGTGTTTTGATAATATTTCCAGCGAAAAATGTGCACTTCTTGCATAATGTGGGTTCAGTGAATGTATACGGTCTTTAATTTGTTAGTTATCACGAAGATTTCGCCCGGTCTCGCCAGCAAACGTTGGAATCCAACATTGTTGACATCCGTTGCCATGGTGCCATGGTATGACACAAATAGCTTACTGTCCCATAAAAGCCCTTTATTTTCTTGCTTTCCAAGCCGTTTTTATTCCAAAGACAACATATGTGGACATTTATATTATAAATCTGATTACTTTTAATTTGGATATCTTGCAAACTTGAAGCGTTAATATAACTGTCCATGGAACCCACCAACGCGAATAGGCTACTTGATAAAATATCCGAAATAAATCAACATTGTTTGAATGTTTTTTTTTTTTCCCTCCCAAACAAAACCAACTAAAGGCAGGGTTTCTTGCCCGCCTCCCCAGCCAAGAAGCTTAGCCTATACTAAAAAAAAAATATATATATATATATATATATCCGAAATTAACCAACAGCTTAACTTTTTCTTAACATTGGTCATCTAGATGGAGTGTAATTAGCAGTTCGGCTGCAGTAAATATTTTATTATATTCCACCCCCCAGCTCTCGTATGCACTTGTTTACAGCTTATAAAGTTGGTTTCCTGTGCGGGTGGCTGTGGTGAGGTAGATCACTGTTTAGACTGTTGCACGCTCTTTGCTTAATGTTGTACAGTTGACGTTGTTTAAGCCCTCGATTTTATTAATTCTATGTAAAGTCTCATTAACACAAACCCGGGTGAAGATTGATCGTCTAAACAGTCTACTTCAGTAATTTACTAGTTTCTAGATAAATTATTTTAGCCGACCGTCACCTCAGAAACCAGCGCATTCGTTGCCATGACGACGCTGGCAGCTGCCATATTACGTCACTCCGACTAACCTGACATGACACATTTGACAGCGACACAGCCGGAGCCGACAGCCCACAAGACACAGAGCTCATTGATTTCAACGAGGCGCCTTTACTTGACACCATTCATATTAAGGTATTGTTACAGTTATTGGCAGTTATCCATATTGCACGTCCAAAAGATAACGCAGGCAAACTTGTAGCCTCCAAAGTTCCAATCACTCTCTTATTCAACTTACCAGTCAAAACAGCGCCTCCCCGAGTGCCGCCGAGGTAATTACTCTTCAGGTGTGAGAGAACTTCAGTGTACTTTGTTGTAACAATTAAATGTGCTTTTTTAATAAACTGAGTGGAATGAAAACCAAGAATGTTGTGTCATGCTTTTAACCTCATGTCTCAGCTGTCTCTTGAATTCTGATCTTATTTTCCTAGAGGAACTACATGTAAATAGACTGAAATGCAGCTATGGTGTGTATTGGCTGTTTCTGTTGACTTCAGTGATCCAGGAATAGAGAACCAAATTAATAGGTCTGCCATTCATGAAGCAGGCTGTTCTCATTCAACGTTCATACAAATTCCTACGAAAATATTGCACTATAATTGGTATATTTCCCACGTAATTATGAACCAGAAAGTTGTGATCACGTGACCTATGCGCTGCAGGCTGGTCTTACTGTGAAAACAAAATAAATGGCGGACATTCCTTTTATTCTCAGTGGAAAATGCAATATTTTAAGAGAGCTTATGCATTCAAATGCATTTTGATAACATTTCTAGCGGGAAATGTGCATTTTATTTCCAAAATCTTCGTTCAGTTAATGTATATGATGTTTACTTTGTTAATTATTACGAAGATTCTTTCAGGTTTCTATCGCTGCTATGGCTGTTGCTATGGACGCTGCTACCACTGTCGCTGATGGAGCTTCCGCTCGGAAGTATTGTCCTCACTGTCACCGTGGAAATCTGGGGAGGGAGGCGTGGGGTTAACCTGCTCTCACAGAAATCTGAAATGAGCATGACCTCCTAATAACGCATTACGTGCTCCTCACGCGTAACCTGTTTTAATCATAGGTTTCTATGGTTTTAATTCCGTGTGGTCACCACACAAACAGTCTCCACTGAAAGTCAGCGAGATTCCGTAACGTCACGCTGTGGGTGGTGGTTCATAGATCCCGGAAGTGCAAATTTAATCGATATTCCGGAAAAAGGTCTGATTATTAGCCATAACGTTGTAACCATCCAAGGCAGACTTACCACGAGCTATGAGGATGTGTAACGATGGCATGTGCTTCAGCCGAGTCCACAAGTCCCGTATAATATCAACTTTATTTTAAGAAAACACGTTTTATTTGCGATGTCATATCACGGAGAAGCACTACATTACCCATAATCCTAGTGTTTATCAGCGACGTGTCTGGTTTGACTTTCATCAATAAAGTCAATAAAGTGTAATAAAGTGCATGAAAGTTGATAATATGCTGATATGTTACGCCATTGAACACAACCCTTTCAGTCAGCGAAACAGAGCGGGTGGAAAAACCACGGAAACACGTCAAAATAGCACTAACGATTTAGGCCTATATATTTTTTTTATTTTTCATAACACATCTTTATTCATGATATAAACATAGTCTACATGTTAAGGTTATAGTTTTGGTGTTTAAAAACTACCGTATGTATGTTTTTTAAACCTAATTTCACAACTTATACCCTAACCCGGAAGAGGCGTACCAGAACTACAATCTGCGCGGAGTTGCAACACACAGAGGTGTCCTGCGCCATAGATATTGTATGTTATGTCTATTATGTGATGTTGTGATCACTAATTTTTCAATCTTCATTGTAGTTTTTGGGTGTGGGAAGAACGCCTGTTTGGTCAGATTTTATTTATTTTTTTCTTAAGATAGTGAAATCATGTTTTTTCCATGTTTTGACACTAGTCAGTGGCGCCCCCTATTGGTTTGCCATCGGGCATGACAGTAGAAGTCAAGAGCTTTCCAAAAATGTTGACCCCATGTCTCTACCATTTTTTGTTGCTGCACTGTAAGCCTTTAAAAGTGTCTCAGGTGGCCATATTAAGTCAATGGGAAAATATGAAATATGAAACACTGAGTATTTTAAGGGGAAAATAAGCTTTGAAATGGTCCAAATTGAAAAGTATGACTGTGTTTAAGACTAACATCAATATTATAAATAAATTTGGCCATTAAATCCCCCCTTAAAGAAGTTTGACTGATTTTATCAAGCTTGGCCCTAAAAGGGGTCTGCAGATGTACACCTGAGACAGCCTTGGCTTGGAGCACGATGAAAATCAAACTTTGTCACAGAACAACAATGAAGACATCGTTTGAAAGGTCTTGACCTATGGAGTAACATATCTCAGTATGAGACCAGTGGGCAGTTCCTGCTCCCCACAAGTGCCCTTAGAACCTTGCACCTGAGACACTTTTAAAGGCTTACAGTGCAGCAACAAAATATGGTACAGACATGGGGTCAACATTTTTGGAAAGCTCTTGACCTCTACTATCATGTCCGATGGCAAACCAATAGGGGGCGCCACCGACTAGTGTCAAAACATGGAAAAAACATGATTTCACTATCTTAAGAAAAAAATAAATAAAATCTGACCAAACGGGCGTTCTTCTCACACCCAAAAACTGTAAGGAAGATTGAAAAATTAGTGATCACAACATCACATAATAGACATTAGAACTACAAAACGTATGGCGCAGGACACCTCTGTGTGTTGCAACTCTGCGAAGATTGTAGTTCTGGTACGCCTCTTCCGGGTTAGGGTATAAGTTGTGAAATTAGGTTTAAAAAACATACATACGGTAGTTTTTCAACACCAAAACTATAACCTTAACATGTAGCCCATGTTTATATCATGAATAAAGATGTGTTATGAAAAATAAAAAATATATATAAATCTTTAGTGCTATTTTGACGTGTTTCCGTGGTTTTTCCACCCGCTCTGTTTCGCTGACTGAAAGGGTTGTGTTCAATGGCGTAACATATCAGCATATTATCAACTTTCATGCACTTTATTACACTTTATTGACTTTATTGATGAAAGTCAAACCAGACACGTCGCTGATAAACACTAGGATTATGGGTAATGTAGTGCTTCTCCGTGATATGACATCGCAAATAAAACGTGTTTTCTTAAAATAAAGTTGATATTATACGGGACTTGTGGACTCGGCAGAAGCACATGCCATCGTTACACATCCTCATAGCTCGTGGTAAGTCTGCCTTGGATGGTTACAACGTTATGGCTAATAATCAGACCTTTTTCCGGAATATCGATTAAATTTGCACTTCCGGGATCTATGAACCACCACCCACAGCGTGACGTTACGGAATCTTGCTGACTTTCAGTGGAGACTGTTTGTGTGGTGACCACACGGAATTAAAACCATAGAAACCTATGATTAAAACAGGTTACGCGTGAGGAGCACGTAATGCGTTATTAGGAGGTCATGCTCATTTCAGATTTCTGTGAGAGCAGGTTAACCCCACGCCTCCCTCCCCAGATTTCCACGGTGACAGTGAGGACAATACTTCAGAGCGGAAGCTCCATCAGCGACAGTGGTAGCAGCGTCCATAGCAACAGCCATAGCAGCGATAGAAACCTGAAAGAATCTTCGTAATAATTAACAAAGTAAACATCATATACATTAACTGAACGAAGATTTTGGAAATAAAATGCACATTTCCCGCTAGAAATGTTATCAAAATGCATTTGAATGCATAAGCTCTCTTAAAATATTGCATTTTCCACTGAGAATAAAAGGAATGTCCGCCATTTATTTTGTTTTCACAGTAAGACCAGCCTGCAGCGCATAGGTCACGTGATCACAACTTTCTGGTTCATAATTACGTGGGAAATATACCAATTATAGTGCAATATTTTCGTAGGAATTTGTATGAACGTTGAATGAGAACAGCCTGCTTCATGAATGGCAGACCTATTAATTTGGTTCTCTATTCCTGGATCACTGAAGTCAACAGAAACAGCCAATACACACCATAGCTGCATTTCAGTCTATTTACATGTAGTTCCTCTAGGAAAATAAGATCAGAATTCAAGAGACAGCTGAGACATGAGGTTAAAAGCATGACACAACATTCTTGGTTTTCATTCCACTCAGTTTATTAAAAAAGCACATTTAATTGTTACAACAAAGTACACTGAAGTTCTCTCACACCTGAAGTGTAATTACCTCGGCGGCACTCGGGGAGGCGCTGTTTTGACTGGTAAGTTGAATAAGAGAGTGATTGGAACTTTGGAGGCTACAAGTTTGCCTGCGTTATCCTTTGGACGTGCAATATGGATAACTGCCAATAACTGTAACAATACCTTAATATGAATGGTGTCAAGTAAAGGCGCCTCGTTGAAATCAATGAGCTCTGTGTCTTGTGGGCTGTCGGCTCCGGCTGTGTCGCTGTCAAATGTGTCATGTCAGGTTAGTCGGAGTGACGTAATATGGCAGCTGCCAGCGTCGTCATGGCAACGAATGCGCTGGTTTCTGAGGTGACGGTCGGCTAAAATAATTTATCTAGAAACTAGTAAATTACTGAAGTAGACTGTTTAGACGATCAATCTTCACCCGGGTTTGTGTTAATGAGACTTTACATAGAATTAATAAAATCGAGGGCTTAAACAACGTCAACTGTACAACATTAAGCAAAGAGCGTGCAACAGTCTAAACAGTGATCTACCTCACCACAGCCACCCGCACAGGAAACCAACTTTATAAGCTGTAAACAAGTGCATACGAGAGCTGGGGGGTGGAATATAATAAAATATTTACTGCAGCCGAACTGCTAATTACACTCCATCTAGATGACCAATGTTAAGAAAAAGTTAAGCTGTTGGTTAATTTCGGATATATATATATATATATATATTTTTTAGTATAGGCTAAGCTTCTTGGCTGGGGAGGCGGGCAGGCTTGGTTTACTTCCGGGTTTTAAATGGTCGTAAAAATGAATATTGAAACAAATATATTAACCATTTCCCGCAGCCGAAACATAAATTACCCTGCCTTTAGTTGGTTTTGTTTGGGAGGAAAAAAAAAAAAAACATTCAAACAATGTTGATTTATTTCGGATATTTTATCAAGTAGCCTATTCGCGTTGGTGGGTTCCATGGACAGTTATATTAACGCTTCAAGTTTGCAAGATATCCAAATTAAAAGTAATCAGATTTATAATATAAATGTCCACATATGTTGTCTTTGGAATAAAAACGGCTTGGAAAGCAAGAAAATAAAGGGCTTTTATGGGACAGTAAGCTATTTGTGTCATACCATGGCACCATGGCAACGGATGTCAACAATGTTGGATTCCAACGTTTGCTGGCGAGACCGGGCGAAATCTTCGTGATAACTAACAAATTAAAGACCGTATACATTCACTGAACCCACATTATGCAAGAAGTGCACATTTTTCGCTGGAAATATTATCAAAACACATTTAAATATAGAAACGACCTCAAAATATTGCATTTTCTAGGCTGCTTTGGCACTATACGGACGTCAACAATGTTGGATTCCAACATTTTGCTGGCAAGTCCGGGCGCAATGATCGTGATTACTAACAAACTAGAGAACGTATACATTCACTGAACACAGATTATGAAAACAAAGTGCATATTTCTCGCTAGAAATGTCATCAAAACACATTTAAATACAGAAACTACCTTAAAATATTACATTTTCCACTGAGAATGAACGAAATATGTCCGCCATCTTGCTTCCTTTTGCAGTCAGAAACTTGGAAGTCACGTGACCCGGGCGCAGGGGCCACTATAACAATTGAATGTTGATATGTAACGAATTTGAGCTTGGAAACGTTGATATGATAACGTTTCCCTAGTTTGCAGAAACGTAAAAGGGTGACATTTCCCCATGGAGACTGGGTTGGTCTGAAAGCCCAGAGCCTGACCTTTCTCATGAGGGTTGTCAACCGTCCCTTGAAATACGGAATCGTCCCGTATTTGGCAACCAAAACACACGTCCCGTATTGAACCAATAAGGGATGCACTTTGTCCCTTATTTTTGAGAGTCTGCCCCCTCTCCCGCTGTTTGACCAATGAGTGGAGCTCATTCATACACGTCAGTGAGTATGCACTCCATTCATTGGTCAAAGTGCTGTCACTCAGTGTTGCTAAGCTACACTTTGCCCATCCCGCCATAGCAACAGCAGCAGGTAACTGGGAGCCAGGAGGCAAGTCTGCGCCGAGCTGAGCGCAGCACGAGGCTGGCACTGGCACCTGTGCGCGCTGCGCCCAAATTGAAAATTTTTTAACTTTGGCGCGGCGCCCTGTGACAACACCTCGGCGTGTCCAATAGGAGGGAATAGTGGAGTCAGAAAAAAATATGGCGGATTTTGGCTGAACAACAAAACAACAATGGAGGAAAGCATCACTGTGGCTGTCTCTCTGTGTGCAGAGCTGTGGGACAGCAGACTACAGTCCCACCGGGATCTCATTAAAAAAGCCCAATCATGGAGAGAGAGATCCAACAATTTGGGAAAACCAGGTGTGTTTAAAAACTGGCAGAAATATATGATGTTTTTGCTTTCTACTATAGGTGAGTTTTTTTTTTTTTTCTGCAATTAAATACTGAATATGTGCACGGTGCGCGCACACTGCTCTGCACCTGTCTGTGCTGTACTCAGAGCGCGGCCCAAACCGCACACTAGGTTGCATCCCTTTTTTGTCTGTGTGAAAGTTGGCAACCCTACTCATGAAACATTTTATTTTCTGCTGGGACATACTGTCATTGAGAAAAAAGCATTTATTTGACCACTACTTTTAGGCAATTCTCTCCCAAGCACCACTGTCACTCATGCTGTGTGCTTTATAGAGCCTCATTTCTGGTTTGGGTCACACAAGACCCAATGGCACAGTGGATAGTGTCTCTGCCTGCCACACAGGAGACCAGGGTTCAACTCCCTGCCTGAGCAAGAACAACAACAGTAGGGGAGAGTGGACTAAGTCGTGCCAACTTTTACTTCAAGTGCCTTTAAAGCGAGATGATTACAGTAATGCCTCCAACTAAAATATGCACATATAGTTTAGGATGTTGTGTATCCCTGGGAGCAATCATTTTGGATCTTATATAAACTGTTTGAGAAATATAGTTTTTGAAAAAAAAGTGGTTTTGTGGCACAACTTGCCCCCAGTGCAGGGTAAATTGTGCCATTAGAGAGAATACACTGGGGTAAATTGTGCCATTGATAATTGAAGTAAAACAGATCATTTTAATCTCACAAATGATAATGCTATATAAAAGCAAAGCAAATTCAATACAAAATTATTTATTTAACATTTATTTATTATTTTAACAAGCTCACAGGCCACTTTTCTATAACAAGGCCTAGCACCACATGAACACATACCCAGAACAAAATAAAAATTCCAAAATGAGCACCTGAAAATCATCTTCACCTGAATCTGAATAGTTTTAGTGATCAAAGGTAAGAAGACAATGTACAATAACAATAAAATACAAGAAAGTAATATATAGTATATAATCACAAGTTGTGCCACTGGCACAACTTACCCCAGGCCCCTTTGGCACAAATTACCCCAAGCCCACCATTTTGAAAAAAATGCATCCCCCAGCTGTTTTGAGCTAACATCATGCTAACTGTATAGACTCATGGTGTAGCTTACTAAAGTACTAAAACCTGTGTGAACTGTTTTCAAAGTTTTCTATAATTGTTCAAACACAGCAATCAAAAAACCTTGATCATAGAAATTTTACTTTGGAGGGCAAAAAAATGTTTTTTGAACTTAAATGTTCTTACCTCTCAAGCCATGTGTCTCCCTTCTTTGCAGGATGAGTGAAATGGATGCCTCTTCAAAAATATGTGGTCTCATGACCAACTTCTTCTATGGTTTTATAGATGACAGGGGTGGCACTACTTGCCCCTTGGCACAAATTACCCCACTCTCCCCTACACAACTTACAAACAGCATAGGGCTGGCAGTTTAGCACATGTCCAGGTGGTCGCAAGGGTGGCAAGCACATTCAAAGTTTCTTCAGAAACTTTACAAAGTCTAGTTGCTCTTATTGTTTCGTTGTTTTATGATCATTTATGTATATTGGCTTTCAGTCCCAGCATGAGATGTTGCTCTGTTTTAATTTGTTTGATTGTTCTTTCTACTGTTTTTACTGTTTTGTTGTTTTATGATCATTTATGTAAAGCACTTTGTTTCAGCTGTGGTTGTTTTTAAAGTGCTATATAAAATAAATAAAGCTGAGTTGAGTTGAGTCAGGGAGGAAATCCTGTAGTCAAGTTAATTCCTTATACACTTGTGTTGTTCTTACATGCACAATGGATGTTTGATTTGTTTATAAATGTACCTTGCTGTGACACACTGTACAGTCCACATTGGATCTGTTTACATATGGTTGTGCTCTTTGTCAGGTTAGACTGATTAACTGGTTTACCAATAGGCTGTATTGGCCTTTTTAAATATCATATATTGGTCTTCCCTTTCCAAAATCAAAAGTTAATCTCTAGTTCTTTTTTAAAGAGATTTTTAACTTTGTTGTCAGTGTGGGGATAAGGAAAAGTTATTGAGATCTGCTATAGTTAGAATTTTCTTGTTTTTTTTTTTTTCCACATGCAAAAACAAAAACAAAAGCAAAAAAACAAGCAAGCAAACAAACAAAAAAACAAAAAAACAGAATCACCATTATCTTAAAAATCCTATATTGGTTGAAATCCAGTTCTTTATACTTGCACAAGGGACCTGGAAAAATGTCCTTTTGGTTGCTGTTTTATCCACCATGGACAAGGTTTATGGGCCTGCCTCTTATGGCCTTGGCACCCATCACCCACAATGCATTTCAAAGACTTGTATTTCAAATGTTAATATAAGACATTGGTTGAGCTATTATTTTAATGTGAACAGTTAAAACTAATAATTGGTTGTGATTTTCCATATAAAACAGGGTGTAATTATTTCAATGTGTATTAGTCATTTTTTAGCACATTTTTAAAAATTGGCAATGATCAGAACATTTTGATTCCCTAAGCAACAATAAAAATGAGACATATAGTATCAATATTTTAATCTTAGACACTTTTTCCACCTGGCATTAACATCCGTGCTGAGTGATCCAATCACAAGCTGACACCTGTAAGTACTGGCTTAAACAGCAGCAATGTGTCCTCAATGTGTCTTGAGATTTGATCACTCAGGCCACATTCAGAGATGGACTGGGACGCTTTTGTCGACATGGCATATGAAGTGTAAACCCATGTGTCCCAGGACGCACTGAAGGACCTGACGTCCTCTGTCTTAAGTTCTGGTCTAGCCTGACACCCTGACACCGACCTAACCATCATTTTACCAATAGAAAAAGTGCAGGTTATAAAGCAGCTGTTTAATGCATAAAAACACTACATGCAGAGTTGGAATTACAAGGGAGCCAGGGAGAGCTCAGCTCACCTTAATATGAGCTCTCCAAAACACATGATTTGAGAAATTTTAGGTGGGCTCTGAAATATTCATTGGTAATGTGCAGTTTTTTTCTTCCATATAAAACTCAGAGGCTTCAGCCTTTCTTAAATTTCATGCCTCTGCGTGATATGCCCCAGCGTGATATAACACATTCTTTGTAATCCTAGACGTGATAGAGTTACAGTAGGAATACTACAGAAATATTACAGGTCACAACGTGAATGTCCCCGTTGCATATGAAGGTGCCCGTGTTTCATTATCCTCTGTGTTTAGTGTTCTTTTTTTTAAACCTCTTTCATCTTTGTCACACATCAGAGCCACAACAGTAGGAGACTCCCCGCCCATCTGCACATTCACAGGTTCAACCTGTAATAATTTACAGATGTGAGATACGTCTTAAGTAACTGACAACATATTAAAAAGAGTGTGCAAGAATGTCTCGTTTTTTCATATGCCTGGTGCCTGATGAATAACATTTTATTGTTACTTTATCTATCTATCTATCTATCTATCTATTCATTTATTGTGTTAGGAGAATTAACAAAATACAAGTTTTATTGTGTGGTGGAGCCGTCTGTTTTACTATGCATATGACCACATACACAGCAAAACTCTTTCTCTCTGCATTTGTTGGCAAATTTGGCAATTCTTTTTAAGAAAACATGCCTATAATTCCTATTGTTAGTATGTGGGTCAGTGAGGGAAAGAAAACACCTCACATGGGGCCCCCTTTTGGTGAGAATGCCCCTTGCAGTCGCTTGTGTCATCTCTTCTGTATATCTGTTTTATTTCTGCAGTTTGCAGAGGGGAGTGACTTGTCTTTTCAACAATGATCTAACATACAACCACTGAGAGAGAGATTACTTCTTCTTATTGAAATGCAATAACTGTTCTTGTCAGAAGAAAAACTTAAACACACACATTCAGACACAATATTCAATATTCACTCAATATTTCTGTTCTATTTCTGTTGTAACTGCAACACGCACATTCACATTGTATTCACACACACACACACACACACACACACACACACACACACACACACACACACATTGTGTGTGTGTAATTTGTAATTTGGAGCTTGCACATACAGTAGAATTGTGAAACCTGCCCACGGGTTAACTGATCTATAATTCCAACAGAAGATAAGATGAGGAGGTGGAGCCAGCGAGGAAATGGGGGCAGGGACAGAGAGAGGGAGAAAACCAAAGAAAGATGGAGAGAGAGCCCAAACCCCAGTAGGGCAATCAATTTTTTAACTCCAAATTCAAAAAAACAAACAATACATGAATCAACAACAGTATTATCATTAGAATATTCAGCTACAATCATGGCACAATATCATTAGGCTATGTAAATTAGAAATAGATATATTAGATTTTTCAACATATAAAATCAGAGAATAAAACATTTATATCAAATAATAACATCTAGAAAAGGCATAAATAGGTACACAGTAGTGTAATATTACTATATGCTAGTTTAAAAAAAAAATGAATTTGACCTATTAAAAAAAAAAAAAAAAAAGGTCAAATTCATCATTTAAACCTCGGCTAGTTTCATATGCTCTCATATGCTCCCATAAGCCCCTGTATTATGGAATGTTTCATTCCCACAATAGCCAAAAGAGATGTAGTAGGATGGTTGATCTAATGAAATAATGTGCTTGATAAAATAGCATTGGGACATCCTGTTAAGTGATGCAGATGTAGGTTAACTATTCAAAACACCACCAGTAATCACTTTCTGCAGAGAAAAAAAAAAAACATAATGTACTGGACAAGTCTAACATGCCCACTTTACCCAGCATCATTTACAATAGTGGTGTTGTAACTACACTAGTTTTGCAAAACTTTTACACACATTCTAATTGGAAGAAAATATATTTGTAGTGTAACAACCTGCACAACTACTAAGGTCATTTGCTTTTGTGAATGCAGCTTTTCAGCAGTTTATATGAGAATGACAACATGAGCGTGTGTATGGCTGACCATCCATCAGCCATCCATACTGACAATCTTGATAGCTGCTGATCCTAAACAGTCCTCCTATTACAGTGTAGCTAATGTGGGATTGAGAGATGGTAGTGTCTACACATGGGTCTGACTTAAAGGAAGCACTCCTTGGAAGAGAGACAAAATGGCTTCAGAGCTCCAAACATGTACAACTAGCTTTGGTTTAAATTATGAACTTGCCTTTTGTATAGTTTTGTAATTGAAACCTAGTGCAGTCATGTTACATTAGTATAATTTGTGACCCATTTAAGGTATGTCATGATGGTATTAAAAGCCCTTTTCACAATTACATTCCTTAGCCCTTGGCCAGGGGTAGGCAACAATGTGCCATAGTGAGCCAAGAGGCTGCAGGTTTTTATTCCAACCAAAAACTCCACCACCTGATTTCACTGATCAGTGCCTCCTCTCTGCTTGAAAGTGAGGTAATCAGTGAAATCACCTGGTGGAATTTTTGGTTGGAATGAAAACCTGCAGACTCTCAGCTCACTATCGAACATGGTTGCCTATCCCTGCCTTAGGCTAACCTAATCCAGATGCTGCCAACAGACACACATTACAACTATAAAATAGCTTTAAACTCAGGTTAGCCTCAACTGACACTCTACTTGTCAACCCAAGTCTATCAGTTAGCTTAAGGATTCACACGAAAAATCAAAGCCCAGGGATTGCAGCAGTTTTGATGCACAGCAGACTTTCCATTGATTTTGTTTTATACCTTGATTCACACCACAGACTTTAAGTCTGACCTTTTGGAGATACCCCCTGAAAATCAGAGGTAACCCTGCTCTGGAGAGGGGTTTGGAAAGCCCCTGGCTAATGGGGGAATATCCCACTTAGTGATAGAACTGTTAGCATGGGCTAATGGAGGTCTTAGCTTACTGCTAACAGGGGTCTTATACAAGGGCTATAGATTCATGTATAGTACATTGTAGAGATGCACTCGAATCCAAATTCGTATCTGGCAAGTAACAAATAATGGCCTTCTGCCAAATAAATTACACTTCCTGACATTGTTCTCTGTGTTTGGCTTTACATAATACAAGCATTACCTTCACAGTCTAAGATTTTTTATGGAGGATAATGCTACCTTTATTATCTCTGACATGCAGCCCTTTAATCTGAATGAGTATTAACCCAGAAATCACATCTCAGCCTGCCAATACTGCTAGTTCAAAAAATTATTATTTAACAAAAGAACGGCCACTAACAATCACGGTGCACAAAAAAATGTGAATAATATTTCATTTCTGTTGATTTTCAGAATACATGGTCATTAGAGTGGGTTTCTGAACTCTATATAATTCTAATAAGCAGGAATTTTCAGTCATTGTATATTTATTTGTGGTTAAAATCCAACAATTAAAAATAAATAAATAAATAAATAACTTACTTCAGGTTTAAGCCATGCCCACTTTTTTTCCCAAATCTGAATCCAATTTTTTTTGCCCCAAAACACCTACAAATACAACTAGTGGTGCCTCCACACACCCCTACTACATATTTTCCTCCCTCCCTCCCTTTTTCCCTCTGTCTCTCTCTTTGCTCTTGTCCCTGCATCCTTTTCCTGCTGGCCTCTCCTCGTGATACTACTGACTACAGGAGTTGCTGATCAGTTAACTTGTTGGGAGGTCTCACATAATTCAAATACATGCTCAAACACTCACACAACTAGAACTTTAGAAGTATATTTAAGAAAAAGAATATTTTTCTTCTGACAGAGTCAGATAAGGTGGTCCTTTACTCCCCGCACCACAACAAACAGGGGAAAAAATCCCATTTCATTATTGGGGGGGTGGGCAATAAATAGCAAAATTTCAGAGAGTAATTCTAGGAGGGGACATGAAAAAATTGCCGTCTGGCACTACTGTACATCCTCTTTCTCTCTTATGCTCCTTTGAAACTTGCTGTACAGTGTTGAGCACTCAGCATGTTCATTCATTCATTCATTCATTTTCCAAACTGCTTATCCTCACAAGGGTCGCAGGGGAGTGCTGGAGCCTATCCCAGCACGCATTGGGCGGAAGGCAGGGGAAACACCCTGGACAAGTCGCCAGTCCATCGCAGGGCAGACAGACAAACAATGACATTCACACACACATTCACACCTAGAGGTAGTTTAGTATCTCCAATTCACTTAACCTGCATGTCTTTGGACATGTTCATATGTTTTAAATAATGCTATTAAAAGCAATAATCCTCTAAACAAATTTCTTTGCTCACTGTTCTATTTCCACTACAGTCCATCAAAGTAGCTTTACAAGAACTAGAAACTCAAAATAAGCTCTAAAACTAGAGGAAATACCCTGAATAATCCAACTACATCAAACTGTTCTTCAAAAAACAGATTTATTGTAGTGTCAACAAAGCAAGATATGGCATCAAATAGTGACATACAGTATATGTTTGAGCTGTACACTGTCCCTTCTAGATCAAATAAGAAAATGAAATGAAACTACACTGAAACTACAATGAAATGAAACTGTGGATACCTGACAGAAAATGACACTGAATCCACATTTTTGTGAAGATTTGGGCTTTTAAAGGCTGTGGTCTTAAACTTTTGATCAGCTGATGAACAGTCTATTTCAGTTTAATGGTTGTTTGCAATAAATTGCTTACTCAAAACTTTTTTTTTTTTTTTTTTTTGTCTCACTCCCATTTCTTCTTTTTGCTCTACTTAGAACCTCTTTAAGATCCAACAGTGCAAAATGTAAATTCTTGCAATTTCTCAACTGGTCTTAAGATTTTGATCAGGAGTGTATGCCACAAAATAATGCAACTTAAAATGCACAGCCCTTATACATTTAAATTATAAAGTGTAACTGTGGGCCTCTACAACATCAAACTCAGAGTACAAATAGCGTACTTTAAATTTAAAAAAAAAAAAAAAAAATATATATATATATATATATATATATATATATATTTAGATATATATAGATATCTATCTAGAGACAAACTCAAAATATCAGTAAAATATGAACTATTTCTGACATTAATATCCTGACAGACTTTTTGAAAGAATAAAAATCTCAGTATCTGCTCCTCCTGTGGTCTGTCCTCTCTCTCCCTCACTGTCCTGCACTCGCTTCAGCTTGGAAACAATCATTAGCTATTAGCTTAAACAGTGAGCTGAAAGAGGCAGGTTTTGGACCAAGCAGGGGAAAATATCGCTTTTCATATTCCAGCCTTGTGCTTGGTGAACAAGTGGTGTGATAAATGACTCACTGGCTTTCACTTGAGGAGGTTTTCTTGCTAGTTCTCATCAGGCTGCTGCCTCTCAGGCTGACGGACTGACTGAAAGTTACCGAGCTGCCACTCTGCCGGGAGCAGGATGCGGACCAAACCACTTTGAAGCGGGATTTCCGCCTATGAGAAAATCTTTTGGTACATGTATATTGCTTATGTTTTTTTTCTCTAATATTATGATTTCTGTTTTCTATTATGAGGGACAGCTGGCGAGGGACTATTAATTGGCCACTGTCCTTCCATCCATCTGTCATTGTTCATCTGTGCATCTATGTTAGGCACAACAAACATTGGGGGATGTCATTTCTCCATTCAGATAACAATACAGTATACTAATTTCAACATTACCCTTAGCGGTAAACTGAAGACACCATCACTTTTGTCTAATTGTCACATTTGGTATTTTGGAAGAGGCTGACATTTGAATTTTTACAGAACTGAAGGAAATGATGTGACTAATTGCTCCATTCTGACATTTTCAAAGTTGAATAGATAGTCCTGAGTGAAGCACTACAAGTTATGTTTTACCCCTGAAATTCAGATTTTCCTTTAAATTTCCCCCCAAATAGCTTCAGTTAAACAAGTTACACAAAATAATACAAAGTTGGACATGGATAGCGCATGAAACACGCCCACGGACACACCTCCAGGCGCAAATGACGGAGTCGGCATAAGGATAGCGGGTAGCGGGTGGCGCAAGATACCGTTTAGGGATAGCGGAAGTTCCTAAATCCGCAATTTGCGGGTAGCGGGTAGTGGCAGCGGGTAGCGGGTGGCACAAGATAGGGCCCTCAGTCTCCAGATTCTTAAGTTGGGAGAATTTGTCTTTAGCAGCCCAGGGTCCCGAGCTTCAGCGATCTTTTGCACAACGTGCAAAACGCCTCGGTGTCATCACCTGGAACACGTTTGAGCCAGTCGGCAAAATCCTGACGTTCGAGCCAGATATTATTGAATCTGCATTTGCCCATTTCTCGTGTTTTGTCCGGTTTTGTCCTGCTGCCATTCCCGCCTCGCACCTAGCGCAATACAGACCAGAGCTGTGCTTGCTCCAGCATCCTGTGATGACACTTCCGCTTTACGTCTGTAGTTTTATTGTGCATTCCGCTAACAGTGAGTTCCGCTAGCAGAACTACAAGGACCATAAGCCACCGGAACAAAAAAACAAACAAAAAAAAAAAAACAAAAACAAAAAAAAAACCTGAACGGCGTGGGTAATGGACGGGAAATGGACATAAAGATAATTATTTTTACGTTTATCCTACATCAATATTTTGCACTATAACCTAGGTCTTAAATTACCCAAATGAGATTTTAGACTTACAGTGCAAAATATCTCTGTATTTTAGACTTTTTTAGGCCTAAAATTGAAAATGTCTATTTTTAGACTTTTTTAGACTTTTTTAGACTCCGCGGGCACCCTGAACATTAGGCAATCTGACCCAAGGAGGAACTACAATTAAAACTAGGAACAATGTGGCATGTTGGTTATTGATTTGCCTGGGCAAGGATTTCATTTCCAAAATGCTAATTAACTATGTGAGGGTTTATGTATATTCCTAAAATCTAAAAGCATCCACTCTTTAAAGGAGCACCAAGCAATTCCCTGTGAAGTTTTTTTCTTGTGTTCCACTGATATTACTGTGTATGCAACTCTCAATACTGCCCCCACCTGGAAAACCAATTGTGCTCCATTTGATTGTCAGATGTCAGAGTTAAGTTACTCATAACAGAAACTTTCAGGCTTCAACGCTTTGTAATTGCCAGGCTGTAACTCATCCTCTTCATTTAAAACATATCTCTGTTTTTTTGTTTTTCAGGTTATTTTTTTGGATGTGAACTGTATTTTACGATTGCTTCGTGATCCTTTAAAAGGATAAAGGGTAAAGCCAGTTAAAACTTTTGAGATTTAAGATTTTGCGCTGCCTATGCATCACAACTACATGCATCACTTATCAGGTCGAGCAAGCGTGCATGCGCAAATGTAGCTTGTTAGCTAACGGTTAGCTTGTTACCGTCTTAGCTCATTACCTAATGTTAGCTAAAACACTTTGTTAAGGTGACGTTAAGGTTAGGGTTAGGTTGAGGTTAGGGCAAAGGTTAGGAAACTCTGGTTAGCAACATGAGCAAACAAACGCAAAGCAAACAATGGTTATGCTTGGATGTGGATTAGAATTCAGTGGAGGACAACAGGTGCAGTTTACGAGTCAATGAATTGTGGCAAGAGGAATAAAAATGTAATTGCATGTGAAAATAGCTTTAAATCTCCAGCAAAACTGATTGTTTGACACAAGATAAATCAGCTTAGCCGTCTCTTTGCATAGAAATGACTTCTTGCAATATCATGATGCTTTCTACACCAAGTGATGACAATAAAAACATTTTAATGAAAATTTTCAAAATTCAAATTTTGGTTTAGCTTCCCTTTTAAATCTTATCATGCATCCGGTCCTTAAACAGGTATCATTTTGTTAACCACGAACTTAAGTAACTTGCTAAAATTTAAATGCTACCACAATTGTCACTTAGGTGAAGTGGTGAATAATATCATTTTGAATGATAGGCTGCATTACAATAAGGGACACAATATGTATGAAAATGGCTCCTTTGTAGACATCCAGAGTGTAGATGTGATAAAGACACATAAAATAAATATATCAAATAGTGGTCACCACAAACTGCTTGCTTTCATCTAGGTAATGCTATTTCACTACAGCCACAGCTCTCTCAAATCAATTTGGTGCCAATTCAGGGACAAGTAAGAACATAGTCACCCACACACCAACCTGCCTAACTCAAATGCTGCCAAAGGATTTGGACCAGGCAGACTGGAAATTGTTACTATCACACTACAGCACATTTTCTCAAAGCAGTACATGTTGAATAAAACAATAATGAACCAAACTGAAGAGTTAAATATTTTACTAACATGTTACATAATAGGTTGCTTTGTCCAGTGTTCTGTACAAAGAATATATAACATATTTAACAGAAAATGGAGCTTTGCATGTAAAATGAGCTCACTGTGATGCAGTTCTTCCTCCTATGCAGCCTGTGCTTTTGGCAGCAAAGAAAACTCACACCAACAAAAAAGCCTGGAGTATTTTAGCCCAATAATACCTCCCATTTGCTCTAACATCCTATATTGTCATGCAGATTATGTAGTCTGTCAAAGGAACGGCACTGGATTATGTAACAACACAGGGCACTTGAGTGATTAATTTGCACTACACAAGTGCAACTGTGGCACATTAAACACACAAAGTAGTTCCTCATGTTTCACTGTGCAAATGTTCTTCAACAAATTAAAAGTTGAACAGTTAATAAGGTAGGACACAATGACTCAGATCCCTCTTACCTTCGTTTTTCTCAAGCCTGTTTTACTGGCTGTTCCCTGTGAATGTTTGCCACAATCCAGGAGTAAGTTTCAGCAGTTTATATGCAATAGGCCCACTGTGGCTCTCAATGTGTAACTATCACATAGCCATTAAACTTTAACCCACCCCTCCCTAAAAGCACCTCAGTGGTGTTACTGCGTGAAAAAATGCAGACAGGTAGAGATTTAGAAACACTGGAGACATTCAAGTCATCACTTTAATGGCTGAAATAATTAGTCATCTGTACTCAATCTTCACAAAACCACCAATAATACCACAGAGCAATTGCATGACCCTAAAATTGAGAAACAACAACAAACTGAGGAAATAAGAGTTGCTCTAAATGAATGATCTAGTAACAAGTGAATGATTCTTTATTGTCAGTGATAAACCCATCCACCCATAACAAAGATTAACTAGAAATAGCCTGGCCTTGTTGGCTAATTTCAAATGGATCAACTTACATAACCCTGGAAAGAGTAAAGTATGGCATGATAAGGTGCTGTATTGTTCTAACAAATCCAGCATTAATATTGATTTATGTGCAACTGTTAAAACTAGGCTTTAAATGAAATAAGAATAGACAAGGGAGTGAATTCTTCCTAAGAAAGAACTGAAAACAAACCATAGGATAACAGTGTGAGGGAGGTATGGGGCAGGATGAGAAGGACCAGGCAGGCCAGGCGGTCGAGGGGAACAGGGAGAGGATAAACAAGTTTAATTGTTTGTTTGTTTGTTTGTTTGTTTTTAAGCAGGTTTGACATTGGGCCCCAAGGCCACAGTTAGTCAGGCTAGTTTAATGGGGCCCCTGTTACCTTCCACCCATCGACCCACCCCCCACTCCCCTTCGCTGCTGACAAGAACAATTTCGCTGACTATAACCAGCCCCCCACCCACAGGTGACAGGGCCGTTTGTGGGGTCCTCACACAGGCAAAGTAGTGAGCCCTTAGGGCAGGACTATTCAATTACAAATTCAGTTGGGCCAGATTTTTAAACCGAGACCTTAAGCTGGGCCAGACATTTTCAGCGGTCAATAAGCAAGAGGTAATGACAAATCAAACCAACACAAATATAATAAGTGATGTTTATTCATCATTTCCCCTTTGAATTTTTGTATAACGCAGCCACATCAAAAAGTGCATAAAAACACAAATTAAGAACTGTAATTGAACTGAGGTAGGTAGCAATACTTTTTCACTTCTGAAATATAAGATTTACATTTATGTCTTATGTAACCCAGGCATTAAAGCAAAAAGTGCACATTAATGGTGATAAAACTGTTTTCCCTTTTGAAATAATATAAACATATCTGACATAGGAACCTAGGAACATCAAAAAGTGCATTAAAAACTTAAATAAACTTAAATAAACAGAACTTAGATACTTTAAAATACTAAAAATAATATTTTGCTCACAATATTTTGTCTCCCTTTTGAAATGAAAGTAATCTGACATCACAAGGTGCATTTAACTGAATAAAAAAAGAAACATCAAGGCTTTTAGTGCACAAACCCATTACAAGTCATAACAGTAACTAACAACTAACAATGAATACTACACCACACGTCCACTACTGCACACTCTTTTAAATCACCAGGCTATTATCTAGCGGAACTCAGCGCAAGCGCCTCGTTTCTGGCCACATTACTGGCACCCCCAAGCACACCCTCGAGTAATGCGATTATACAACTATTACCAACAAAATAAAATGTATAATCAAAATGTATTCATACTGTGGGCATTTTGCTTTCAAAATATCAAAGTTTTTTGCTAGTATTCTCTCCGTTTCAGTGGAAATACATGAGATCTGACGGTAACTAGTCCTTGTCAGCCAATTTGGGCTTATGTTTTCTAGACATTGTGATTCCCCAAAACTGAATAAATACACACACAGCAACACAAAACTGCTTTGCTAGCTCAATCATGTTGTTACTAGGATATCCGCTTGAAAAAATATGTTTTTCATGGACTGATAGTTATACTTCTGCCAATTTCTCAGTCATTTTTAATCTAACAGGTGCCGTGACAGCGACTCAGCAGCACAGCGGATCTTTATCTTCAACCAACTTATATTAACAGTTATATTTAAATACAGGCTACTGCTTTCCAGTGTCGGTGCCACAACAAACATCTGTCTTTTTATAAACTCACCGGCAGATGTTTTATTTCAGCTGGGGGGGTGTCACTCCAATTTAACGTCAGCTCCGATTAATGTGGCTAAGCAGCAAAAGTAACAAAAGTAACCAGTCACATTAAGGCTGAACAGAGTTGTATCATTTCAACCCCACCTTTCGGGGGCTTTTGCTAATCACCTTTTCAGGTTATTATCAATTTACCTCTGAAATGAAGATGACAGTTTTCAAAGATGTGTTGATTTAGTAAATGTTCATTTCAATATACAGATGCAAACAAATTGACAAATTAATAAAATCAATGGCCTAGGAAACTCATAAAGATGTTACGCCGAAGCTCGAAAGAACTGAACCCACAATGCAGATGCGGAAAAGTAACAAAGTCTTTAATAAAAAAAATAAATTCCAAACAGAGATGTGTAGCACGGAGAAATCCGGGGAAGGCTGGGCGCAGCAGGCAGGACACAGAGGGGCAGGCAGGACTCACAGGCAGGCAGGGCAGGGTCTAAAGGCAGAGCAGAAAAATCCAAATATCAAAAGACTGGTCACCACAGAGTAGCACAAGACCAAAAGTAGGAGCCGGGACGTTACCACGCATGGTACGGGATGAACTGGCGATGAGTGGAAGTCTGAGCCGGGGTTATAAGGTCTGTAGATTGGTGAGGTAATGACGGGATGGAAACCAGGTGCGTGAGCGGGAACAGGTGAGTGGAGGAGACCAATGAGCCTGCCACGCCCAGCCTAGGGGGAGAAACAGACACACAACACAGGGGGAGGGGAAACAGGAAAAAAGAAAACACACACAGACAGATGCGACTCCTAACAAAAGATAACTAAAAGAATAACGATTAATAGGCTGATTAAAAACTGATAACATTAACACATTAATAACAAGAACAAAGCCGCACATCTCCATGGAAAATCTTACAGGTAGGCCTACTGTCCGTGCTGCTGACTCTGCTGCGGCATTTCATTCTCTTTATTCTAGAAATTAAAGCTCCATAAAGTTCACGGAGGATCATGTTCAGCTCTTCTTTCCTTACAGGTGAGAAATCAGCTGTTTGCCCGGTGTTTGTCAGGTAGTCTTGTAGACATTTGACGGCCCAAGACGTTGACCGGGCCGTACCGGCTTCATTTCCTGACCTCTCCAGCTGATACGCGTCACTCTCGCGTATCTCTCCTTTTTCTCTTCTGTCTTGTCTTCCTTGTTCAACCATTTATCTAAACTTAGGTCGCCAAAAAAAATCAAAATTGACAACAAAACAGTTCATTATGCAGGCGAACAAAGTTCACAGCGAGTTTTGATGCGGGTTTCAGTGAAACGTTTCTATGGTGTAAGATAGCTGTCAAAAAGATGTGTCTGTAATTCAACAATTTGTATTCATAATGTTAACAATTCATGTGTAAAAAAAAAAGTTGTTGCACACAAATTTCTGCTGTCATATCCGTGAGTCTGTGAATTTGGGTTCAGGTTAGGATTGTTTTTATGAATATGAATCTAAAAGCTGTGGGTGCAAAGTCTTGTGAACATGAATCAAATTTCTACAAATACAGAGTCTTCACTGTGAATACGACCTCAAGTTTACGAATACGAGTAGAACGGTGCTGAAATGACGTCACTCAGGTTGCAGGGGAAAATAATCGATCCAAGATTCTGCCAACCACGCATGTGCATGCAGCCAGTGTTGCCAACTTGGCGACTTTCTCGCTAAATCTGGCAACTTTCCAACTCCCCATGGCGACTTTTTTTGTCAAAAGCGACTAGCGACAAATCTAGCGACTTTTCCTGGTGTTACTGGAGACTTCTTGTATTTTGGAAACTGACATGAAAGCACGTATCGTTCCTCTGCAGTTCCTGTTCTCAGCGAGCAGCGGGTGCTGCCGCGAGCCCCTCCCCCGCCCCAAAGTCCTCACAGGTGGTCAGAGCCTCGAGCCGCACGGCAGTCGCAGGCAGCTGCAGTCAGGAGAGGAGCAGAGAGGAGACCCACCACTCCGCGGCCAGGCAGCAGATGAATCACACATGCGCAAAGCCGCCGTTGGTCCCGCCCTTCCCGTAAATTTGTAGTTCTAAAACATATTTAGGATGTTTTTTACTCACTTTTTGTCTCTCCCACGACGTTATTCCTCTCCTACAGCGTCCATTACAATCACGTGCAAATTGTCAATTATGCAAATTAGGCGATGACGTCATTTGGCGACTTCTAGCGACTTTTAGGACAGCCAATAGCTACTTTCCTTACTGAGGAGTTGGCAACACTGCATGCAGCTCCAGAGGCACACAGACATGTTGGGCAACAGCCGACAGGGTGGTGCTGCTAGCTCCGAAGGAACATCACAGGTAAAGTCAATAAACGTGTATGTCCATTATTTATTTAATAAAGTAGTTATTTCATGAAATATTTCTATTTTAAATAATATGCAATTACTATTTACAGACTTTAGCTTGAAAGCTAAGCATGATAACGAAGTTTACATGCCGATGACGCTAATCTAATGCTGACTGAGTTTTAAACTGACTGTAGGCAAATAAATAAAGGTTAATGTAGAGTGTGTGAGATTTTTATGGAGAGTTAAACCCGGCAGGACTTCTTATTATTTAGTATTTGGTGAGTTTGGTAATTATTGTTGTGTTTGCGCCTGCGTGTGCTTTGATTTGAAGAGAATGGTATGGAGAGAGATTAGCTGGGCTAACTGTTAGCTGTTAGCGGTGTCTGTAATAACTCAGTAATTCAATTAAAAGGTCAATGAAAAAAATATTTTTTTCCAGCGGACGTCTTAGTTACAACATGATTGAGCTAGCAAAGCGGTTTTGTGTCGCTATGTGTCTACAATGAATCACTCCGTTTGATGGGAAGAAATTACTCAAAAATCCCCTCATTCAATGGGGCGGAATTGTGCAATTTTTGCAACACAGTTTACCCAGATTACAGGAATTACTCCAAAATCCCCATCGAATGGAAATGGGTTTCTATTGGCTGTCCTCTGGGGCCCCCCACCCACCGCCTGTGCATGTGCGAGCCCCCGAAGCGAGAGCCTTAAGAAAAATGGCGGACATTCCTTTTATTCTCAGTAGAAAATGCAGTATTTTAACATAGCTTATGCATTCAAATGTGTTTTGATAACATTTCTAGCGGGAAATGTGCATTTTATTTCCAAAATCTTCGTTCAGTTAGTGTATATAATGTTTACTTTGTTAGTTATTACGAAGATTCTTTCAGGTTTCTATCGTTGCTATGGCTGTTGCTATGGACGCTGCTACCACTATTGCTGATGTAGCTTCCGCTCGGAAGTATTGTCCTCACTGTCACCATGGAAATCTGGGGAGGGAGGCGTGGGGTTAACCTGCTCCGTGAAATGAGCATAACCTCCTAATAACGCATTGCGTGCTCCTCGCATGTAACCTGTTTTAATCGATTTCTATGGTTTTAATTCCGTGTGGTCACCACACAAATGGTGTCCACTGAAAGTCAGCGAGGATCCGTGACGTCAAGCTGTGGGTGGTAGTTCATAGATCCTGGAAGTGCAAATTTAATCGATATTCCGGAAAAAGGTCTGAAGGCTTACAGTGCAGCAACAAAAAATGGCACAGACATGGGGTCAACATTTTTGGAAAGTTCTTGACCTCTACTATCATGTCTGATCACTATCTGATTCACTATCTTAAGAAAAAAATAAATAAAATCTGATCAAACAGGCGTTCTTCCCACACCCAAAAACTACAAGGAAGATTGAAAAATTAGTGATCACAACATCACATAATAGACATAACATATTAGAACTACAAAACCTATGGCGCAGGACACCTCTGTGTGTTGCAACTCCGCGCAGATTGTAGTTCTGGTACGCCTCTTCCGGGTTAGGGGAAAAGTTTCAAAATTAAGTTTAAAAAACATACATACCAGGGTTTCCCCAGTGCTTTATAGGCCTGGCGGGCCGCCAGGCTTTTCTTGCCCCCCCGCCAGGCTAAGCATCGCTTGTTTATTTATTTTAAATAGTTTTTTATGCACCAGAAACAGTGATACCAAAGACGGTATATAGAGCTTTTAACCGCATCTGGTGATACAGTTGAAAGCGCAATGGCGACATCTTATGGTCGATACGTGAACACTTTCTTTTTCCGAAGTTGGAGGAGCACTGGAGGAGACGATGAGCCCGACGATGAGTTAGGGGAAAAGTTTTGAAATTAGGTTTAAAAAAAACATACATACATACAGTTTTTCAACACCAAAACTATAACCTTAACATGTAGGCTAGCCTATGTTTATATCATGAATAAAGATGTGTTATGAAAAATAAAAAATATATATAAATCTTTAGTGCTATTTTGACGTGTTTCCGCGTTTTTTCCACCCGCTCTGTTTCGCTGACTGAAAGGGTTGTGTTCAATGGCGTAACATATCAGCATATTATCAACTTTCCCGCTACAAATGTTATCAAAACGCATTTGAATGCATAAGCTATCTTAAAATATTGGCTCTCGCTTCAGGGCTCGCACATGCGCAGGCGGTGGGCGGGGGCCCCCAGAGGACAGCCAATAGAAACCTGTTTCCATTCGATGGGGATTTTGGAGTAATTCCTGTAATCTGGGTAAACGGGGTTGCAAAAATTGCACAATTCTGCCCCATTGAATGGGGGATTTTTGAGTAATTTCTTCCCATCGAACGGAGTGATTCATTGTAGATTGGGTGGGTATTTGCGAGCGCCTGTGTTTTTTGCGCTAGGCGATTCATACATTCCACCACCCCCTAGTTTACAATGGATGTGTTGCAGCTGAAAGCCATCCTCTCAGCGTTCACGCAGAAACTATTCGCTGCAGTGATTGGTTAATTCCGTTGTCAGTATTTCATGACATATGGCCCAGTGCCCGCCTAACTCCCTCCAGACAATCCAAGCTAGCATCAACAACAGATTCCTAAAGGAGCTGCAGATTTTCCCCCTTTCCTCGTTCATTTGATCTAGGCGGTCGGTGAAAACGTCTAGGCGGTGCGCCTAAGAAATTATAAGGCAGGGAAAACCCTGTACTTAAGTATCAAAAGTATCTGGTGGTAAAATGTACTTCAAAAGTACAAGTACTGCATGTTGTGTTGATTTCCATAAGAGGATACTCTTTACTCTTCTGCTCCAGATTGGAACCCAAGCCACTGCAGTAACAAATCTGCCTTAGTGGTACACGCTCTACCAGGTGAGCCACACAACAAAGCACTGTGCAAAGTGCCAGTCAGTTTAAGTCAACCTGCATGTTTTGAAAATACGTCTACTTCATCCAGTTTCTAAGTAGTGGAATAAAAATACATTTTTTTTTCTTGTAAATGTAGTGGAGTGAAAATAAAAGTACTGATAAATATAAATACTCAAGTAAAGTATAAATCCTACTTAAGTGCAGTAACTAAGTACTTGTACTTAAGTACTTTACACCACTGGGTGTAGTGTTGTGCGACCGCCGCAGAGCCTTGCCGCGCGCAAGAGCTGTGATTGGTCCGCCGAAGTACATCATTTCCGGCATTTCGTTGCAACCGGCATCACGTCCTGTTGTTGTGCCGGCCGGCAGCGCCATTTTTAAAACAACTGTTGTGTCTCGACTCGTCGGTTGTTTGAAAACTTTGCAGAATGCTGGATCTCGCGGAAGAATGCCTGGCCGAGGAGGTGCGCAAGTACCCGCACCTATACGACTCGTCCAGGCACAACAACAGGAAGAGCAGCGACCATACGTCACAGGGTCTACGTTGGTGGGCGGAGAATTGCTCAGTGTGTTTGGCAAAGGTATGTTGGACACACACACGCTGCGTAGGAAATGCGTGCTTCGCACAACCCCCGTACGCGGAAGCATAATCCAGCCTTTAGTCTGTTGTAATCCGGAAGCCAAGCAACGACATTTCATTGCAAAATCTCACTGCTATGTTTTTTGTACAATGACAATAAGGAAAGTCTAAGTCTAAGTCTAGCTTTGCTGCTGCTGTTAGCTGTCCCTGTCAGCTGCAGCCAACTTGATGCTTAATGCCAGGGGTGTCAAATTGGTGCCATAGAGGGCCGAGAGGCTGCAGGTTTTCATTCCAACCCAAAATTCCACCAGGTGATTAGTGCATCCTCTCTGCTTGAAGATGACATGATCAGTGAAATCACCTGCTGGAATTTTTGGTTGGAATGAAAACCTGCAGCGTCTCGGCCCTCCATGGCACCAGTTTGACACCCCTGCTTTATAGACATTGTGATTTCCCCAAACTGAATAAATAGCACACATAGCAACACAAAACCGCTTTGCTAGCTCAATCATGTTGTAACTAAGATGTCCGCTGGAAAAAATATTTTTTTCATTGACCTTTTAATTGAATTACTGAGTTACTACAGACACCGCTAACGGCTAACAGCTAACGGTTAGCCCAGCTAATCTCTCTCCATACCATTCTCTTCAAATCAAAGCACACGCAGGCGCAAACACAACAATAATTACCAAACTCACCAAATACTAAATAATAAGAAGTCCTGCTGGGTTTAACTCTCCATAAAAATCTCACACACTCTACATTAACCTTTATTTATTTGCCTACAGTCAGTTTAAAACTCAGTCGGCATTAGATTAGCATCATCGGCATGTAAACATCGTTAGCTTAGCTTCCAAGCTAAAGTCTGTAAATAGTAATTGCATATTATTTAAAATAGAAATATTTCATGAAATAACTACTTTATTAAATAAATAATGGACATACACGTTTATTGACTTTAGCTGTGATGTTCCTTCGGAGCTAGCAGCACCACCCTGTCGGCTGTTGCCCAACATGTCTGTCTGCCTCTGGAGCTGCATGCACATGCGTGGTTGGCAGAATCTTGGATCGATTATTTTCCCCTGCAACCTGAGTGACGTCATTTCAGCACCGTTCTACTCGTATTCGTAAACTTGAGGTCGTATTCACAGTGAAGACTCTGTACTCGTCGAAATTTGATTCATATTCACAAGACTTTGCACCCACAGCTTTTAGATTCATATTCATAAAAACAATCCTAACCTGAACCCAAATTCACAGACTCACGGATATGACAGCAGAAATTTGTGTGCAACAACTTTTTTTTTGCACATGAATTGTTAACATTATGAATACAAATTGTTGAATTACGGACGCATCTTTTTGACAGCTATCTTACACCATACATTTCGCATTGCCATGGAAACCACACAAACCTGGGCAATGAGATATAGGCGGAGTCATGGCAGAGTAAGATTTTCAGTGATTGATTCAGTATTTTTTATTTGTGCTGTAATGCTCATTTGAGCACATTCTAAACGTCTGATTGACCAATAAGATTGCTCGGTCAGATCTACGTGTTGTATAATGTGCTTTTTTGGCTGAACCACAAGCTGGGCCACTCGGGAATTGCTTCTGGGCTGCATGTGGCCCGTGGGTTCCTAATTGAATAAGCCTGCCTTAGGGCATCGGCCCCAGAGTGCTGAAACCATGTGTCAGTCAGAAAGCTGGGGTTTTCAAGAACCTCCTCAATCTATCCCAAAAGCTGAAAGGGATGCCTTCACTGTGAAAAGCATCCAGCATTATTCTGGTGCACAAGATGGTATGTCTCAGTGTCCATCATTACAGACTGGTGGCACTGTGGCACTGTTATTCCACATGATGCGCTTCAGACCACTGGTGACAGACTCCTGGGAGATCCTTTAAATTTCATACCTGGCTAAATTAGCCATGGACAATGCTGTTATATGTCTTTTCCTAAGGGGTTACTCCTGCCCAGAGAGGTTGGAAGGCATTGTGAAGAATATTTTACCTTTCTGGGAAAGAAGCAGAGAGAAGAAAGGAAGGAGAGAAGCTCAGAGTGATGCAAGTGGACAATGCCGTGGTTCCCTGGATTATTGACAATCAAACCCAGAGCCTAATGCCACCTCCAGGGCAGTGTGTCTGACATGCTGAAGAGCAGCACAGGGGCATATGAGGAGACTGCACTGTCTCTTATTGTGTCATTCTCTATACCTCAGACGTAAGATTCAGCTAGGGCTATGGCACCTGCAGAAGTGGATGACTTCTCGATTGTGGATTGTGACAATTAATCAACCTATCCACAATTTTCCTGGGGGAGTTGCTGGGGAAACCATTATCAGCAATTATGTTCCAAACTTCCAGTGCACCAGTGGAAGTAGTAGTTTAGGCGGAAAAAGATTCGAGCTGGATGGTGGTAACTGGTGTTTACGTTTGGTAAAGTTTCGTTTCATGGATTTAATGTTAGTGGTTGGATAAAGAAACCGTCTGATTTTTTTCGGTCGCACCATTGGTTCAGGAGTTACGGTACTGAGAAGCTCATATTACAAACATGTGACACACCGGGGACTCTTCTGTGATTGGACGGTAGAAATGTCAGTAGTCCTACGGAGTTACCGTAATGGCAGTAGGGTAAAATCAGTAGGGTAAAACTTACCTGTCTCACGATGGTCTAATCCCAGTGTGTTTCTCCGGTTTCCGACGTTTTTTTCTGTATGTCATAAACGGTCTAGGAGATATCGATATGTAAAGTAGGCATACCGAATCCTGTCGGCGCCGACATCATCGGTTTAAGAGACATCTTAGCTGTCTTCCCCGGGCTTCATTAACCTGTGGTCCATCCTGTGGGCTGCAGTGCGTCACTGTAGTAGCTCCGGGGTGGCAGAGCTGAGCACAAAGTAGCGAGCTAACTAACGCTGTAAAAGACGAGACCGTAACGTAAACAAATAGCTACTTCCGCGTTCCGCCCGAGTCAACCGGATGTTTCACCCACAACCCTGGAAGCGCTCCAGGAAAATTGTGGATAGAAATCTGGTGCATAGCTTTGCTGGAATTTACACACAAAACATCCCAAAGTTTTTCAAATGAAGGCAGCGGGAGCGGACTTTATACTGAGCAAGACACCACTGACACCTTGACCATCCAGGTTGACGAGAGCAAGGGCATTTTATATATAAGCAGTACAGCCAATTATTGGTTTGTTCATTCCAATATGGACATATTTGAATGAATGAATGAATGAATAAGTTTATTTTGGTCTTAAATCATACAGAATTTTTTTTCCTTCTCTTCCTTTTCTCCTCACCATAACCATTATAAGGAAGAAAACAACAACAACAATAACAAGAAAACAAAACAAAAAAACAATACTTGGACCGAAAGGGCGTAGGCTGAAGCCGTAGCTTATATTTGCCTACTCTTTTAAGAGGCCACTCACACTGGCAAGTTTGATCCGCGCCCAAGCACGATTGCCCTTAAAATCCGGATTCTTTGACCAGTGTGATCGCTCCGTATCGTGCTTGAATACAGTACACTTCCCCCGCTCAGGCACGGTTGGAAGGGGTGTGCTTCTGCACGGTACGGGCACGTACATGAGCACATGCACAGTCACGCACGCAGTGCGCGGATGTAAATCATGCAACTTTCCTCCTGCCTCTGCAAAACTGTTTGATGTGCACAGCGCGATTACCGGCGAATGGCCGCGTTGCGCAATCAATAATCAACCATGTTGTCTGTGTCATTGTCTGTTGTGCTGCTGCAACCGCGGATAAACAAAAGTCGGTTTATAATGAAAGTACAGCAGTCTGTGTGCGGAGATCCGGCAGACCTGGTGCTGGCCGGCACCGCGTCGGCACCGGCCGGCACTGGCCGCGGTACCGCGCGGTGTGGGGCAACCCGGTCACCCGGTCTGCCGGATCTGACAGGTGCCGCTCCGGCTGTCAGTTGGACCTTTCTGAAGAAGGAGGAAGTTACCTCCGAAACTGTCAAGGTAAATAAACATCCCATGTCTGATTAAAGGGACCAAAAACGTTTTTTAGTTAAAAGGAAGACATGATGTATTTGAACTACATTTATTTATAATTTTTATTTATTTTATTTTATTCAATTTATAAAGGACAGTGTGCACTTTCATTAGCTATTCAAGGAATAAAAAGATGAGTGCACCAGATTTAGCAAGAAAGCTAATCCATCTGTAGTCCTTACAAATAACATTAAAACAATCAACACAGTAAAACAAACATTAAAATTATCAACACAGTAAAACAAACATTAAGACAAACAGACCTGCACCTCTACCTCACATACCAATACACACAACATAAACACTACAGGCAGGCCATACAAACATAAATAAACAACCTAACCATTCCTAATGTAAAGTGCAGTGTAAAAAATGCCAGTTAGGTAGTAGAAATTATTATTGTATACTTAAAGTGCCAATGTAGAATACTGTAAACCTATTAGCATTACGATGTAAAGTGCCATTGCAGAATATTAAAGACATGAGGTTATTGGTATCATCAAATGTGATTGCAGATATTTTAAATACCAACCATGGTAACTACAGATTTACAATGAGGAAATACCAACAATGGTAATAGACAAATACAAGATGGTTCTTGTAAGGTAACACATATAATAGTTAGAAAAACAAAACAAAACAAAACAAAAACAAAAAAAAACAAAAAAAAAACAAAAAAACACAACCACAACAACAACAACAACAACAACAACAAAAAAAAAAAAAAAAAAAAACACTGGCAGGAAGTCAGGCAGCACCTAGTGTTGGCAACTCTGATTGCTCAGGAGCCATTTTTTTGTGGTGTGACAGAAGTTATTATAATCTGTGTTAGTTTTCATGTCACTAGGGAGCCTGTTCCATTCTCTGGTAGCCTTGATGGGGAAGGCGGATTGGCTAAAAGCAGAGCTCCTCTGTGGAACTTTGCAGTCCCCATTCGTTACCGATCTTTAGGTCCTTGTTCTCTGCTCAGAGCAGGTTACAACATAATTTTTCAACGGAGGGGGGGCAGCATTATGGATTATTTTATGGACCAGGCGAATGTGTGAGTAAGTGATTAGATTGTTAAAACTTAATAGTTTATATTTAGAAAGGATGTTACAGTGGTGGTACTGTCTTGGCTTCCTGTCCAGTATTTTCAGGGCTTGTCCATACAAAGATTTAATCGGGACCAAGGTGGTTTGGTTGGCCTGCGCCCAGCATGGCATGCAGTATCTCATGTAAGAAAGGATCATAGAATTCAGGTACATTTTGGCAGCTTCAGTTGTTAAAGAGCTCCTAATATGATGGAAATTCATGATGTTAACCTTTAAGACATAGGTCATCTTTTTAATATGACTTTTAAATCTCAGATTTGAGTCCAGAGTAACTCCTAGGTACTTAAATTCATCAGTTTTTTTTATTGACTGACCTTTCACAAATATATTTGAAATATAATGACGTCGGGCCATGCCTGTTGTTGTCGTATTTCAACGTGATGACGTGCACACTGGGGGCAATCGTGCTTGGGCGCGTTTGGGAAAAAGGTAATGTGAGTGCAGGCCAGCCGGGGACTGGGGAGGGGGGGATTTTGGCTTTAGCACGATACGGGCTCAAACTTGCCAATGTGAGTGGGCCCTAACTCAACTTAGATTACAAACAAACAATGACAAAACAATAGGATAAACCAAACACAGATAAAGGAAAGAGAGAATGAATTTGGTTGCTTCACTTTCTAGAAATAATAATTTAATATTTATACTAAAGTTCTATATTTATTAATTGTTTTATCTTTATACATTTTCTTGAAACTATAGATTGACCTGCACATTTTTAGGTCGTTATCACAAATACCGTATTTCACCAATTAATCGCCCGGCCGCAAATAGCCGCCTGGTTCTTTTAAACGCCTGGGGTCTGCACCCTTTTTGTATATTAAACACCCACCCGAATAACCGCCGGGGCGATTATTTGCATTATATTGAGGTAACCCAAAATAAGGCTATTCACCTTGTTTTTGCAGAAATAAATAGTTAGCCGCACAATAACTGTGCGGCACTTCCGTTTTCTGTCAAAATAAGAGCGCTAGCTAACGTTAGAAAAAAGGGTGTACCATAATCTTAAATGACCGATTAACTCTTATTTTGACAGAAAACGGAATATATGTTTACCTTATGCCTTACAGTACTTTTTTTTACTAAAAAAAATATGTTGGGCAGTAACTGTCATCACAATAATGGCCTGGGGCCCGTTGCACAAAAGTAGGATTAAGACATCCGGGATAAGTGACTGAGCCGAGCTCAACGAATCCAAAACACGAGCGTCCAGGCTCAATTGGTTGCACAAAGGCCAAGCCAGGATGAGCAGACACGGATTCATCAAGCAGCTGAAACCTATCCTGGATAAGTGCGCGCACGCGGCTTCCTCAGTAGACCCCGCCATCGATCACAGATTGACCGATTCACCATGGCAGCGAGAGCAGCGTATTTCTCCCCCTCTGAGGCAGAAATCCTTATTGAGGCTTACGAGGAGGTGAAAGATCAAATAAAAAAGAAGGGCAACACGGCCACTGTTATCAAACAACGAGAGAAAGCGTGGCAAAGTGATGCAGACCGCCTGAATGCGTAAGTAGTGCGCAAATACACACTCACTGTTCCGCTGAAACCATCACAATTACAATCCAAATAGTTAATTAACATCTCAGAAAACGTAGTTGTCCTCTGATTATTAATCAGTTGAAATTGTAAGTGAAATTGACTGCAGATGTGAGTGAAATTGTGTAAATGTAACTCCATCAGACTGTATAACAATTTGATAAATAAATGAGCTCACTGACTGAATTGAATTTCACTTTAGGATAAATAAAGTTCCTCTTATCTTATCCTTATATTTGCTCCTCATGCTCCTCTGCATGCACATCAAGATAAAATCCCCCTCAGGTGCCCATCATGTGGGTTTTGTGAATAGGAAATCCTTTCACAGCATTAATGTTTAGGTGAACATGACTTTTTGATATTGTCAGTTAATGAACACTGTACACTGCTTGTGATGTGCGTTGATTGGTTTAATAGTCTTCATCTTATAATTTCAGATGGTCTGCAATGCTGACTGTCTGATCAGCAATGTTGTGGCAAAGTGGCCTGGCTCAGTCCATGACCCCCGAGTCTTTCAGACCTCTGGAATCTATCAGCACCTATCACAAGGTGAGCCACACAACCTCTATTAATAACCACTTTTTACATCATGGCTGTGTCAAGAATGTCACTCTATTTATGAGGTTGTGATGACGAGATTTTGTATTGACAGGTGAATTCTCTGGTGTGTTGCTGGGGGACAGGGGGTATACCTGCCAGCCTTTTCTCCTGACACCACAGACCCCCAGGGGGCACAGCAGGCCTTACAGTCCTGCCCATGCCAGGACAAGGGCCAGGACTGAAATGACCTTTGGCCTCCTGAAGGTGCTTTCACTGTCTTTAGGACTTAAGGGTCAGCCCTTTGAGGACATGTGACATCACTGTGGCCTGTGCTGTCCTCCACAGTGTGACCTGCCTGAGGAAGGAGAGGGCCCCCAGAGTGCCATCACACAGACTGGGACAATCCTGCATCTTCCCTGATGATGACAGTGGTGGCTGCTCAGAGACCAATATGTGCTAAATTATTTTAGTTCACATGCATGCTCTAAATTTAAGTTAAATATGTCCTGCAGTGGCAGAGATGCATACTGTGAATTTCAGTTAAATATGGCCTGCATTGGCAGAGGAATTAAAAAAAATGTTTAATTGTATTTAAATTGATTTGGCCTCTTATGTCGTTTGTGCTGTATACTGTGTGTATACAAGCTTGCTACTGCATCCATTCATTTGTCTGTTCATTTGTTGTGTATGGATTTGTCCTGCATTTATTTCAGTGTGCAGACATGCAGACCTTTGAATGTGTCTTTATTCTTGTGTTGTATAATATGCTTTGATTCTGTGCTTTCTATCATGTAGAGTCACTGTGTGAAGGAGCTGATTGTTTACCTGCTCTGCCTTATTCGATAAAGGAATGTCATGTTACTCTTTGATGTGTATTTATATTTATATGGGATGTGTATTTTATAGTCTATGGGAAACTGTAAATTATCTAATGATTGCAACATCTAAAATCATCATTTATCATCAAATTAATGATCACAAATGTTTAAATAATGACAGTGGATCTAGTTTCGACACCTTCCTAAAATAATCGCCTTTTTTTTTCTTTCTTTTTTTTTGTCAAAAATGAGTTTTTTTGTCTAAATAATCTCCTCTTGATGCTGGCCACCTCTGGTGAAATCACCAGCATCAGAACAGGTCATGCCATTCTACCCCTGAAGTATAACTGCCTAAATCAAGAGTGTGTCAAAACTGTGACTTCGGTAGTTTTATTTTGCCTAAGGCAAAAAAAAAAAAAAAAAAAAAAGTGACTTAGGCAATTTTACGTTTTTAGGCTATTTTAAGCGTTTCAGGATGGCAGCGGTATCAAGAAGGAAGAAAATTTTCTCTGCAAGTGAAGTTATTTCAATGATCCAGGGCTCATCCTCAATTGGTAAGTGATGAGGTTTAGTATAACTTTGGCATATAACATATTACAATTGCCTAAGTCAACAAAGGCATGTTCAGAAATTTGCCTAAGTCATTTATTTCTGTTATGTTACATAATTGACTGACATTGTTCTTAGTATGTCAGTAGTCATCTCTTTTTTTTTTTTTTTTTTTTATAACATTTTGAGTGGAATTATCAATAAATATCATAGTTAATTTTTGGTGAATTTTTTTTGTGTCTCTTGAAAAACCTGAAAAAATGACTTAGGTGATTATTTTAGGAAGGTGTCGATGTGATAACAATGCGTAGTGGGCAGTGGAATAAGTTTTAGTTTCCGTTTGTGGTGACTGTTGACTGATATAAGGGATAAGATTAAATAAATCCTGGAACTTAGCCTGGTCTGGAGCAGGCTAGCTCCACAGAATATATCTCCATGGTAACTTATATCAAAACATATCCTGCTATCCACTATCCTACTTTTGTGCAACCGGATCAAGGATAAATTAATCCAGGATAACCAAGATATCCCGGCTTAATCCCTTATCCTAGTTTTGTGCAACAGGCCTCTGGTGCAGGTCTGTGCAAAAATAAATAAAGGCCTGCAGCGAATAGCCGCCTGGTTCTTTTAAACGCCTGGGGTCCAAGTTGATTTTGCATATTAAACGCCCGGGCGATTAATTGGGGAAATATTCCATATTTCTCTTGCCTTGACCGATGTACATCTCCTTTTAATGTTTGTTCTTGCTGTGATAATTTCGAACATGAGTGTACCCCTCAGCTCATAGCAGTTTTCTTTTATCCGGAACAATTCCTGAATGCAGCTTGGAAGCATTTTTTTCTGTGCTTTAAAAGCTACTAAAACTGTTTTCTATCATAGAATTTGAGAGTGTTATATTTAATAAATAATTTATTAGTCGGCTCATAATAATTAGATTTATTTATTATTCTCATAGCTCTCTTCTGTAGTATAAAAATAGGCTTTGTGTTTGTTGTATAAGCATTACCCCATACCTCCACACATTAGGTAATGTATGGAACTATTAGTGAGCAATATAGCAGATATAATTATTTATGGCTAAAAATATATTTAGTTTTATATAATATTGCAATAGTTTTAGACAATTTCATTTTTACATTATTTATATGTGATTTCCAGCATAGTTTGTCATCTATTATTATACTCAGAAATTTATTTTCATATACTTGTTCTATTTCTATACCACTAATTTTGATTGTTACTTGATGGTTCACTTTTCTAGTGCCAAATATCATTAATTTCATTTTGCTTACATTTACTGATAGCTTATTTATATCAAACCATTTTTTTTAGAATGGTCAGTTCCCCTTCTACTGCATTCAGAAGCTGTTCCAAGTTTTTACCGGTGCAGTACAGGTTAGTGTCATCAGCAAATAATACATATTTTAATATCTTGGACACTTTACAAATATCGTTTATATATAATATAAATAGTTTGGGCCCTAGGACTGAATCTTGTGGAACACCATATGTGACTTTTTCTAACCCAGATTTTACATTATTTATTTGTACATATTGGTGTCTATCATTAAGGTAGCTTTTTATCCATATATTTGCTATCCCTCTGATGCCATATCTCTCCAGTTTATTTAATAATAAATTGTGATCTATAGTGTCAAACGCCTTTTTCAAGTCGATGAACACCGTGTACTCCCCTTTTTCTATAGCATCTGTGATTCCCTCCATAGATTCCATTACAGCCATCGAAGTGGACCTGTTAGCTCGAAACCCATATTGATGATTATTCAACAAATTGTGTTTTCTATGAACTGATCTAATCTCTTCACAAACACTTTTTCAATTATTTTAGAGAATTGTGACAATAATGAAATAGGCCTATAGTTATTAAAGTTATGTTTAACTCCATTTTTGAAGATGGGAAGTACCTTTGCGGTTTTCATTTTGTTTGGAAAGATTCCTGTCTGGAATGATTGGTTACAAATGTGGGTCAGTGGTTTTACTATGTTTGTTATTATTATTTTAACTAGTGTCATGTCTATGTCGGTCCAGTCGGCTGACTTTTTGTCCTTGAACTGATGTACTATTTCAAGTATTTCATTTTCATTAACGCCACTAATAAAAATAGAGTCATAATTTCGATCAATAATATTCTCTAACTCATCCTTATTTGTCGGTTCCATAATCTCATTGGCCAAATTAGATCCCACATTTGCAAAATATTTATTAAATTCATCAGCAATTTCCTTTGGTTTATTTATAGTTGTATTATCATTTGTGAAGTGGTTAGGAAGGTCCACTTTTCCAATATTTTTTTTCTGATTGCACTGTTTATGACCTTCCATATGCCTTGAGTGTTACTCTTATGTTGTTCCAATAATTTGTGGTAGTATTCCTTCTTCTGATATCTTATAATATTCAATAATTTTTTTTATACATTTTGTATCTGGTTTCAGTTTCTTTTGCCCTATTCTTTAAGAAGATTTTATATAGTAGATTTTCTTTTTACACGCATTTTCAGTCCCTCTTGTTATCCATGGTTTATTTACATTCTTGTGCTTGGTGGTTTGTTTTCTTGTGGGACAATTTTTATCATAGTGTTGTACTAGAATGGATAGAAAGGCATCGTAAGCTTTGTTGGGGTCTTCACTTGCATAGACCTCCTGCCAATCCTGGTTGCTTAGGTCTGCATTGAGGGCTGCAATGGCTTCCGGTGTTTTTAATCTAGTAAAATTGTAAACATTTTGTTGTGGTTCCTTTTTAGTTTTGAAGAAGTTATGGAAAATAGCAAAAACGGGAAGGTGGTCACTTATTTCTTCCAACAGCAGTTCTCCTGTTATTTTGCTGTCGATTTCATTTGTAAATATATTATCTATCAAGGTTGCCGTGTCAATTGTAATTCTGCTTGGTTTTAAGATTAAAGGAAAGAGACTGTAGCTGTACATTTGATTTATAAACTCTAATCTTTTTTTTTATTATCATGTGACTTAAGCATATCAATATTATTATCTCCACAGACTATATGTACTTTACTATTATTTAAATTGCTAAACATTTCAGCTGATTTATTATTAAATGTATCTAGACAAGTACCTGGGGCTCTATATACACAGCTAATCATAATATTTTTACTTTTTTTTTTTACATTTCTATTTCTGTACATGTGCATGTGCACGTCATGCATCACTGTAATTTCAAATACCCATTTTCTTTATTATCTCATGTCCCTCTCATAGGTGCATATAGCACTTTTTTTATAACGGTTGAAAAAACCTTCATAATTGACCTACGAGTTTATGTTTTTATGGACACTGATATTTGTTTTTTCCTATTAGAGGTTTACATAGCCTAGTTAGTATGTATTTATTCCCATATATCCCACTTATACAGTCCACTTAATATATGCTAACCTGCATACTGTGTGTTTGTAACCTAATTGTTTGTATTCTGTTCTAATACTGTATTTATTATGTTTGCTGCTATGAAGACCAACAGCTAAATTTCATATGCTAAAGTTAAATTCAATGCTCCAAAGAGGAAAAGCAGATTATTCGATTTTAGCATAAAGACACAGTCCAAATTATTAATCAAAAGATAAACCCCAATTGTTCACAAATAATTGAGGTGATTTGGCTTGTGCACAGGTGCTTGCTTTGCTTTGTTGTCAAATAAACTTGATATTTATGATATGAGGTCAAGAAGCAAAACTAAGCCGGGGAACACTTCTTCCACGACTCCCAGCAGGCTGCACAGCACATAGCAATCTGATTGGATGAGGAGCGCAGCAGCCCCGTGTACAGCAAAGGCTGCCACTCTCAGCCCAGCTACTGCATGGACTGATACAGAGCCGAGACGGAGGGGCGATGTGTTGAGCATTAACAACGGACATGTTTACAGCTTGTTACAACTTTAACTCGCCAACTGATGCAAGGTAAACGTTTTCCTGCAGCTATCCACCTGTCTTCTTCAGAGAACTGTGGAATATAACGTGATGAAACGCTTTACAAGTTAAGTGGAATGTTATGGCCGTAAATTGCCAGATCCCTCTCATCACCAAATACGCCGAGACATCTTCTCTGGAGTGATGGGTTCCAAGTTGACCAGACAGAGGAGTCTCGATATTGAAAATAAATTGTCCAAGAGGAGACGCCAGAGAAATGACATCTCTGGAGAAACCGAGAGAAGTGTAGGCAGAGGCGGCGGAGACTTCTTGTTTACATCCTTGATGCTCAGGTCCGACAAGCTCCCGGGGATGCTGCGGAGAGCAAACCACAGCCCATATGTTAGACGAGTGGCTTGGATCCGGGAAATCCAGAGGCTACTGCGAGATCAGAAGACAGAGCAAGCGGCCGAAGTGCTCAAATTGCTAAGAAGGGTAAGGGATTCATGTATTTGACCCTGGATGAGGTGAAAGTGACCATTTATAAAACTTTGCTGTGATGTGATACTTTGTTTTAAAGGACATGCATAGTCATTCAGATCTAAGCAAAAGTTTAGCCCTCTGCAGAACTAAGAGATAGACAGTATATAGATTCACAGACATTAAATTCAACTATATTTGAACAGATAGGGATTCAAAGCTGTTCAGTTTTCATCTGCAAATCATACCCTTGTAGGTATACGCAAATCTGCAAATGCACTATTCATAAACTCAAAGTTCTGTAAATGCAATATCTTAAGTTAGGGCTAACAGGGATGGGCTTGCATGTAAGCCAGCATCAGACTTTTTTTTTAGGTTATAGGCTATGTTTAGTGGCAAGAGACAGTTCATCGAATACTTCCAGCAAGAGAGGACGTAGTCTCTAAGCCATCAGTTGATTCCATGTGACAATGTGCAATGTGTCAGATGGTAATTAGTATTTCAAGAGGACTGGTCATCTAATAATTATTAATTTTTGTAACCTCTCACAATTGCTTGCATTAAAGCCTCTCAAATCTGTGGTTACCTTCAATACCCCTGACATGTAGGCCCTGTCTTAGACAGAGGATGGTTTTTGTTGTTGTTGTGTAAAAGTAACTTACAACCACCTGTTTGTTGTGAAGCAGAGCGGTCATCTCGACAACTAGCTCATGTTGTGAATATTCATTAGTAAACAGGGTAACCCCCACTTTGAATATTTCTAACAGCCCTCCTAAAACAATCCAGAGAAAAAATAACCAATACTGCATGTGTCCTGAAATTTATTGGACTTTTTCATGTTAACTGAATGACTGGCAGATTTCTTTGTCTGAAAAACACCTGGTTTATATTAAATTACAGCCTAGCCTAGCTGGCTAGACACAACTGAAACACAGTGTCAGCAAGGCCTTCTAAGTGTATAGCTTGTATTCAGAAAGGTCATTTGCTAAATCACAGTAAAAAATAAATAAATAAATAAATAAAAAATAACCTAAATGAAAGGCTAACTACATCTATTCTCAGTGGCTGTTCACTGGGTTATCTGTGTGAAGGAATCTTGCTTACTTGTCATATACAAGTCCACTTACAAAAAAGGAGCAGTCTGTCCAAACTCAGCTGATATGCTGATTTGCTGCTAACTGTTAAACATCTGTCTAGGCTGATTAATCGTACTCAACTCAACTCAGCTTTATTTATATAGCACTTTAAAACAACCACAGCTGAAACAAAGTGCTGTACACAAATGATAATAAAACAACAAAACAGTAAGAACAGTAGAAAGAATAAAAACAATCAAACAAATTAAAACAGAGCAATGTCTCATGCTTGAATTGAAAGTCAGTGTACATAAATGATCATAAAACAACAAAACAGTAAAAAGAATAAAAACAATCAAACAAATTAAAGCTGAAAGCAGCGTTGGGTGGGCCCTTGCACCCGTGCCCCGCGTCCCCCTTGTGCCCGTCGGGGATGGTCCGTTTTTTCCAGTGTTTTATCACTCACTCACTCATTCACTCACTCACTCACTCTCACACACACACACACACACACACACACACAACGCCAACAAAAACCCACTGGTTGTACATTCACTGCCGGTGCCCCTCTGGCCACTAGAGGGGCCCCTCCAGCAGATGGCGCCCTTAGCATGTCCTAGTGTGTGCTTGACATGACCTCTCACTCCTAACAATAGGGGCTCTAGTTTCGCAGACCAGGCGAGGCGGGGGTGTAGCGCAGATGCACTTCGCCAACTGGGTGTGGCCAGGCGGATTTTCCAAGTTTGGCGCGCCGTTCTCGGTGGCGCAAGTACTCCACCGTCCCTCCTACCGGCGGAGGGGAGGAAAGAAGACGTGGAGTGGGTTTGACACAGCCGATTCACATGTAACCAATCAAATGAGCCCCTGTCCTTGCCTTTAAAATGGAGGTCATGGAGGTCTATTGCCGCAGGCGGAGCGGAGCTCAGGAGACAGGCGCGGAGCGGAGACCGGCGAGCAGTGCGGACACGTCACCAAAACCTCACAGGCAGGCTTCCGGAATGTCAGGCACATGAACAGTGCAATAAATACCGAAAAAAAACACTATTCAATGCTACGATCACAATCAGCACATACATATATCTCCATATCAACTGTCCCGTCACAGCTGATGTCAGATCAAAGGAGATTGGCACCGTTTGTGCTGATTGTGAGGTTTTGGTGTGCGCCAGGCAGCCAAACTTCCACTGAGCCAGCTCCGCTCCGCCTTGCGCTGAAAGTAGACGTGGTTTCAGATGGCGAGCTTTTGGCGCACCTCGGCGAAGCCTTTTAGCACGAAACTGTCACTGCGCCAAGCTGAATCTGTTGGCACCTCCCCCCGCTGCGCCGCCACTCCCATCTCGGCGAACCTCTGCCTGTGAAACTTGGAAACTGTCCGCCTCTGCCGTTTCGCCGGTCGAAACTAGCTCTGCGCGGGGTTCGCCTCACTGCGCCACCCCGCGCTGCGCCGGGAAACTAGAGCCCTAGGTGTGAATTGGGGGATGTGCATGCAGCCAAGCAGAGTCTTCACAGCAGCCACAGACTTGTTCAAATCTACACCAAAACATCTTATTTTTGTAGTAATGTTCGTCCTCTTTCCATCGGCATAGGTTTGGAAGCTGTCAGACTTTTACTTTAGACAGTAGGGGCCTAATTAGTGCCAAGTGTCTGCCAAGATCCTGCCTTTTCACACCAGAGTCCATAGGAAAAATTGGAGGCTTTGGTTGTGGACACTCTGACTTTGAAGGCTTATATTTACCAGTCAAATCAGATTCTGGACTAATCCTTCAGAACATTTGTTGAGCACTGTGTCCTCTGTCATGTATTAAATTTTCAAGCCGATTCCATGAACACCCTGGGAGGAGATAGATTTTCTGCAAAGTGAAAATTTGGGCGAGATCGTGACTTTGCAACACAAATTGTGCACTTCCTGTTGATTTGAAATCAGTGTGCATAAATGATCATAAAACAACAAAACAGTAAAAGCAATAAAACAGTAAAAAGGATATAAACACATAAAACAGAGCAATGTCTCATGCTGGGTTAAAAGCCAATGAGTAAGGTACATGTTCCTTTTGCACAGCATGAAACTCTTTGTTGCTGGTCCATAGCTCCCAATAATAGGTGAACTTTTGTGCTTGCATTTCAGTTATATCTGTTGTGTTGATGAACACATTCCTGTATAACATCCTCCCTGCTCTAATTCTTTTTTAAGGACTTGTGTTAATTAGAGACAAAAGTAACATAGTTAATAGCTGAGCTTGAGCTATAGACAAAAGCATGTCTGATCAAAAGGATTCTCTGTCATTAAAACTCTCTCCCATCAGTGCTATACCATTGCATAAATTACACTGCTGAGCACTGTATGTGATAAGAAAACAATATCCAGCGTCAGAAGATGGACTGAAGACAGTAGAACAGACTAAAAAAAGAACACGTGCACATGGATAGATATAAAGTTGGCTCAGGAAAAGCATTTATGTTATTATGCACTCAAAACATGAACTGAGGATATGATTGTTATGGGTAACACCTGAACTTCTTTATGAAGCTCAAACTGTACTAAATGTTTATCAAAGGGTGTAGGTATAATCAGTCATGCACAGATTTATAAGACTTACATAAGACAGCTACATAAGACTTTGATCTTTGCATTCGAACTGAAAGCCATAGTTATTACAGAAACTCAGCTCAGCTCTGTCATATCTGATTTATTATTATCAGAGACATTTCTAAGATCACATACAGTTGATGGTTGAGTGCATGGACGGCATTCCACATAGCTGGACATTTAAAATGCTGTTGCAGAAAACAGTCTCTCTGTTGCTTACAGAGGTGTACCTAGAGCACTGCTACTGTTAGGCTGTATGGGGCTGAAGCCAAGTTTCTGACTAATAATACTTCACACTGAGGCTCACATTGAAAACACTGGCAGTAGATCTCCTGTTTGTACTTGAGCAGCAAAACAGCCTTTTCGCTCAAGAAAAGATGAATTTGGAGATTACTGCCTTGACATGATGGATGTTGGGGCATACTTGTTTAACATAGAGGAAGTCATTACAAAAGGAAGCCAATAACTATGGCCTCTTGCAGTATCTTCATCTCAAATCTGCCTTCTGGGCCATTAAGTTAATTACTCATTAGACATTTGTGTCTCATTTGTGGGTTGAGCAGCAGAGCTGACTATGTGGGTTGCGCCCATGAAAAATTTGCCAAATCTTCTCTGCCAATGCCAAACAGCTTATTCTGCCATGGACTCTTGTTTAGTGTTTGGTGGATTGGATGATTTAAGTCTGAAGAAACATGACATATTGGCAATTTAACATATTCATTTAACAAACAGGAGCCTCAGTAGTGTGTGGAAGAACCATACACAGCCTCACCAGCCTGCTCACACACTGCTGTGGGATGGCATCCCATTCTTCAACCAGCATTTGTTATAAGTCAGCCAAAGTGGTTGTGTTGGTCACTCTGGCATGAACAGCATGCCCAAGCTGATCCCACAAGTGTTCAATGGGGTTGAGGTCAGGACTGCTGGCAGGCCGTTCCGTCCTCTCCACTCCCAAATTCTGGAGGTTGTCTCTGATGAACCCTGCTCTGTGGGGGCGAGTGTTGTCATCTTGGAGGATAGAGTTCAGTCCCAGACTGTGGAGATATGGGATTGCCACTGGTTGCAGAATCTCATCTCGATATCTCTCTGCATTGAGATTACCTCCAATGATGACAAGCCTCATTTTTCCAGTGAGGGAGATGCCGCCCCACACCATCACACTGCCTCCACCAAAAGGTGTTGCTCTATCGGTGCAGCAATCAGCATAGTGTTCTCCGCATCTTCTCCACACTTTGACCATACAATTCAAATGCCGTAGGCAGAATCTGGATTTATCCTCCACATGTTCAGGTTCCAGTGCACGTGTTGCCGACACCAGCGCAAATGGGCCTGACAGTGAAGGCCAGTCATGGCAGGCCTCCTGGCAGCCCTATGAGACCGGAGATTGGCTGCATGCGGTCTGTTCCGGATTGTCTGGGCAGAGAGCCGTCAGCCATATCGTCCTGAAAACCATGACTACAAATCTGTAGAAGACAGCCTACGGTACCTAAGTGCTGACAGGGTGAGGAAACAGTCTTCCTGGGGTGTCGTCTTCTTGGGACGCCCACTTTGAGGCCTGTCTCTGACATCTCCTGTTATATGGAACTTGGCCTTCACTTTGGAAATGGTACTAGGGCTCACTCCAAATAATGCCACAACTTGGTTTTGCGGAACACCAGCTTGAAGTTGCCCTATCGCACGGGCCCTATCCAGATCAGTCAAACGCGGAATGCTGATTCTTGACCACTGTAGCAGGGCCCATGCGCACAGGTAGGGTTGAGCTGGATACTCGAGTATCCAGTACGGATAAAGCACTTTTGCCAAGTACAAGTATTATCTGAGTAATATGAGTCAATATCTGTGCTTGCAAGGAATGAAAATCCTCATTGGGTAGCTGACTGTGTCTGCGTTGTGTGTTAGACCAGCCACACACAGCAACCCTCCCCTACGCCGTGTGCCCTGCTCACACACCCACACACACACACAGGGACATCTTCTCTGTCACTCATTCAGGTGTGACAGCTCACGTCACATCTCTCTTCAGTAGCGGTCAGGTTTCTTCCAGCTCGCTCTTCCCTCGGTCTGTAATCACTGATAGTCAGTAGAGTTTGTGCTAAACTTGACTGGTAACAGACGCGCTGCTTTTGAGCAGAGTTAGGGTTAGGGGTTAGGGGTTGGGGTTGAATGCAACTGGAGTTGCGTCTCTCACTGCCGACACAGAGCTTTTTTTTTTTTTTAACCGGCTACTCACTCTTACTGGCTGGTGTTTGATATAAAGTCAGTTGGAAAACTTTGCTCGTAGTGGATGTGGTGCAGAGTCACAGTCTTTGCACACACACACCACTTACACACATACATTAGCTGAACACACAAAGTACTTTATTATTCTTATTTTGGCTGCATGCACTGAGAGTCTGACACTTTCTCACTGTAGTTCATAAAAAATAAATATAGTAGTAGTATAAAATATAAAATACAAGTATAAAATAACATACCAGTTAAGCCCCACCCATTTCCGGTCAAACCCGGTCAACTTCCGGTTTAAGCAAAACCCACTCCCAGTTTAGGGCCCGCCCATTCCGAGTACAGATACAGATAGGGCCCTATCTTGTGCCACCTGCTACCCGCTGCCACTACCCGCTACCCGCAAATTGCGGATTTAGGAACTTCCGCTATCCCTAAACGGTATCTTGCGCCACCCGCTACCCGCTATCGGTTATGCCGACTCCGTCATTTGCGCCTGGAGGTGTGTTCGTGGGCGTGTTTCATGCGCTATCCCTAAAGTTGCTATCTTGCGCACACACTTTAGGGAAAGTGTGTGCGCTATCCCTAAAGTTTGGGCGGTTAGGAGAGTGCGCCCAGGCGGCTTCAATGCGCGCCCTGACGGAGCCTCACCACGCACATGGTGGGACTGATACCGGGACGCCGCCGGAATGGACTGAGTATATTACTCATATAGACTGTTTAGAGGAAAGACTGTTTTAATTGGACACTTACGCCAGCACATTTTATTGTTTTATCATAAGCCAGCAGCTGTGCTATATTTTTATTTTTAATATTTTATTTGCCCGATCTACCTTGTCAATAAATTAGTTTACACATAGTTCCACCTCTGCCTCTTGTGTGTGTGTGGTGTGTGACCCGGGGATTTTACTCAATCAGTACAACCTTGTGACACGTCCACTTGGACACATGTGGCTCCACCTCCCGAATTAACTCGCCTATAATATATAATATATATATATATATATATATATATATCTATAAAGCCACCTTGCTTTAGCCTCAGTAGAAGCCCTGAGAAAATCTACCTCCCTCTCTCCATCGCGGGTTTAGGATTTAGGATTTAGGATAGCGCATCCTGCCCTTAAAGGCAATGGCACCTGGCACACTGATTGGTTTAACTGGCGTAACGCCCAAAACACGCCTATGCATAATATAGCGGGTAGCGGAGGTGTTTTACGGAAAGCGGGAGGTGCACAAGATAGCAACTTTTACGGGGAAATGCCTCTTGCGCAATCCTAAATCCCTAAATAACGGGTTTAGGGACTTTGGTGCAAGATAGGGCCCAAAATGTAGATGGTTAAACAGATACAGATACAGATACAGATACAGATACAGATACAGATACAGATACAGATACAGATAGTGGTGTACTCGCTCATCCCTACTCACAGATATCAGAAGCTCAAAACAAGAGTCAATAGCAACAGCAGAATAAGCTGTTTTGCACTGGCAGAGAAGATTTGGCAAATTTTTCATGGGCGCAACCCTCATACTCAGCTCTGCTGCTCAACCCACAAATGCATGTTCCTTACAAATGTGGCTCCATTTAAAAGGGAAATAAACAGGCTTTCCAACGGTACAAGATTTATTGCCAGGAAGCATTGTTACAACAAAGAAATAATCTACCAAACACAAATTTCCTTACTTTCTGTGCAATGTTTATTTAGTTATTTTATTCAGCATGACTCTTTACCTGTGTAATTAATTAAATCCTCATTTCACAATGGTGTACACAAAATAAAATATGTTGCCTGAACTTACTTAATGTATGTAATGCTTCAAGAACTGACAGTTGAAATAAGTTTCTGATTTAGTTATCAAAAACACAACATGCAAAACCATGAAAACAGTGTTCAAAACTGCAATTTTTTGGTGTTCAGTTCATGTCCTCTGGCCCATAGCTAGAGCACACAGATCTCATACGTGTGTGTGTGTGTGTGTGTGTGTCTCTCTCTCTCTCTATATATACATATGTGTATATATATATATATATGTATATATGTATATATATATATATATATATATACATATATATATATATATATATATATATATATATATATATATATATATATATATATATATATATATATACATATATATATATATATATATATATATATATATATATATATATATATATATATATATATATACATATATATATATATGATGGGTTGATGGGATTACAGCAAAACTGGAGTTGCAGGGTTATCACCTGACAGCTGTGGCATTGCAGCAGAAGGTGTCAGGGCCAGATTTGTTGCTTTGTGTAGTCCTTTAAATTGGCTTCTAATGAGCTGTTGGTGTAGGGGAACGTCTCCGACTCAGGACTTATCACTGTATTCAGACTTTTGTGACAAGGCAGCTGTTAGATATGCAGCTTTGCACGTTTTTTGTGGTTTGATTGGAAGACACAAGTCATACAAATGCAGACATGCTGTCATTGATGAATTGGAAAACATTCCCTGCTGTTTGTTTAGGAGTGAGTAAAATTAAAGCATGAAATGAATGAATGAAATCTCAGCTGTAAATTCCTTGTAATACTGTACTACTGTAATACTGTCAACAATAGATGTATCTGATCGTAGTTACACTACATGGTTATCACACAGTCATAAAATCATCTTCAAATTCCATTATGTTTCCTTTTATGAATTGTGCTCTCTACAGTCTACTCTAAATTGGGTTTCTTAAAAGGAGAGCTGCAGTGGTGGATAGCCCAGCATCAGGGAATCCCACAGAACTCTACTGTAATAAATCAACTCGAAAGCTGAAGGAGGAGAAAATGCTGATGGGAGTTTTCCTCTCTGCCTCCACTGTGCCCGTAAGTGTTAGGGCTGTCAGAGCGCAGTGCATGTTTTACATAGCTTCAACCTCCAGCCTTTCTCCTTACAAGCTGCAGTGTCTTCTCAGTTGATACACAACTCTCACCATTTGCTCCTGAGCTTTTCACTTTTCAGCCTATATCTGTACACTTTTATAAAGCATATAACACAGTCATTGCTGTAAACAGGGGTGATGACGAGTTTCTGGACCAGTGGAAAGACATTCTTCCTTTTTCTGGCATACAGTAAATAGCAGTTACATCAATGACACACCATGTGGGAAGAGAAACATTGCGGGCAGCATATTATATCAAAATTAATCGAGGACATTGTCTGTAAACAGTTTGTATTACTCATAGTCAATAGGACATTAAAGGACTATACCAGTGATTTTGCATGTTTAGCGTAACATTTACAAAATATGTAAACCTCACATTCCTGCTAATATTTTCCTGAAGAAAGTAATCGTATTTTACAATGACGATATCATTTTTCTTACCTTTTGTCCAGCCATTGGTTTTCATTCATTCCACTATGATAAGAAAATGAACATTTAGAGCCTTCAAACATTCTTCACACCAGTATTCCATCACTGTAATAAAGTTCTCCACATTAGTTTTCCTAAAAGCAGCAGCACAGTTGTGCTTTGATGATGTTAAATTGGGTAGAGTGAAATGGTCTCTCTGCCATGGAAAATCGTCACCCAGCAAATGTTTGTTTCTCACAGAGAATGATCAGCTCCATGATTTATGAATGGCGACAACTTTGTTAGCCACACAAGCAGAAATATAAATGTAAAAGGTGGCTGAACCAAAAATTGATATTTAAAAATCAAGAGATTTGACTATATGTTGTGAAATCCACTGCATGACATGCAAAATGGTTTGTTGCATTGTAAAATGTGGGTAAATTGTAGTAAACAGGCCAAAAATCACTGGTATGGTCTCTAATAAACTAGCCCCTTTGTCTTGTAAGGGAGAAGTTTAAATGCAGTCCCTTTTAACTTTCCTGTTCTTTCCCAACCTTTCATTGAGTGAATGCTTTTGTTTCACTTGCTAAGCTTTTTATCTTGCCTGCTGTTTGCTTGTTGCACTCTGTTTATGTGAGACTGTGTGTGTGTGAGTGTGTGTCTGTGTTTGCTGGTATCCTCCCTGAAAAGTTGGTGGATGCTGCATGTTGGTGGAGCTATTTGATGTGACTGAAAACATTACGTCCCAAACACGATGACATGGCAGCACTCAGAGCATTACCCGAAGATGCAGATTCCTTTGCCTCAATATATTTACATTGTCACTGTAAATAGAAGCACCCTGTAGATGATACAAATATCATCAGGCCCTGGGGATGTGTCCTGGTTCCTGATTTTATTAAACTGCTCTGCACATCACACTGTTTTGCTCATGAATAGTAAAGAATGGGGGTAGAAAGTGGAAGTGCATTTAACTTGAATCAAATAGTATTTTCTTCATGCTGTTTTGAGTTTGTGTAAATGATGAAATCTCTTGTTGACAGTACTTGAAGCCACCAGAAAGTGTAAGTTTTTTCACATGAGAATGTAATTTAATCATTTGGTCTGAATGAAACATTAAGGGCCCTATCTTGTGCCACCCGCTATCCGCTGCCACTACCCGCTACCCGCAAATTGCGGATTTAGGAGCTTCCGCTATCCTTAAACGGTATCTTGCGCCACCCGCTACCCGCTATCCTTATGCCGACTGCATCATTTGCACCTGGAGGTGTGTCCGTGGGCGTGTTTCATGCGCTATCCCTAAAGTTGCTATCTTGTGCACACACTTTTTGTTTTGCGGATAGCGGGAGGTGCACAAGATAGCAACTAGGAAGAGGCGGGGGAATCCTAAATCCGCAAATAGCGGGTTTAGGGAGTCTGGCGCAAGATAGGGCCCTTAGGGCCCTTAGGGCCCTATTTGCAGATTTAGCATTGCGTAAAAGTTGCTATCTTGTGCACCTCCCGCTTTCCGTAAAACACCTGCGCTACCCACTATATTATGTATAGGCGTGTTTTGGGCGTTACGCCAGTTAAACCAATCAATGTGCCAGGTGCCATTGCCTTTAAGGGCAGGCTGCGCTATCCTAAATCCTAAATCCTAAACCCGCGATGGAGAGAGGGAGGTAGATTTTCTCAGGGCTTCTACTGAGGCTAAAGCAAGGTGGCTTTATAGATATATATATATATATATATATATTATATATTATAGGCGAGTTAATTCGGGAGGTGGAGCCACATGTGTCCAAGTGGACGTGTCACAAGGTTGTACTGATTGAGTAAAATCCCCGGGTCACACCACACACACACAAGAGGCAGAGGTGGAACTATGTGTAAACTAATTTATTGACAAGGTAGATTGGGCAAATAAAATATTAAAAATAAAAATATAGCACAGCTGCTGGCTTATGATAAAACAATAAAACGTGCTGGCGTAAGTGTCCAATTAAAACAGTCTTTTCCTCTAAACAGTCAATATGAGTAATAGACTCAGTCCATTCCGGCGGCGTCCTGGTATCAGTCCGACCGTGTGTGTGGCGAGGCTCCGTCGGGGTGCACATTGAAGCCGCCTGGGCGCGCTCTCCTAACAGCCCAAACTTTAGCGCTTTCCCTGTGTGTGCGCAAGATAGCAACTTTAGGGATAGCGCATGAAACACGCCCACGAACACACCTCCAGGCGCAAATGACGGAGTTGGCATAAGGATAGCGGGTAGCGGGTGGCGCAAGATACCGTTTAGGGATAGTGGAAGTTCCTAAATCCGCAATTTGTGGGTAGCGGGTAGTGGCAGCGGATAGCGGGTGGCACAAGATAGGGCCCTTAGAATAGATTGCTCTCTTTTATCTTTGTTCACTAAACCTTGCTGCTGAGTTTGGCATCTATGCACATGACTCATATGGTGAAACCTTATCAACTTACAGCATGATAAGCAAGCAAAATAAAAAGCGATGAGGAGCAAAGTACATAAACACAGATACATAAACTCTATTTCCCTACAGTATCTAAGATTTATCACCACAATATTCAATCATGCATGGCTTTAACTTTTTTCTTTTTGAATAACTGCTTTTTTACCCAAAGTGCTTAATTTCCTTTTGTAAGTTTCAGTAACTGTAAGTTAATGAAAGTAGTTTCCTCTCTGCTCTTTTCTCTAGGATTTAGGACTCCAGGGAACATCACTCAATGACATTTTGTACAAGAATGCAGCTTTTCTCAACCTGGTGGACCCAATCTCTCATGAGCTGCTTCTAAGCCTAGCCCGGGATATGCAGTGTCCAAAAAGGGTATGGGTAGTTTGCTTTAACTGTTGCAACCATGTTATCAGGAAATATACAAAAGAAAATGGCAAAGTAAAATATGTTCACATTTATTAGCAATGTTCACAAGTGTTACTTTTTTTGTGATGCTGTTGTGATATTATTAGGATTATGAATTGTCATTTGTCCATTTTTGCTTGTATGGTCACTACATCATAATATGAAACAAATGTGCATGATCCCCAGTGGAAAAGAGTTTGCTTTCTAATCCAAGCACAGAAAAAAGGAATCAAGGGAAAGAACAAGAATTTAACTGCTAGCATAAAGGAATAACATGAACTTTTCAGTCACAACAAGGCGTTTCTAAAATGCGTTCAGTGAGGAGTGACATATAGGGCTCTAGTTTCCCGGCGCAGCGCGGGGTGGCGCAGTGAGGCGAACCCCGCGCAGAGCTAGTTTCGACCAGCGAAACGGCAGAGGCGGACAGTGTCCAAGTTTCGCAGACGGACTTGTGCGGAGATGGGAGTGGCGGCGCAGCGGGGGGAGGTGCCGACAGATTCAACTTGGCGCATTGACAGTTTCGTGCCAAAAGGCTTCGCCAAGGTGCGCCAAAAGCTCGCCATCTGAAACCACGTCTACTTTCAGCGCAAGGCGGAGCGGAGCTGGCGCAGTGGAAGTTTGGCTGCCTGGCGCACATCACCAAAACCTCACAATCAGCACAAACGGTGCCAATCTCCTTTGATCTGACATCAGCTGTGACGGGACAGTTGATATGGAGATATATGTATGTGCTGATTGTGATCGTAGCATTGAATAGTGTTTTTTTCTGTATTTATTGCATTGTTCATGTGCCTGACATCCCGGAAGCCTGCCTGTGAGGTTTTGGTGACGTGTGCGCACTGCTCGCCGGTCTCCGCTCTGCGCCTGTCTCCTGAGCTCCGCTCCGCCTGCAGCAATAGACCTCCATGTCAGCTGTGTAAACTTTCATTACGCCTTCACGCAGCGCATTTTAAAGGCAAGGACAGGGGCTCATTTGATTGGTTAAATGTGAATCGGCTGTGTCAAACCCACTCCACGCCTTCTCTCCTCCCTTGCGCCGGTAGGAGGGATGGTGGAGTACTTGCGCCACCGAGAACGGCGTGCCAAACTTGGAAAATCCGCCTGGCCACACCCAGTTGGCGAAGCGCATCTGCGCTACGCCCCCGCCTCGCCAGGTCTGCGAAACTAGAGCCCGTAGACTTTAGTTGTGTAAAGGTCCCTTCTGCTATTCAGAGAGCTGGCAGAAGTGAGTAGGTCGTGATTACTCAGAATAGCTGTTGGCTCAGCACAACATTGACGGTAAATCTGTCTTTGCAGAAAATGCTTTGGAAATGTACAGCTGCAAGTTTTTTTTTCAAGAGCAAGAAGAAGACAAATTATGTGTCAGAAACCTTTTCAGGCTGCATGGACTTCGTTCACACTACAGATGCAAGTGGCCCATATGCAGTATTTTTGGGTTGCTTTGGGTTGAAAACTAATGGAATCTGATCTTTGCAATATAGGACACCTTCCTATGTAGTCGTAGATGCAATTTTGATCTGTGTTGTGTGTTGTATATATGATATGCAGCAACGCAACCTCAGTCTGACTGGTCAGAACAGAATTTACATGTTTTTTACCTCTCCAAAAAGATTAAGGGATTGCTTCATTGGCTTTGTTACCAAACAAAATAACTTGTGTAAGGTCAGGAAAAGATCGTGGTTAAGGTTAGGAAAAGTTTGTCATCATTGTTAAGGATAAAAAGAGGTCATGGATATGAAACATAGCCTAACATTCGCTAATATTAGTTAGCTAACGTGACCTAGCTAAAGTTAAAACAAAGACCTCTCTTGCTTGACATGGGACAAGAACCCCAGTCTGCAGAAGCAAAGCCTTGTTGATGGACCCTTCCACCACCCCACCTACTTCCCAATATGGAATTTTTCATTTGCTTTATTAGTGGGGCGGCATAGCTAAACTATCATTCATTTTGTGATAAAAGCACCAAATTTGGTACACTCATTACTGAATATATGTTGAATGAATCTGGATATTGGGCCACTGCAAATCTTTATTCTGATGACTGTGGCAGCCATTTTTAAAACTGGCCATCAGTGGTTACTGGCATGGAATGCTTTGCCTTCCCTACAGCTGCTGTTTCATGTTTTCAGCACCACAAATATAATTTAGAGACATTTTAAAGTGGGAAAAAGCTTTATTACAATGTAACAGTACAGAACATAGCTACATACAACATGGCTACAGCTTTGCTACATACTTGCTACATTCCAAGCTAGCTACATGTTCCAAACTAACTACCTAGATTAACTACCTAGTTTTGCAAGCTTGAAAATTTACCTCTCCACTGTTCCCCCACAATAATTCTCTTTAGCCTTTATCTATGATGCTCAAAATGTATATATCCAAAAACTAACATATTTTATTCATAATTATTACAGTTGAAATAAAATATCTAGGCCTACCTTCATGGACTGTCCACTGCTTGTCACAGGAAGCTCGTTGGCTAGCTGGCTTGCAGTGGTGGTTGTGGTGTTGGGCCAGAAAGTGTTTGAGAAACTGAGTGTGTATAACTGTATTTTTTCTTAATTTAATGTGTATTTACATTTTTTTAAATATTTTAATGAATCATTTTAATATTTTTATTCGTTTTAACAAATTAAATGCCTACTATGGCCACTAGGGGGCGATTTTGTGATGGCCCAATATCCAGATTTGTTTGAAATATATCCACCAACACATCTACCAAATTTTATGCTTTTATCACAAAATGAACGATTGTTGTGATATATTGAGCTAAGCCGCCCCACTATATACTGTGTCTTGAAACTTGAAAACTACATTTCAGCATATCCTCGATTTACAGAAATGGAAAATGCCAGCATCTTTTCCTGGCACCTAGGCCAACCATCACTGCAAATATTTCATAACCTTTACGTTCACCTACAGTGCATTCAGAAAGTATTCAGACACCCTTCACTTTTTTCACTTTTCACTGATAGTACACTCTTTTAAATTAATTTTTTCTCTCATTAATCTTCACTCAGTACCCATAATGACAAAGTGAAAACAGCATTGTAGGAATTTTTGCAAATTAATTAAAAAAGAAAAACTGAAATATCACATTGACATAAGTATACAGACCCTTTGCAACAACACTTGAAATTTAGCTCAGGTGCCTCCCATTTCTCTTGATTGCTGCTGAGATGTTTCTACACCTTGGTTAGAGCCCACCTGTGGTAAATTAAATTGATTGGACATGATTTGGAAAGGCACACACCTCTCTATAGAAGGCCTCACAGCTGACAATGCATATCAGAGCAAAATCCAAGCCATGAGCTCAAAGGAACTGCCTGCAGAGCTTAGAGACAGGATTGTTGCAAGGCACAGATCTGGAGAAGGCTGAAGGTTCCCAAGAGCACAGTGGTCTCCACCATTCTCAAATAGAAGAAGTTTGGCACAACCAGGACTCTTCCAGGAGCTGGTTGCCCAGCCAAACTGAGCAATCACGGGAGAAGGGCCTTAGTAAGAAAGGTTATCAAGAACCCGATGGTCACTCTGACTGAGCTCCAGAGATCCTGTGTGGAGATGGGACAAAGTTCCAGAAGGACAACCATCACTGTGGCCCTCCACCGATCGGGCTTTATAGCAGAGTGGCTCTCCTCAGTGCAAAACACATGAAAGCCCACTTGGACTTTGCAAAAAAGCACCTGAAGGACTCTCAGACTGTGAGCAACAAGATTCTCTGGTCTGATGAAACCAAGATTGAACTGTTTGGCCTTAATGCCAAACGTTATGTCTGCAGGAAACCAGGCAGCGCTCATCACCTGCCCAGTACCATCCCAATAGTGAAACATGATCGTGGCAGCATCAGGCTGTGGGGCTGCAGCAGGGACTGGGAGACTGGTCAGGGTTGAGGGAAAGCTGAATGGAGCAAAGTACAGAGACATCCTCAATGAAAACCTGTTCACCTTCCAACATGACAATGAGCCTAAGCACACAACCAAGACAACACAGGAGTGGCTTAGAGACAACTCTGTCAATGTCCTAGAGCCCAGCCAGAGCCCTGACTTGAACCCTAGCCATCATCTCTGGAGAGACCTGAAAATGGCTGTCCACCGGCGGTCCCCATTCAAGCTGACCAAGCTTGAGAGGATTTGCAAAGAAGAATGACAGAAAATCCCCCAATCCAGGTGTGCCAAGCTTGTTGCTTCATACCCAGAAAGACGCGAGGCTGTAATTGCTGCCAAAGGTGTTTCAACTAAGTACTGAGTAAAGGGTCTGAATACTTATGTCAATGTGATATTTCAGTTTTTTCTTTTTAATAAATTTACAAAAAATTCTAAAATTCTGTTCTCACTTTGTCATTTAAAATATTGTAGCATCAGGCTGCAACATAACAAAAGTGAAAAAGTGAACCCAACAGATATTAGTCAAATGTACACTGATGTCAGATATGGGTCACTTTTCAAGCCTGACTGAGAAACAGTCAAGACAAAAAATGGATCGGAGTAAAAAAATTGGAATTGAGCATTAAGGCTCGTAATATGCATTCAGTATTCATTTGGGTCCTGGCCTACCAATGCCACTGTCCAATTTATTGTGGCCCAGCTTGACATTAACCAAATGACCTTGGGGTATGGGTGTACTGTTGAGATGAGTGATCAAAAGTGCTATTTCTTGAGTCATCAATGCACATTCTGTGTTGCTACTTTAAACTGAGTCCTTTTGATACAATAGTGAGACTGTTTGGGCTGTCAAATGAATCATTGCTGTGCAGATTCTGTGCCCCAGGATGTCTTGTAAGGAATATCTTGCCAATGAAAATGAGTTCATGCGGCAGAGATGTTTTGGAGCCCACACCATGGTATTGTCACTAACAATACAAGCTTTTTGAATCAATTTAATAGCCACAAAAATGATAAACATTACAAACAAGTTACTTTGAACAGGGATATGTTACAGCTGTCCCTTAGAGTGAATGTACATTGTTGTGGTTTGAAAAAGGACTGTTTCTTGGCTGGGTCTTTGAAGGCACACATCACATTTACTGTTTAGCAATTCAGTCAATCCTCTCACACAAACAGTATCAGCATAATGATACAGTAAGTCATTTTCATCACAAGTTGTCTAGTAATGGTATGAGTCTGTAGGAAGCATCAGTTTAACACTGCAGGTGTTTCTGTTGTTGCAAAACTGAGACCGTAAAAACAGGCATGGAGGGGAATGTTAGAGGGAAGAGAGAGTGAGAAGTGGCCTGAGGACATTGGCTTACAGTCTTGACAAAAGACGGGTGATGACTCTGCAGTTGTGACTGTAGTTGATAAGATTGTTGTATCTTAAGGGAGCTAGGAAAGAGAAGCTTTATTACTCTGACACAACGACCAGTGTCTATTATGCTACCTGTACTGTAGCAGCTGAACATGGGGCTTGAACTTGACTTGCTATCTCCATTATCTTGAGATAAAACCTTTATAGGCAGCAGGCAAGCAGCAGGGGTTTATAGCTTCTGGAAGAGGAGAGAGCAACAGAGGAGTCACATGATTATTTGAGAATAAGCAAAATCTACCTCAGTGCTGGTTTCAGGCTTACCACATGCTATATTTTGTCTGTAAAGTGTGTCAGTAAAACAGCATAAAAGAACAAACACTAAAAGGTTTGTGTTTGTGTGTGTGTGTGTGTGTTTGTGTGTGTGTGTGTGTGTGTGTGTGTGTGAGAGAGAGAGAGAGAGAGAGAGAGAGAGAGGAGGAGCAACCATGTGGGGGAGGGGGTCACGTCATGCAGGTGACGGAGATTTAAATGGATATAATAGTTAATGGGGCTGAGTTACATTTTCCTTCATCTAACATTTCCTGAAATGACTTTTTTTTTTTTTTAATCCAAGACATGTATGCCAGAGCCACATGATACACTGTGTGAATAAGACAGCTTCAAATCTGCTGTAAGGTTTATTTTCTCACTTTGATGGAGCCAGGCTAATGATTACCATAGACTTCAGGTCTTTATACTAAGCTAACATGAAATGATACTCATAGGAAGCAAACCACTGCACATACAGCTGTGAAAATGGTATCGAACATCTTGTCTCAGTCTGGGTAAGTTGGAAAAAGCGGATTTTGCCCAAAACGTTGGAGTATTCCGTTAATGTACATGCATAGTGCTTCTGTTAGAGTGCTTCTGTTAGATGCAAGAAAGTCTCAGGTTTATATTCTCTTGGTGATGTCACTGGCAGTGACTGGGACCACCTGTGGTTTCCAGTGGTTCTCATCCAGTAGAAGATGGGAGTGTGAGTGTGCAGAATTTCACAAATGGGTGGAGCATGACATGGTGGGAGATGAAGTTTATTCTGGACTCCCTTTCCTTTTTGTTGATATCAGGCTTCAGTCAGTGCCATGTAGGCCTTGTTTCAGGCTCTAAACCTGTGTAATGGTCAAGTGTAAGGACAGCTCTTCTGACTGTCAGAGAGCACAAGATAATCAAGAAACATTACTTTTTATTTCCCATTTGTCTGACAGGTGTAAAGATCGGTGGAGCAGGTGGAGAACTGATAAAAATGGCTGGTTGTCTCTTCATACATTTATAGTTAATTGTGGGAGAGGACAACAGACTTGTTCACTGTATGCCTGTAAAGCCACAATGACTGAAAGCACATCCGTGCATACACATCATTATGGGTCTTGCAGGCATTTCAAAACTGCAGCATGTGTATGCTGTAGACTGTCCAGATACTGCACCACCCTTACATTACAGATAACGTCAAGAATAAAATTATAAAACCAATTTTTTTTCAGCTTTTGAAGTCAATTGGACATGCACTTGTGGAGATAATTGAGCCACAGACACACATACAGATAGAAATTCAACATAATAAAAGTAAGTGAAGGGGGTCTGAATACTTTCTGAATGCACTGTATAATGTATAGCATATTATAATATTCTGAGTAACATATTAATCTTTCTGACTCATTGGATTGTAGTAATGCTAAATGTTTTGCTGAGTGGAGGGTTTGCAGTTTGATCCCCACCTGAGGTGAAGGCTCTGATGCTCCAGTATGTGACTGTATCTAAGTGATGCATGAACTTTGAAATCAAAAAATGTTTTATAGTAGGCTACATTGTACACAAATAATTTTACATCTTAAATGCAATCATTTTGTTTGAATTAACAAACATTTAACTAACATTTAATTTAAATGTTTCTTTTATACTTCAAATACAGAAAAGCTGAGCAAGGTCCTCCATAAATTAGATCAGCCTCACCCAAATAAAAGCTGTCATCCATTCCCTTATAGATCAAGAGACTGAGAAAGTAATGCTTTCAAAGATTAACAGCTTTGAAGAGAACAGCATGGATTCACAGGACCAGGAGCTTAAACTCTTCCTAGAAAAGGAGACAAGACTTGTTATTTGGAAGTACACTGGGTGCATATGTAAGATATGTGAGAATACCAAGATTTTTGAGAATTTGTAAGGAACCAACCACTGTATGAAGTTTTGAAAAATTCTACACATGGTGATGTGAGAGTTTGGACAGACTTTCCTTTGAGTGTCAGTAGGGATCTAGAAAGTAATAATTGCCAATTGTCAAAATATGGCAATTGTCAATGGCATGCCAGTTGCACATATTGTATTTTTACTATAAATTAATAAATCATGTCTTTTATACCCCATAACCAACTTATTTCACATCACAAGATAAGCAAGTTTTCCTGACTTTACCTGAACTGGACAATGAGATTTGCCTGTTGAAATTGTAGGTACTTGAACCGGTTACCGTGTGGCCAATCAGAACCTCATCAGTTCAGTGGCCATTAGAGCTGCATCTCTATCATGGCACCAAGTTTCAGAAAATTAGAAGAGTTCCCAGAAAGCAAAAATGCATTGAATCAACATTGAGATATGGTCATGGCTTAAGATTGAATCAACGTTGATGTCAGACGTTGAAAATAACATTGAAAGCGCTCGTTATGATCAACATTGAAATAATGTTGAATTTCCAATCACTCTCAACATTGATTCAATATTTATTCAACTACATTATGTTCAACATTGAAATAATGTAGAATTATCAATCAATCCGAACATTGAATCAATATTGATTCATCTATAAATGCATTGAAATTACATTGATTCTACATTGCAACAATGTTATTATTAAAGGACCATTACATCACTTTTCAAGTCCAAATATAATCACTTTACTCTTTTGGGTGTTATATAGTTCTGCAGGGGTTGCTCAAAACTTGTGTACCAGTGACATCACTACGGTTCAAACATATGGCAGTTATTAGAATTAGTGAGCTTGATTTCACTGGTCGACAAGTTTGGAGCAACCCCTACAGAACTAACAACAACCAAAAAAATAAAGTGATTGTTTTTGGCTTGAATGAGGCATATTAAAAACATATAGATGAAGGTTGAAATGTGCTGAAATGGGCCTTTAAGTATGATTTACTGCAGTGGTTCTCAACCTTTTTATACCAGGACCCCATTTTACAAGGACATTTTTTGGGGGACCCCACACTTGCAACTGGCACCTCTCTGCGACCACATTTGGTTTGCTGAACATCAGGTTGAGAACCGCTGCTTTACTGCATTCTCGATGAATGAAAAGAAGAGACCATTCTTTTTATTACTATTTATTTAGTACTTTAATTTGAAAGTCATTTTTGCTGCCTCACCAAACAGCTACAAATACTGGGCTCTCTGCAATTTCTCAACAAGAAATGTTTAGAAATGTTCCAAATTTACCAAACAAAAAAAAGTTCTAAAGCAATGGTCCAGTGCCTAAATGAAAACTGACATGGGCTGAACAAGCCAAATATCTTTCAAGGTAACAGTTTTTATAGTCCCTCTTTTTGTTACTATACTTCCACTGCAGCTCAACAGGTAATCCTTAGGAACTATATGACCCAGTTCAACATGAACAAAACAGATAGGAAAACAACTAATTCTTTTCTTTCCTTGGTACTCCACCACTCCTCTCTGGTGGATAATGTAGCCACTTCTTCACAGTCTCGCTGTATGAGAATTCCAGCAACTTGTGGTCAAATTGGCGAACAGCCGCTAAAAAAAAGAGAGACTTGTTATAAAGGTGTGTGTGTCTATCTGTCTATCTAGAGAGAGAGAGCGAGAGAGAGAGACAGTGTAGTTTTTACTGTACTAGATTTTCACTCGGCCTTAACAATGGATGCATCTCCCTCACCATGGAATGACTCTTTTATCTATGTCAGGGGTGTCAAACTGGTGCCATGGAGGGCCAAGAGGCTGCAGGTTTTCATTCCAACCAACAACTCCACCAGGTGATTTCACTGATCACCCCACCTCCAAACAGAGAGGCGGGACTAATCAGTGAAATCACCTAACCCTAACCCTAACCTAACCCTGGAATGAAAACCTGCAGCCTCTCGGCCCTCCATGGCACGAGTTTGACACCCCTGATCTATGTAGATTATGTTTCATTTCATGGTGAGGAAAACGCATCCAATCTTGTTTAATTGTGATAATCAAATTTAAAATACACATAAATTAACTTCAATAGTTTTTTGAGATGCAGGCTTACCAAACATGCAGTCCTGCATTAGCGTGTCTTTGAAGGCCCTCTTCTGTCCCTTTCCCGCCCAGCTGAAGATGCTGGCTAGACTGTTTGTCACGGTAGAGGATAGCATTCGCTGGATCATCATGTCCGAGTTGGACCCTCCGACTAATGCCAGGCAGGTAATCTGAATAGATAATGGAGAAAGTGGTAAGTGTGCTAAAGTGTAAAGTGTACCATGTCAAATGGACAAGGTATCAGCTAATTTTTTAATTACAAATTTAATGAAGTTTAAGACCTTTTTATTACATCTAAATAAATTAAATGAATGAGTTAGAGGCTACTCACATTACAAAGTTTGTACCGCGCCCAAGCGTTCATGCTCGAGCACATGCACGGTCACGTACGCAGCGCGAACGTGGATACGGTGTAAATCATACAACTTTCCTCTTGCCTCCGCAAAATCGTTTAATGTGCGCAGTGCGATTACCGGCGAATCGCCGCTTTGCGCAATCAATAATCAACCATGTTATCTGTGTTGTCAGCTGTGCTGCTGCAACGGGTATAAACAAAAGTCGGTTTATAATGAAAGTAGCCTACGGCAGTCTGTGTGCGCGGCGCACCTGTCAGATTCAGCAGACCTGATGCCGGCCAGCACCGGCTGGCACCGCACAGTGCACGGCCACACGGTGCACGGCCACACGGTCAGGTCAGGTCTGCCGGATCTAACAGGTGCTGCTCCGGCTGTCAGTTGGATCTTTCTGAAGGAGGAAGTTACCTCCGAAACTTAAGGTAAATAAACATCCCATGTCTGATTACAAGGTAGCTTACAAAAACGTCTTTTAGATAAAAGGAAGACATGATGAATGTATTTGAACTAGGCCTATATTGATTAATGATGACGTCGGGCCATGCGTGTGTCGTATTTTAACGTGATGACACACATACCGGGGGCAATCGTATGTAATGTGTAATGTGAGCCCTGCACTCACGAATTATGAAAATTAAGAACACGCCATCGTCTGCTCGCCTCAAACACACCAGATTGTGGGATTTCCAGATCACTATCTTGTCAAAGCGACCGACGAAGTTGAGCGAGCCGCCGTACACATACACATTAGCTAGCATGTTCGCGTTAGCTAGCATGCTAGCGCTAGCTAACGCTAACAAGCTACAACCTCACGGTAATAATTCACAAAGTTAACAACAGTCACACGATGACATGCTGGAAACTCCAGGGGAAAACACATTATGTTCTCATAAGGACTTACCAGTTTGTCTTCTTTTTCTCACTCAGAGGTAATAAAAGCCGCCAACCGCCTGAAGTCTCAGGAGAGACCAGAGGCCTGTATCACCAAGCAAGCTTAGTTTTCGCTGGATTAGCCAGACCTATCCGGCTACACTAATTGAGATCCTGGTGATCAGGGATAAGCGGTATCAGACGCTGGTTATCAACTCGCTCACTCGATCCAGGTTTGCCTCATCAAGAACTGTGAACATGCATGTATAAGGGGCGGAGTCTGAGGCAGCCGACCAATCACAAACATGAACCACAAGGGAAAAAAGCACAGCGTATGTCACGGCAGAGGAGCAGCGTGTTATACTGGAAAAGTATGAGGTGGAAAAACAAAATTTACATAGTAAATCGAACACCGTGGCTGCTGCAAAGAGAAGGCAGAATGCTTGGCAACGAATTGCCGACTGCAAATTACACATCAGTCCACAAGTCAAGTCAAATCAAGTCCACATCTGACGCTGAAACCCATGCACTGCACTGCACAGATGTGCTGCGTGTATGACCGGTATAATTGAAATCCCCCATGTGTAACCCCTCAGCACAGGAATAATTTGCCCCCCAAAAACATTTAGAGCTAATTAATCGTGCCATTTTAAATGTCCCTAAAATGTTGTGAAATGCCTCTAAAAATACTTTTGATGATCAAATTTCCTTTAATGATCTCTTGTGTGTTTTCCTCTCCTACAGAGTGTCAGCTGTGTAAAGCAGGCAGCTGTTAGCCAGGCTGAAGTGCTGCTTCACGTTACATACATTACATTACATCCTCTCTCTCATACAGAGAGTCGTCGGCAAAATCTAATGGGTTTGATCGGTCAAGGAAAATCCTTTCACGCCGTAATGCTCTCCGGGATCCTCAGTGATTGGACAGGCCACGGTTTAGCAAACAGCTGATTGGCCAGGGGGCGGAGCTTTATGTAGGATTCAATCCTATCCTGAAAGTGAGCCTGACCCGGAGCAGGCTCACTTTCAGGATAGGATTAGGACAGGTTTTCTATCCCGATCAGAGGTGAACCAGCTTTGTGATACAGAAAATCCGGAGTTGAGCCTGAAGTCATCTCGCTAACACCTTAATCCCGCTTCGTGATACAGGCCTCAGGTCTCGCGAGCTTCCCACGGCACGCCTACCCCTCAGGGGTGGGGGCATAGACGCACAGCATACCATACATTGAAACCATGTCTATTTAATGTTGACATTTCAACATTGAAAAACCAGCATCTATACAATGCTGATTCAACAACATTTTTTCAAATGTTGAAATGGTAGCTGTAATTAAACATTGAATCAGCATAGACTTATCAACCTCAACCAAAAATAACCAATTTGACCAAAATTCAACGTTGAATCACTGTATTTTGCTATCTGGGTTGTTTTGTCTAAAATGGAAATGAGCTTTCCATCACCCTCATGTTGTTTGATTGGGCCAATAATGGAAGGTTTATTTCTTCTTATGTTTACAGTCCACAGGAGTAGGGTCTGGTCCGCAGATTATATTGTTGGTCAAACACACTGAATTCAGTGAAGTAATGAGACGGGAGAATTCGGTGACTTCTCTTTCCTCTTGCTTCTGTAGCTCTCAGATATATCTCAGACATGTTTCCTTTTTTCACACATCCATACCATTTTAGAAATATTCCACATACATTTTAATTTTTGCTTATTTTACACATACTTGTATAAACTTAAATAATTCAAATAATACACTTATCCTCCATTTCAGTTCACGTTTTGACTTAGGACTACAGCCTAGACATGTAACTGGGTTTAAACTCAACGTGTTAACCTGTTACAGGCTACTGGGAAAACCCTTCACCTTATATTTGTATGATATCCATAACTCCAAGATAAGGACCTAATATCCATGTTTATAGATTATAACACCATAAGAAAGTCACAGGTTTCCTTATTTAAGCTTAATCAGTGCACCCAAAACAAGCGCTGTGCTTTATTATGTGCTGCTACCATTTAGCAAGGTACTAAAAAGTATAGTAGCGAGAAATAATATTCATATGTATAATTAGCTAGAGGCAGTCTGAGACTATGAGATCACCAGAGCTGCCAACTCTCACACATTGGCCATGAGACTCACACATTTGATTGGCTTCACACGCTCTCACGCCATACCTCCAATTTCTCACACTGAAGTGCTCATCAAGAGCCTTTTTTTCCTTTTGACTAAAAACAGTTCTGTTTATCTGTGATCTATCTGTTGAGCCTGAGAAAAGCCATTTGTGATCAATAAGTTATGCCTGCAGAGCAGAGGCAGCAAGTAAGTCCTGACTGCAGTCCGCAGATCGAGGAGTGGCTCAACGTGGCTGGAGCTAAATGTTTGACTCCGCCTACTTGCTCAATAGCAACTGGAAGAGGTTGCTAACCCTAACCCTTACTTCTCTCCAACTTGAAGACACTGCAAGCAAGAGTAGACCACCTGAAGAGCTGAAAACAAGAACTGAAGAAAAAGAAGATCTCCAGAAGAAAAGAACTTCAGACCTCACAAAAAACAGCAATTTTCATTGCTATCTTAATAAAAAGAAATCCTCTCCCCCTTCGCTCTGCTCCTCTTTTTTTCCCCCGGGGCCCAACATCTCCCCACTCCTCCTCCACTTGAACACCACCTTCTAGAAGAAATCTGCCAGAGCAGGAAGAGCAACAGAGAGCCCACAGGAATAGTTCTGGGTAGACTCGGGACACCTCACGGTGCCAACAAGAGTCCTACTTGTGCCCACAAATCCAAATGGACTCCTACCCAGGGGCCAAAATATACCATGCAAGAAATATAATCAAGAAGAACCCCCACAACCAACAAAACTCGCAAAGTAATCCTATCATTTGGCATCAACGACAAAAACACAGCCAAACAACCAAACGCTGCAAACAACCAAACAAGTGAGACAACTGTACTAAATAGCGCAGAATACGTTTCCCCAATCTGAAATAAGATTGACATTAATCAATAACTGTGACAGGCTAACAACAAAAGAGAACGACATGCTCCAAAGTCTCAACAATGAAATCACTCCAGCAAAAAGAATTCCAAACCATGGCAGACAAAGTCCACTGGACCCCAAACACGGCGCAAAAAAATAGCAAAACACTGGCAGGAAATACTACAATAAACCCCAAAAGTAATCTAATACCTGGAACATTAGCTGGGACTTGATCACCCCAGCTGGCCTCCACGGAGGAGAGGGTCTAGTGTGTAAATGGCTAAAACCCTCAATGATTCTACTACTGACGAAATGTTCATCATCTGGGACCACTAAATTTCTCTTTCTTCTGCCTAAAAACCCAACTCACCCTTCCAAAGGCTAATTTTCAGTTCGAACAATTGGGGAAATTCCAATTTATAGTCTCTATCAGGAAACCAAATTTGAAGCTCTGCCATGAAGCCATTTTGTCTGTTGATTCAGGAAACCATCTGGAAGCCACAACTTCAGCCTTCAGAAGAGATCATGCGGTCATTTTATCTCAGCCGGATGGCCATTTTATAGCTCTGCCTGGCAGCCATTTTATAGCTCTGCCTGGCAGCCATTTTATAGCTCTGCCTGGTAGCCATTTTTGTAGTTCTGCCTGGCAGCCGCCTGGTTGTCTGATCGACCAGGCGGCCATCTTATGGCCACAAAAAACCTTAGTAAATAGGAAAGACCAACCCTTACCAACACCCTGTCCCTTAACCTAACCTTTGCCCTAACCTTAACACTAGAACCGCCAACATTCCAATACCCCTAGAACCGCCGAGAGGCGTCATTTTGACCCCCGTCTCCACGCCGTCATCAATCACATGGATGTACTTTCTTGATGCAGTAAAGTTGTTCATTTTCGTCCTCTAGCTCTGACGGAGCCGGTGGTGATTGAGCCGACTCTAGAAAATATGTATTTTATAATTAGTTTAGCTAGTTAGCCTAAACTAATAAATCTATACTAGAAGAATGAGATTCGCTATGAGTAGGCCAGAAGCTTACCTGTAGGCATAGTATGCGCTACCGCAGTGCCCGAGGGCAATGACGGGGGCAAAGTAAGAGGTTCCTCTCCCGCCACAAGAAGCCGGCGTCTTTTTGGGGGCGCTGGCTCCTCATCCTCCGATGTCGAGTCCTCATCAGGGGAAAATGACGGGTCGTCCAACTCTCCATCACTCGCACCAGCTGTCACATCTCCCCCATCCGACTCCCCCTCACTCACCTCCAGGAGCATTGCCAGGACCTCCTGGGCGGTATATCCCCTTCTGCTCCGGCTCATCTTTACAAATCTGGAAATTTCTCTCCAGATAGCTATCTCTATCACTCTATCTCTCTCTCTCTCTCTCTCTCTCTCTCGATTTATCTACCTATCTAACAATCAATAGCCAATATACATATAAAAATCTAGTCTATCTATCAATCTCTCTCTCTCTCTCTCTCTCTCTATCTATCAATATCTATCTATCTATCTATTTAATCGATCAAGTCTGTCTCTGTCTATCAAATCAACCTTTCGCTCGCGCTATGACAGCTGGCGCCACGCCGTTGCTAAGCAACCGGACAGCGGCGCGAATGTTGAGCACGGCGCCAAACAGCTGTTTCTATTAGGAGTAAAAATGACTCCTCGGCGGTTCGAGGTATAAATGATCATAATTTTTTTTGTTTTTATCCCACAGACCTCAAAATTCACTAGAAGATTAATGAACCCATTTTAGGAAAAGTCATGAACTGAGAGAAGTAGGGGTTTTGTTTTAACGGAGCTACACATATTTAAAAACACCAGGGGGGCAAAAATGACGCCTTGGCGGTTCTAGTGTTAACCCTAACCCAATCCTAACCCTAACCTTAACATTAACCTTAAACCTAAACCTCAGTTTGCTTCGGCCTATGCTAATATTTATATGGCTGAGTCGGAGCGCACTGTCTTCCCCAAATGCCATAAAAAACCATTGGTGTATTTACAGTATTTGGATGACATTTTGGGGTCTGGCCTTATTCTGAAGCAGAGTTTGTTGAATTCATGAAAATCCTTAATACTCACCATGAGTCAATCTCCCTGAAGCATGACCTGCAAAAAGAAAAAATACATTTTCTAGACACGGTCTATGTTACAGAGAACGTGGATGGCACACGGGGACTAGGAACAAGGGTCTTCTTTAAACCTACGGACACACATACCCTTTTGCATAAATCTTCATATCATCCACAACACACGTATAGGGGGATAATCAAGTCCCAGCTGATATGGTTTAGACGGATATGCATAAAAGAAGAAGACACAGAACGGGTGACGAAGACCCTTTTCCAGGCTCTCAAACCCAGGGGGTACAGTAGAACCTTCTTATGGAACATAAAAAAGGAATTGTTTCAACAAAACTGTATAACACCCCCGGAGGAAGGAGAAACCACACAAATGATCCCACTAGTTATGTCTTACTCACCTGCCGCCACAGCTCTGAATAGAGCTGTTCAAGGTAGTTTAGAGGAGCTTCAGAACAGGGCCACAGCCTTTAAAAATCAACGATCATTGCAGCGTATCGTAAAAATAAAAATTTAAAAGTCATTTTAGTTAGAGCAGCACTACCCATAAAGAAGAATGATCCCCTCCAAATTCATTTTAACACACACAAAATAATAACCAATATACATCCAAAACGGCAACTCCCAACCCTACAGAATTTTAGCTTGGATAGTTAGATAGTTAGTTAGTTAATTTTATTGACAACAATATAAAATATTTGCATCCAAACATTAAAATATAAATTTTTGATCATTTCCAAAAGTCAGATACTGTACAATCATGACATTCATGCAATACAAAAAATCTTATTTATGGAATATCATGTGCACATTGTAAAAAAATGGTATATTGGACAGGCTAAAGAGACAGGCTAAAACAACACCTTTATCTAATAAAGAAACCTATTATACCCATGGCGTTATTCGAACATTTTCGCATTCATGGCTCCAAAAATGTACGTATAGTGGGCCTAGAAAAAGGTAGCAGTTGGAGTTTGCGCAAACGATTAAGAGAAGAAATGGATAACAAAATTAAACACAATACATCCATGGGGACTTAATGAAAAAGAATAAGTACTTGGCGGAATCACGAGGGGAAACAGGCCAATTTTTATGTATTATTTTATGTGTGTTTTTATTATTTATTCTTTCTTATAGCACTTACTCTATTTCCATTTCAACCTTTTATATATATATATATACTCACCTTTTTACCTCTTTTAGTATACTTACCTTTTATACTTACCTTCTATATATTTATATTATTTTCTTTTATTATACTTACCTCCTATTGAATCCACATCACTTATATACTTACCTTTGGGTGGTAAATTGAGCACTTAAGGCCTGGCTTCTCCAGTGTTTTTCGTATAATCTGTTTATTTACCTTTCAAAGTCCATAGATTCATTCACCTTCTCTTTGATGCCCTCACCCAATATAGAACATAAAGTATCATACCTGAGTTCTCCAAAGGTCCTGGATACCTGAAAAAAAGAGAAAGAAATTATTAATTTGCGTGCCAGTGCATATCTACTTGATTCTCTAATACCTAACCATAACCCTCACCTAATCCTAACCCTAACCTTAACCTTAAACCTAAACCTAAACCTAACCATAACCCTCACCTAATCCTAACCCTAACCTTAACCTTAAACCTAAACCTAACCATAACCCTCACCTAACCCTGACACTAACCCAGAAAGACTTTTTTTTTTTTTTTTTCCAAGAAAATCTGGTTCCCATTTTTTCTGCTCGGACAAAGGGAACATTTTGTAGCCACACATACCTTAGCAAATGGAAAAGAACAACCTTAACCAAGACCCTACAGGAGATTTTTACATTCTTGAAATTCTTTTAAGACCCCTGAGAGCCCGTGCCTTCCGGAGTGTCCTTTCCCAGGATGCTGCGACCTAACCCTGATCCTCACCTAAAGGAAACCATACTTTTGAAACCCCACCTGGCAGCCATTTGTCTGCACGAACAAGCGGCCATCTCGTAGCCACACACACACCACATCCCCCCACCCCCCTTTTCTTTTTTCCACCAGTGGCTTTTCACGTGAAAACTCACGTCAAAAGCTGCTCGTACTACCAAAATTGGAGATGGGGTCGGTGTGATTTCCTAACCTAACCCTAACCAGATGGCGTCCGCGCGGAGTCAAACATTTAGCTCTGCCTACATTTAGCCCAACCCCAATCTGCGGACTGCAGTCAGGTGCAATTGGAGGCAGCGGCGGCTGGGCCACTTTTACAAGAGGCCCAGTCAATCAGAAGAATCTTTTCGATCAATCAGGGACTTCCACTCAGATCCGGTAGATGTGGTGCCGGCCGGCACCGCGCCGGCACCGGCCACGGCACCGCACGGTGTGCGCGGCCACCCAGTCAGGTCAGGTCTGCAGGATCTGACAGGTGCCACTGTGGCTGTCAGTTGGACGCTTTCTGAAGAAGAAGGAAGTTACCTCCGAAACTGTCACGGTAAATAAACATCCCTATGTCTGATTAAAAGGGACAAAAACGTCTTTTAGTTAAAGACCCCATGGCCTGAAAAATGCAATTTTCATTGTTTTTGCGTGATAGGGAAGGTCTTGGGGCCACATAAATACTGTCCCATGCATTTCACCTATGATAAATGGAGAAGTGCACACAGCCCGTTTTTTGAAACTGTCCCTGTAAAACGAGTGGATTTGCACTTCCTCGAATTTCTGACGTCAGTGTATTTTCTGATGTCAGTGACTCTGCCCACAGTGCCTGCGTCCCCAGGCAACCAGCTACCAACCTAGCAAACTTAGCCAGTTAGCCTCGACTCCCCGGCCAACAAGCTACCAAGCAAGCAACTCAGCCAGTACCTCTGCTCCCAGGGCAACAAGTTCACAACATATTTACAACATATTTAACAAAAATAACTTACCATTCTGAAACATCTTGTAATAAACGGATTTGGTTCGGGATCATACGGTTGTATAACATCACGCTCAGGGTCCCGGTTTCACGGGCCCCGCAGGGTTTTAGTCTGATGGCAGCAGTTCAAAGTATTTGTGGAGCGGGTGAGAGGGGTCTCTGACAATGTTCAGTGCTCTACTCCTGCAGGGATGGGATGTTTCCATGGAGCCATGTCTCCGTAAAAGCAAGCACACAGCAGTCTGTCCAGTCTCTGCGGGTGTCTCTTAGCAAGTGGAGCTCGTCCAGCTTGTTGTTGAGGGAGTGAACATTAGAGAGCAAGAGTGACGGTCCTGCTGGTCTGGAGGGGTTAACCTTTAGCCGTCTCTCTTCCCCCTTCCTTTGTTTACGTTCGCACTGCTTGTGCTTCCTCCTCTCCCTGGTGACTGCCGGTGTAGACACAGGTAAAATTCTGTGCTGGCGTAGTCCACATCGAAGCAGAGTGCCTCATTTCTTGCAGCATGCTTTACCCTGATGTTTAGTAAAGTCTCTCGGCTGTAGGTTATGCAACCTGAGCGTCTGGGTTAAGCAAAACATTTCAAACATTCACTCTCGCTGATCCCTGGAGGGGGCGCTGTGTCCATCCGCGCCGCCATCACAATAGCAATACAATGCCGGTTTCGTCTGTGGTTCGAGATCGGAGTCGGGCTCAAATATGTACGGTTGTATAATATCACGCTCGGCGGTAGCCATCTTACATAAGATGATAACTCGCTTTCGACAAGTTTTCAAATAGTTACTGTATCTCGTTGGCTCTGTTTTTCTCTTGCTCAATATGGCGGCACACTATTCAGTGTTGCCAACTCCTCAGTAAAGAAAGTAGCTGTTGGCTGTCCTAAAAGTCGCTAGAAGTCGCCAAATGACGTCATCGCCTAATTTGCGTAATTGACAATTTGCACGTGATTGTAATGGACGCTGTAGGAGAGGAATAACAACGTAGGAGAAACAAAAAGTGAGTAAAAAACATCCTAAATATGTTTTAGAACTACAAATTTACGGGAAGGGCGGGACCAACGGCGGCTTTGCGCATGCGCGATTCATCTGCTGCCTGGCCGCGGAGTGGTGAGTCTCCTCTCTGCTCCTCTCCTGACTGCAGCTGCCTGTGACTGCCGCGCACGGCTCGAGGCTCTGACCGCCTGTGAGGACTTTGGGGCGGGGGAGGGGCTCGCGGCAGCACCTGCTGCTCGCTGAGAACAGGAACTGCAAAGGAACGATACGTGCTTTCATGTCAGTTTCCAAAATACCAGAAGTCTCCAGTAACACCCGGAAAAGTCACTAGATTTGTGCAGTGTGCAGTGAGAATGGTGAGTCGAAGTCCGGGAAGGCAAGGACCGGTGGGTTGGAGAGGATGTTGATGATCTGTTAAAATCCTTTTTGATGTTCACTAGTTCACCTCACAGCAGTCCTGGAGGGCAGCTGAGGACCTTTGGTTCTTCCTCTCTGTGGCCAGGGGAGTGACGAGTCAGGTTTCACTTGAAGAAGTTCATAAATTGGTTTAGCGATGCATGAAACGTCTTAAATATAGCTAAGATAGTAGCTGAAGAAACCCACAAGTCATCTCGCCCACTGTCTGGGGTGTCTTTTCCTTGAGAGACTGCACAGCCTCAAGGTCTCATGGGTTGATGCGCACACCTTCTGAGGACACAAGACGACCCACATATATGACTTCTCTGCGAAACAGCATGCACCTCTCAGGCCTCAGTTTCACACCGTGCTTTTGAAGTGCCTTAAGTACTTTGTGCACAACCTCAACATGTTCTTCAAAGGTCTTTGAGTGGCACAGGAGGCCATCAAATATATGGGATACAACACTCATCTCTGAGTGAACTCAGCATCTCTTTAATGTTCCTTTGAAAGGCTGCCAGAGTATTAGAGAGCCCAAAGGGGACCCTCACCCACTCATAGATCCCCCATGGTGTTATAAAGGTAGTGAGATGCCTAGAGCCCTCAACTATAAAGCGTTAGGCCTTATCTTGATCAAGAATACTATACCAGGAGTGACTACCCAAGGTTTCAGTCATGTCTTGGATCCGAGGGAGTTGGTGCCTGTCAGGGATGGTCTTCTGATTGAGTAGTCTGTAATCAATACACAGAGGTAGTGAACCATCCTTTTTTGTACACATATGACTGGAGCCGAGTAAGGCAGTTCTGATTTGACAATCCACCCCTTTACTAGGAGATCCTATATGTACTCTTTAACCTCCTCAAACAATGGCTTTGGCACTGACAAGCACCCTCTTTGTACTGGGATATCATCCCTCAGGTTTATCAACATTTGGAGGCTTGGAATACATCCAATATCATTGGAGTCTCTCGCAAAAGCTCTAGCCTTCTCCCGTAGCATTTCTTTTACCACCTCCTGCTGTTTTTCATCCAGATGGCTGACATCAAGTGGGGGTTGCCATGGTGATGATCAACTGGGGAGGTGACCACACTATGAACCTCCGTGTCTCTTACAGGTGAGTCAGTCTCAATTATTTTCTTAATTGGCTGGATGCGACCAATTGGTGTTTTGTGAGGTAGAATGATGTCATGTCTGGTGTGGTTCCCCACAGGTACAGATGTACATGAATTTTTACCACTCTCAACCTCCAACAGACCTTCACCTACATCCAAGAGCTGCAACTGCACATTGTCTGCAGGTTCAAACAGCACCAGAGAGTCATACAGATCACAGTTAAGTGGAACTTTGCATTTTACCTAGGTTACACTGCTAGCGGGGATAACTTTTTCCTTTTGACCTATTCTCACAAACCCTTGCAGTGTAACTTTTTTTTTTTTTTTTAGTTTGTACAAAGCATACAACATTCCTTCTCATGTGTGATTGGCATGGCACTACAAAGCAAGCTAGTTAAGACTGGTATTAGCCTGTCAGGTTTCCCCTTGATAAACTCTTCCAACACATTGAAATGAAAAAGAGGTATCTCTAAAGGTAACTGACCAACAAGGAAAGGTGCTGTAACTGACAGGTTAGGGTCTTCGTTTATTGGCAAGTTCACTGTCATTGTGACCCAACCTTCAAAAGGGATTACGTCCCCATTCACTGCGTACACATCAAGCTCATCATCTTCCTTCATCAGCTCAGCAAGTGGTCGGACTTCAAGGTGAGGTAGGTATTTGTTTTTCCAGGACCAGCCTATTATGCTCACTTGGGCTCCTGTATCCACCAGAGCGCTGACTGTTAAACCATTAAGGACACATTTGGTTACAGTTTTCCTGCCTATCAGTGCTGCTATCTACTCATTGTTATTAGTCCCAGGGTCTGATGGGACTATGCAGTCTTGTTTACATAGTTTCTGTGGTAGCTTGCGGTGCATTGTTCTCACTGCTGCTTTAGTTATTAGACTCAATCTTTTGCGCATTTGAGTGGTACTTGGATGGGGCCCCGATCATTGCTTGTCCCCCCGCAATGACCGGCTCAAATTTCCCCGCTGTTTAGGGTTTTTCATACAGCCTACAGCTCTACGGCCTTCCCCACCACAGGAAAAACAATGTTAATAGTCAGTTGAGCTGATCTCCTGACACTTTGGACACCAGTATCGACGGCCTTTCTTGCTCATTTGGGGTCTGGAGGATAAAAATGAATGAAAACGCTCTCTTTGGACTGTTTTAGCTAAGGAGTCAACCAATTTGGTAAGTGCCTTTATTTTTTCTTTATCATATCTGTCTTTGTTTTACTTTGTTTTTGTGCTTGTTTCTTGCACAGGTTCTCCATCAGTTTATGCACTGTGGGCTGCTGTATATTTCTGTTGATTAGTTGAACCTAATTGTTATTTTCATGACATGTTTCAGTATTGTTTCACCTGTTACTGCGTTATCTATGGTTTTAATTCTCTGCGAATATCGCTATGCTTGTGCCCAATCCCCTGATAAACAGTCTGTAAAAAGACCCCCACTATTTCTGGACTGTATCTGATCCCAGCTTCTGTGTGTTTGTAGGAGAAAAGTATCCGCTGCTTTAGCCGTATTACCTGGTGAAGAAATTGCTGAGGGCTTTCATGTTCACCTTGTTTTGCACACATCAACTCTTGGAATAACACAGTCGTGCTCTTTTCACCACGATGTGATTGGAGGAACTCCCTGAGTTCAGTGACCGTCATGTCTCCTTTATTCATAAGCATGTCTTTGAAGTTTCCTGGTTTTATGATTCTCAACACACCCCTCACTATCTCAGAGTTGGTGAAATTTTCTCTTTGTCCTTCCTCCATTTGTCTGCATACACTATTATGTCAGAGGAGTGATCACCCATTTGGCCACCCTGCACTTTGAGTTCAGGGAAGGTAGGAGAGGTCTTTTAGAGACACAAACGTCTCTTGAGTGTTGCTTGGAACTGTCTTTACCTGGTTGTTACAGTGTGGTCTGTGACTGTTCTGTGTGGAAAACTGTGTGGGTGTGGGTTGTGCAGTAAACCTAGCTTGTGCTGACTGTACATTCATGAACTCCTGTATTTTCTTACTCAATTCCTCATAATATGACATGTTGTAAACCTCTGGTTGTGTACCATTTACAGAGCTATGTGTAGTGGTATTTACTGGGTTAACAACTGGCTGTAAAGACCCTGTAGTATCATCCATTACTCTGTTTGTGGGCGGCCCACTAACTGTGGTTGACGGTACTTTTACAACAGGTGGAGAAACCCCTGGTAGGGATTGTAACTCTACATGTGTACTTGATTCAACAGGTAAGGTTACATTAAGACCAGACTTCCCCACAGTATCAATTCTATCTTTTAACATTTTGGGCTCTAGTTTCGCAGACCGGGCAAGATTGGGGCACAGTGCACCTGTGCTTCACCAACTTGGTGTGGCCAGGTGGATTTTGCAAGTTTGGCACGCTGTGCGCGCTGGCGCAAGTACTCCGCCGTCCCTCCTACTGGCGGAAGGGAGGAGAGAAGGCGTGGAGTGGGTTTGACACAGCGATTCACTTTAAACCAATCAAATGAGCCCCTGTCCTCACCTTTAAAATGCGCTGCGCGAAGGCGTAATGAACGTTTACACAATTGACATGGAGGAAGAGAGTAGCAGCAACTCAGGACAGTGAGGCCAGTCTTGGCTGCTGGAATGTTGCTGGAGCTACCTGCCATCCATCTATCCACCCATCCATCCATCCATGCATTTATCCTTACATTCGTCTTCCTCATTCCCGTCTTTCCATTACCTACCTGCCTCGCATCTCTCTTTTTCCAGCTCTGTCACTGTCTGTTAAAGTTATTGATTTTTATGAGCAAATATAAATTTAACTATGAAGCACCCATTTTTAATGAATGTTTTAACCTCAGAGGACAATCCTCGCCATAAATACATGTTTGTTTTGCAACTTTCGACTCCATCACTTACTGATGCAACAACACACTAGAGGTTAAAACAAAATCCTGTTCATGAAAGCTTTTACATTCGCTGTTCTAAACGCCCAGTGTCTGGCAAGGAACTGATGCCTTTTACATTTTTGATTCGTGTGGAATATTTGTATATATGGAAGAAGAACTGGGTAGTTAACATGAGTAGCGCCAGACACCATGACTGGAAAAAAGACATCACCGTACTGGACACATTGTTTGACTGACAGGTGATCACCCTTACGGAAAGAAAATATATTTACCAATATATGAAATGTAATATATTGTAATGTATTAGACTATATTACATTTAATATGTGAACAACAATGTATAGAAATATATTATATATTTGAAAATGTCTCAGAAATAAATGGTATAATATATAGCTGAATCATATATGTGGCATGTATTTATATATTGCATCAATATATTGCAATATATGTCAATATATGGAATAATACAGCAACAATTGCGCATTTCAGATATTACCATATATACAATATAAATATATAATATATGGGTTCATATATTGACTTTTATGTGTATCAAAGTCCTCCATAATGTATTTACATTTATGTGATGAACACTGGGTTAATATATTTATAAATACATGATCTATGACATTCCAATTATATGGGAACATGTATTGGAAATATACGTAAAATTATAGCTGCTGTGCAGCAATGGGTCGGGTCCAGGCATTTTTAGGAAGATGCTGCTCAGTGATCAGTCACACTCAGGCAGTTTGGAGCATATGATTAAGATGTTCACATTACGATGTGTATTCTGCACCAGTTGAGGCTCGAACCTGCAATCTCTGGAGCCAAAGACAGTCGTTTACCGCTCTGAGCTAATTGGCAAGTATCAACGCAATAGCAGCTTGACAATTTGACTAAGCCAGTGGTTACATCATGTTTTCCTGAAACGGAATAAATACCAAACATAGCAAAATAAAACTGCTCTGCTAGCTCAATCATGTTGTAACTAGAATATCTGCTGGAAAAAAAAAAAATTTTTTTTTTTTTCATGGACTGATAGGCCTAGTTATACTTCTACCGACTTCTCAGTCATTTTTAACCGGCAGATGTTTCCGATTAATGTGGCTAAGCAGCAAAAGTAAGGACAGTAAGCAGTCACATTAAGGCTGAACAGAGTTATAGAATCACCTTTTTTCAGGCTATTATCAATTTACCTCTGAAATAAAGATGACAGTTTTCACAGATGTGCTGATTTATTAAAAGTTCATTTCAATGTACAGACGCAAACAAATTGACAAATCAATTAAATCAATGGCCCAGGATACTCATGAAGACTGAAGAAATGAATAATGATTAATAGGCTAATTAATAACTGTTAACAATATATAGCCACATATCTCCGTGGAAAATCTTACAGGTAGCCTACTGTCCGTGGTGCTGACTCCACTGAGGCACTTTATTATAGAAATTAAAATTCACGGAGGATCTTGTTCAGCTCTTCTTTACTTACAGGTGAGAAATCAGCTGTTTGCCCGGTGTTTGTCGGGTCAAATATCTACAAGACTTTGTAGATATTTGACGGCCCAAAACGTTGACCGGGCCGTACCAGCTTAATTTCCTGACCTCTCCAGCTGATCCAGCTCTTCACTCGTCAGTCTCGCGTATCTCTCCTTTTTCTCTTCTGTCTTGCCCTTCTCGTTCAGCCATTCATCCAAACTTAGGTCACCAAAGAAATCAAAATTGACAACAAAACGGTTCATTATGCAGGCGAACAAAGTTGACAGCGGCTTTTGATGCGGGTTTCGGTGAAACATGTTGCCATGGAAACCACACAGACTCGGGCAATAAGATGTAGGCAAAGTAATATTTTCAGTGATTGATTCAGTATTTTTTATTTGCGCACGGCTAGCTGTGCTGTCATGCTGATTTGAGCACATTCTAAACATCTGATTGATCAATCAGATTGCTCGGTCGGATCTACGCAACGTAGTCTCGTGTTATAATTTAAAAAAAAATCTCAAGTACCTCCTGGAGTTCCTCTAAGTACCCCCAGGCATACCCCCCATTTGAGAAACACTGATCTAGACAACAGGGAGATGACATGGCAATGGCGGCGCATATGGATGCAGCAGCCGGTGGCTCCCTCCACTTATAACATGGCAAGGCGAAAATGGAGCGATTCTTTCGCTTTTATTGCTGGGAATCGTGCTGCTTGCAACAGTGACGCTCGTCGGTATCGGAGGGAGAGGTGCAGTGACTGGATTGAGTGCAGCGGACCTTGAGATGATCTCTGCTCTCGACATCTCTGCATCTCGGCATCTCAAGTTCCAACATTTAAAAACATTCGGACCAGACGTCACCGCAAGCGGTGTGGCCTCAGTGATATCGGGGAGGTGAGGTGCCTGCGCAGAGCCAAAAGCATCCTAAAAGACAACACCCACCCCAGCCACAGCCTGTTCACCCTGCTGCCGTCAGGCAAAAGATACAGAAGTTTCCACTGCCGTACCGCCAGACTACAGAGCAGCTTCTTCCCTCAGGCTGTGAGACTACTTAATGCACCATCTGCACTCCTCCATGTTTAATAATTTTATTTTCTATACAATCAATTAATCAATCAAGAGGGAAGCACATTTTAATTTCATTATACAACCTGTTGTATAATGACCAATAAACTTCCTTGTATCCTTGTATGTGGTTGTAAGGGACAACGCACGCAACATGGCTAAAGCTACGTCGGAGTTTGGTGTGCCAAGTCTGCCCTGTATGGCACACACCTTGCAGCTTACAGTGAACGGAGGTGCCCTGTCTCAACGCAACATAGCAGATGCTCTGGCTGTGGGGAGGCAAGTGGTAGGCCACTTCAAACACTCACCACTTGCTTGCAGTCGTTTTGAAGACATACAAAAAGAACTCAACATGCCTGTGAAAAAGCTGCAACAGGATGTACCCACCAGGTGGAATTCCACCTATTATATGATGCAAAGCCTGGTGGAGCAGGAGGGCCTTGAGTGCATATGCTGCAGATTATGAACTCTCTGCAACATTGAATGCAACTCAGTGGGAAATTCTGGAGAAGATGACCAACCTACTGGAACCCTTTGAACAGCTAACCAAAGACATCAGCTCTGCAGAGGCCACTGCTGCAGATGTCATCCCTGCTGTGATGTCCCTCACACGGCTGCTGGCCAAGGTTGATGAATCAGACAAAGGTGTGCAAACAGCCAAACGTACACTACTCGAAGCTGTCTGTAATCGCTTTAATGGCGTGCAAGGTGAACCACTATATGCCATTGCAACTATGGTTGATGCTTGTTACAAAGATCGTTATTTTGACTCTGATAAGAAGGGGGAAGCACTGAATATGCTGCTGAGTGTTGTGGAAGAAATGGCTGCTGGTGGTAATGATCAGCAGGAAGAGGCTGCTGGTGCCAGTGCAGATGACCCGCGCCAGGAGGACCGGAACCCAGCACCTAAGAAGGCCCGAAATGAAAGCCTGCAGGACATGTACCAAGAAATCCTCACAGAGAATGATATCGTCAACTGACCCATATTTACATTTTTGATTTTATATTCTGGGACATATTGATGGCTAAAATATCAATTACCTCTGAGTTACATGTGTTTTGAAACTTATGGTTTTACACGATTCATTTAGTATATTTATTATATGGGTGCTCTTTGTGAATAATATTTAACATTATGTAGAGTCATTGTACTGCATGTTTGGTACTCTAATTGTTTTTTCCAGATTATGCTTTCCCATTTTCTAAGAATACTTTCATACTAAGACTCAACATGCACTGCTATAATGTTTTTCCCAATCAGCCCACTGGCTGAAACAACAACAACGAATGATGTTTTGAAGTATGAAGCTTGTTAAGAAAAAGAAAAGGTTGGAACGGGAATGGGTAATTGTTCCAAGGTAAATTACCCCTTTCTTTTTTTTCTTTTGCTACGTTGGCTCTTTCGTATTGTTGTGTTGTACTGTTAATTGGATTTACCCTGTTCTGCTCAACCAAACCCATTTAAAGTCTGTGATAGAGGAAAGGACAGAGCAAAGAGAAAAGGGAAAAAAGAGAGGGAGAGAGATAGAGCGGGAATGCAAGAAGGAAACTGATAGAAATGCTAAAGTAATATTTTGATGCAGATAATCATGGAAGCATCTTCATTTATTGGACAAGAAAGAGATGACTTATGATCATGCAAAAATCCTTATCAACTATTTTTATGGGGATAAAGAAACGGAGATCAATCATCAGGCAATTATACATGACATTCACCTTGTAAAAAGCCTCATTCACCACAGTCATACTGTCACATTTAAAATATACTATATGCTGGTTGCTTTCCTTCTACTGATCTTTGAAACTTGTGATGTTCCAGTTAACCTTTCTAGTGAATCTCTATAGCTTGTCAAATATAGTATGAGCTAGATCTGTAGCATGTAGTTGTCAACCAATGGGTCTTTGTGTGTTTTACAGGAGACTGGCTCCCTTAAGTCCACCACCAAGATTTGCCGACAGCTGATTTACCACCTGACCCCTCACTCCAAGTGGACCAGACAGAGTGTGCCCAGGAGGAAGTCTCAGGCATGGTGAGTCTGTCTGATCTGTAGCTGTCTGGCATCGCTGCACTGTTTCTCAGCCAGACAGTTCCTGCCATACGCAACAAAGCTTCCATTAATTCATATCAGAAACCTACTTAAAAACCATTTCTCTGAAATAGTGGTCTGACCTACAGAAAGTTGGATAGGCCTCTACAAGTTTCAGGCAGAATGATCCTGCCTTTTTGCCTCCAGTGGTTAGTACTGTCGCCTCCCAGGCCAGGGCTGTGTGTGGAGTTGGCATGTTCTCTCCATGTCCCTCCATGGGTTTCCTCCAGCATCAAAAATATTTATGTTAGGTTACACCTATTCAGAACCCCAAAAAACAAAAAATATTGTAATACATATTGTAATGGTGGATTTCTACACTAAATACACTTAATCAATTAGCAGTAAAAGAATTGATTACAATACTCGATGTTTGATTTTTTCTCTCCATTCCAGTATACGGAGAATCTGAACTGAGAAACTGCCTAATAGTAAAAATCACAAGAAATAGTAGACAATAATAGACTTTTTTCAACAAAAAGCATGAGTTTATTTATTTTACATGAATGGATAACTAATATCAATGAATAAAATTCTGCTTTAAAACATAGTACTTTTTGTATTATTTTAACAAAATTATTGATAAAACCCTGTCAGTGTATACATAATCAATAGGATGCATTGTAAGCTGATTGCATCATTGGAAAATCAAATCAGAACAGTCGGAATAAATCAAAACTGTATATCCCTTTTCAATGGTGGTTGCCATGGCGGCGCGCATAGACGCAGCGGCTACAGCTCTCCACTCTCGGTGCCATATTATATGTTTTTGTATGTGTGAATGGTTTTGTTTTTAGCTTAAAACACCACCTTATGTTGGGCAATGTACGCGTACAGTCGTCAGCACCTTTTAAGCTTGGGATTGTGCTGCGAGGTACCAATTTCACCGGACTTTCATCGCTACCAGGACATTCCGGAGGATGCCGTTAGAACACCGGGGTCTCCGTGGATAGTTCTTCCCAGTGACAAGTCCAGGACGTAAACAAGCAAAGGAAACAACAGTTATCAGGACCTTTTGAGCTTGGGATTGCGCTGCGGGATGCCAATTTCACCGGACTTTCGTCGCTGCCAGGACATTCCGGAGGACACCGAGGCTGCAGGGCCGGTGCGTTGACACGGCTGAAAGGACAGCCCTTTGGGCCGCCGCCTCCCAGCATTTTCCAGCGCCAGGTCCATGGCGAACACGGGATGACGAACTGTGCTTGCACTTCCAACAAGTGTTTCTGTTTTTTTTTTTTCTGATATCAGAGACATGGCTGCAGCCATCTATTACTGTACTTGGCTATTCAACTAGCAGAATGCACGATGCTTTCTATTCTCCCCTGCACCGAAAGGACTGAGCCCTAATTTTGTTGCATTATTATACGTATATGATTGTGCAATGACAATAAAAATCTATCTATCTATTTCCCCGTTTGTCTTCCAGTGATATCCAGATTCTCTGACCATTCCAATGGACAGATGTTTCTGAAACAATCCTGAGCAAAGCAATAAATCTTCCAGATGATATTTTTCCATATAAAAGTAATATAGCAGCTTATGTTTACTTTAAACACAGTTTAAACACAAATTATGTATTCTAACAATATGATCAATAGATGAAAATGCACCTTATGCTTCCTCCTTGCCTCATGGCCGGCCATGCTTGCTGAAAAAGGGGGTGTGGCTCTACTACAGTCCACTTTAGATGCTGTGGAACACTGTTGTTGGCTTATAGACATTCAGTCAAATAAGTCTGTGCATTTGGGTTGAGTCAGATGACAATAATCACAGATCTAGACAACCTAAAGAAGTTAAGTCCATTGGAATGGAGGGGAGGATATGAACAGGCAAATGTGCCTTTGAAAGTGCCCTTGAAAAAATTGGAGCTCCCTGGCTCTGCACAGTGGCTGCCCACTGCTGCCCAATTTTTCTGTCTTCTGCCACTGAAATTCTCTGCTGTTTTGTTATTTGGTTCTGGCTGTCAGGGTTAACTATATTGCCAGCAGTGTTGAGTGAACTGGATTCTTTGGGCTGGGTTGGTCCATGTCTACCTACCCATGCACAACTGAAGAGAAGAAAGAGTGCTCTTTCCTCCTCTCTCACTCTCTCTTACTCTTGCTCTCTCTTCCTCCCTCAACCCTTCCAGTTGAGGCAGATGGCCGCCCACCCAGAGTCAGGTTCTACTCACATTTTTTGGCCCTGTTAAAAGGTTGTTTTTTTCCCCCTTCCCACTATCATTGAGTGCTTTCTCTTGGGCAGGGGTCTGCAACCTTTACTGTCAAAAGAGCCATTTTGCCCCCTCTCCTTCTAAATAAAATTCATCTGGAGCCGCAAAACATATTTGACCCTTAAAATGAAGATAATACAGCTTATAAAGTTTTATATATAGTTATACAGTATATACAAAAACGACTTATGCTGCATTTATGAAATTATAGAACTGCAATCAAGAAACCTTTTGACATTTTACTGATATTTTTAAATGTTATAACAAAGAAAAAAAAAAAAGAAACACCCATCAGCTCAATGATTTCTTCCTGTGGCCCATCACAATTCACATATCTCCATAACAGTGCTATCTGCTCAATATCATTTCCAATCCACTTTAGCACATTTCGAAAACATAAAAGTTTAACAAAGTGCTGCACGGTAATTTACAATAAAAGACACAATGGTTAAGAAAATGAGGATTAATGAAAATGAGGATCATTTACAATGGATGTCCTCAGTGTGGTTACTGGTGATGTTTGTTGCCATTTTAATGGCTTTGTCTTTGACAGTCTTTGCAGAGAGAGGCATATCTCTAATTCCCTGAACAATTTCACATTTGTTTTTGAAGTCCAAGAAGAGGTGGTTTGATATTTTTATTAAGATTCTGTCATCTATTCTCCGCCTGTGAAGGGCTTTCCACGACTTATGATCTCCTGAACTTTTTTCGTTCCTCTCAAGCTGGGTACTTTTCAGCAAATGTTGTGTGCTTATTCTGGAAATGTCTTTCAACATTACATTTTTTGTTGTTTGCTAATTTCTCACCACATATCAAGCACACAGGTAAGCCAGCATCATTGGCAGTGAAAGCAAATAAATCTGTCCATGCAGAATTAAATTCTCTATTTTCCTCCGAGATTTTTCTCTTTTTAGATTTATCACTTATTAGCTTACTGAGGGCAGGCGTTGAAAAATCATTATCCACCTGCAGAGAAAGGTGCCATGCAGCAGACGTAATCAATGACACAGATTTTAGATAACGAAATATTTAAACTTTTTTAATTGCAGTGTCACAGTATTAACTCGAACTCGAACTCCTGTTCCCTTTGAAAGATTGCCCACTGCGCAACAAAAAATAATTAAAAATAACCATTATTTATGTACATCTTATTTTGGTCAAAGCTACAGGGAGCCACAGCAGCAATCACTGCAAGGCTGCCGATAACAAATCGCGTCTTTCCCTCTGTTTTTTCACCGTGTTTTTATTTTTATTTTTTTTCATGCACTGACGTTTAAGTCTATTTGATAAGACTACAAATGTGCTGCAGCCCGCTCTGCAACAGTGGCTCAAATTGAATTGTGTTCACCAGATATATACATTGCGTTGCAAATCTTTCACACATAATACATAAATAATAATTCAGCATTGCAGCCCGCTCACCCTTAAGGAACATGAAGCAACTCTATCCTGTTTCATTCTTGTTCACAGTTAATAGATTGGCAAGACAAGTCGAGTTTTCTCTGCAGCTGTATGTTCCAGGTTTCTAAGAAGCGCACAATTACAGATGCCTCAGAGACTTGTTTAATAATCTTAGAATTGGTACTGAATTTCAAATTAATCAAATCTATATTTTTATCACCTCAAAACTGCCCTTCCAGCACATTTAGAAGAGAATCGTCTCAGATTGCAGATGCTATTTCAGTAGTTATTTTTTCAATAATTGATGCTAGGCTCTTAAAGCAGCTATTACAGCCATTATCACTGTATTCAAAGAGATTACCATTATTTAAGAGGAAGACCCTGCTCTATTTATCTATTCTAGGTGTCAGCAAAAAGCTTCACGGAGTATGAACACATGCATTCAGTGCTTTTTTGAGTCATTATACTATAGAATACAGTAAAAATGGCTTTATTGTTTCTGCAGAATCATTGACAGGATTTATATTGTTAAATGCTGGTATTTGACCTGGCAGAAAGCTTTATGGGTTGAGCTGACTGATGACAAGAATAAAAAGAGTCATGAGTGTTATGGCTGCTTGGGCAGTTCTCATCAGCTGTGAGTGAGCGCTGATATTCATCTTCATCTGTCTGACTTCTATAGCTCTGATGTTTGACCCAGACTTCACACACACACACACACACACACACACTGCATGCTCATACTACAAAAATGCATAGATACTGTAAAGAACATTTTTCCCACAGTTCATACTTTAAATGCTGTCTAAAACAGATTCTGACTCTCTTTCTCTCCATACCTCTCTCTCTCGTACACACATGTATATACTAAATTGTGCCCAATGCATGCACAGATGTTGCCATCATATAGGACTTCCACTTTGAACTGAATGTACTGCATGCAACAGTGCACTGCTACTATCTCTCCACTCCTCACCTTCCAGTGTTGCTCTCCATCCTAAAGAAATCACCCAGAGCATCCAGAAGGGACAAAGAATGGTTTCCAAAGCAGCTGTTGAATAGAAATGAGTCTAAAGTTCTTCAGACGTTGTCTGTCAACGCTGTGATTCGGTGGTCCTACCTGGCCATTGACATGGGCAGTGTATTGTTGCTAACTATGGACTCATTTCTTTGCTGCATTGTTTTCTCCTGCAACAAATTTTCTGTTGTCTTTGTCCAGGTTACTGTTAATTAATTAATTTATTTTTGTTTTTGAAGAAGTAGTACACTACAAGTTATAAAATGCATGACAACTCCCTCTGTTTTCTTTTACTGTTAATTTCTTTTTTTAATTCTTTTTTTAATACAATAAAATTTTCACATATTCATCAAACATTTTTCTTTCTTCTGAACATACACAACTGTAAAACTAATAGCCAAAAGAAAGTGTTCAAAATAAATGTATATAAAAAACACAATAAGTACAAATAAAAGTAAATAAAATGATAATAATTAATAAAAATATTCTGACTGACTTCATGTTACTATACATTTAACATCTTCTTTACTTCTTCATCACCGTCCTATACACTTCTATCAACATCCACCATTACTTAAACATTTAAGCACCTATATAGACATCTCCCTATCTAAATACCTACCACCTCCAACTCTTATTTCAGCCCTCTCTCCTCATAGGTAAAATCTCATTCATTCACCCACATTTACCTCTATCTACCCTTTTTTTTAGCCTTTAAAAAAAAGGGAGCCAGGAAACACAGAAACAGCAACTGACAAAGAAACAACATAACACATACAACAAAAATACATTCATACAATAGAAATTTTACACACAAGCATAAGCAGAAATCCCAGGGAGGGGTCGGGGGGGACAAGACCTCTCCATTCATAAAGCTCTGTTCTAACTTTAGGGACAGATAGCAGTAAGATATCCTGTGACCTCAACGAATACTTTCCAGTGCTTTTTTGCGAAATGTAGACACAGAGGTACGACAGAAGAAGGCCAAGAATTGCCTTGTAAATATAGGTGTGCCAATGAATAAGCCTACGAGAGGACAATGCAGACCAACTAACCCGATTATACAGAGTGCACTGATGAGTATGAGATCTACAGTTGGTGATGAATCTCAGTGCACCATGATAAACTGTGTTGATTGCATTTCAATCAATCAATCAATCAATCTTTATTTATATAGTGTAAAATCACAACAGAAGTTATCTCATGACGCTTTACAGGTAGAGCAGGTAAAGACCACGCTCTACGAATTACAGTAGAAAGCACTGGGAAGAAGCATGCATGTACAGTACATCACCATAATCAAGTACAGGCATGAACGTAGCAGCAACAAGCCTCCTTTTTACCTTGAAAGAAAAACAAGACTTATTTCTGAAATAAAAACCTAATTTCAACTTTAGCTTCTGCACAAGGTGTTGAATATGAGGTTTAAAAGTGAAACCATCATCTATTAGGATACCAAGATACTTATATGCAGAAACAATCTCGATGACTTTTCCCTCAAAAGTGAGAATCGATGGTAGGTTCACTAGCAATTTCCTAGCATTTGTGAAAACCATAAGTTTAGTTTTGTCTGAGTTCAAGACAAGTTTCAGTTGACACAAGGTATTTTGCACAATATCAAAAGCAGTTTGCAAATTCAGGAAAGCTTTATCAAGACTTTCAGCACAACAATAAATAACTGTATTGTCAGCATAGAAATAGATTTTCAGCATAGAAAAAGATTTCCATTAGACACATTTTGACCCAGCCTGTTAATATAAAGAGTAGGGCGCCGAGTCAGGCGCACGCATGCGCGTTGTGCACGTATGTGGCGCTGGTTGCCTCCCTGGAAAAGTTTACTCTAAGATGCTGGAGAGGAGGATTCGACCAATTGTCGAACCTCAGATTGAAGAGGAACAATGCGGTTTTCGTCCTGGTCGTGGAACAACAGACCAGCTCTTCTCTCTCACAGGTATCCTGGAAGGGGCCTGGGAGTATGCGCATCCGGTCTACATGTGTTTTGTGGATCTGGAGAAGGCGTATGACCGGGTTCCCCAGGATATTCTGTGGGAGGTGCTGCGGCAGTATGGGGTGAGGGGAGCACTCCTCAGGGCCATCCAATCCCTGTAGGTCCAAAGCGAGAGCTGTGTCCGGATTCTCGTCAGTAAGTCGGACCTGTTTCCTGTTGGTGTTGGCCTCCGCCAGGGCTGCACTTCGTCACCAATCCTGTTTGTGATTTTCATGGACAGGATATCACGGCATAGTTGTGGAGGAGAAGGGTTGCAGTTCGGGCTGAGGATTGCGTTGCTGCTTTTTGCAGATGATGTGGTCCTAATGGCATCATCGGTCTGTGACCTTCAGCACTTATTGGACTGGTTCACAGCCGATTGTGAAGCGGCTGGGACGAGGATCAGCACCTCTAAATCTGAGGCCATGGTTCTCAGCAGGAAACTGGTGGAATGTCCACTGCAGGTCGGGAATGAGTTCTTACCCCAAGTGAAGGAGTTTAAATATCTCGGGGTCTTGTTCACGAGTGAGGGAACATTGGAACATGAGATTTGCCGGCGAATCGGAGCAGTAGGGGCGCTACTGCATTCGCTGTACTGCACTGTTATGAGGAAAAGACAGCTGAGCCAGAAGGCAAAGCTCTCGCTCTACTGGTCAATCTTCGTTCCCACCCTCACGTATGGTCATGAGCGATGGGTCATGACCAAAAAAACAAGGTCATGGATACAAGCGGATGTAATGGGTCTTCTCAGGAGGGTGGCTGGCGTCTCCCTTAGGGATAGGTGAGAAGTTCAGTTATCCGTGAGAGACTCGGAGTAGAGCTGTTGCTCCTTTGCGTGAAAAGAAGCCAGTTGAAGTGGTTAGGGCATCTGGTAAGGATGCCACCAGGGCGCCTCCCAAGGGAGGTTTTCCTGGCACGTCCAGCTGGGAGGAGGCCACTGGGCAGGCCTAGGACCAGGTGGAGAGATTATATCTCCACACAAGTTCAAGTTCAAGTTCAAATTTATTGGTCACATATACAATCATACACAGTACAATGCATAGTGAAATGTATTATATACTTGTCTGGCAAAATTTATAAAAACATATAATAACAACATTGAAGCATAAAAACATTAAAACAAACACATTGTCTAAAATAATAAGTTAAATGAATAGTGCAAAGGTGCAGTAACAGATAGTGCAGGGAAAATGAAAGTGCTGACTTGGAGGGGGCTAGGCACAGTTCTCGTTTAGCAGCCAGATGGCCTGAGGGAAGAAGCTCCTTCTCATCCTCTCTGTGTTTGCCTTTAGGCATCGGTAGCGCCTCTCTGATGACAACAGAGTGAACAGTCCGTTGTTAGGGTGACTGGGCTCCCGAACAATCTTTTTGGCCTTTGACCTGCATCGCTTGAGGTAAGTGTCCTGCAGGTTAGGGAGGGTGGTTCTGATGGTACACTCAGCTGAGCAGACCACCCTCCTCAAGGCCAAGTAGTCCTGCTTGTCCAGCTTCTTGCCATAGCGTTGTTTAGCCTCCTTTACAGCTCTGTGGACATTGTATGAGGCTGCTTTATAATCCTCCATATTCCTGGTTGCAAGCCCTTTGTTATAGGCAGCACTGTCGGACCTCAGAGTGCTCCGAATAGTTTTATCCACCCAAGGCTTCTGGTTGGGAAATGTTCTGATGGTGATTTTCGGGACTGTGTCGTCCACCAACTTCCCAATAAACGCTAGCAAGCATATCATGTAGCTCAGACAGGGCAGTGCTTGTGTCTGCTTGTGATGGAATATAAACGGCACTGAAGATGATAGAAGTGAATTCCCGGGGGAGGTAAAATAGATGGCATTTGATTGTCAGGAGCTCCAGTTTGGGCAAGCAGGAATGTGTAAGAGAGACAACATTCCTGCTATCGCACCAGTTGTTATTTACCATCAGGCATACTCCACCTCTCCTAGACTTGCCCGATCCAGCTGTTCTGTCCATGCAATACACCAAAAAAAAACTCTGCAGGTTGAACAGTGTGATCCGGTGTTGCAGTAGTCAGCCATGTCTCGGTGAGGCAAATGATGTTACAATCCCGTATGTGTCTCTGGTATTTGATCCTGGCCCTTAGATCGTCCAAGTTGTTCTCCAGGGACTGGACCTTGGCTAGCAGGATACTAGGCAGTGGTGGTCGATGTGCCCGGTTTCTCAACCTGTTCCTGATGCCGGCTTCCTTACCTCTGGGCCTCTTTTGCGACCTGGAGCGAGCACAGTCCCCATAATTGTTGGTAGCTCTCCGCACTATCTCACTGGGCCAAGTTGGGTCAGGTGTCAGACTTGAGTACTGTGTTCCGATGAGAATTAGCATCTGTCTGTCATATGTGACAAGACATAGAGCAGGCGTAGCTAATAAGTCAAATATGACCATAGACTACACGATATACAGACAAACAACCGGAGCAGGTACGACGGCAGCTGCACTCACTGGCGCCATCTTGGCCTGGGAGCAGGGGAAGGGGAAGTTTGGGGTTCCCTGCTGAAACTGCTTCCTCCGCGACCTGATTCCGGAAAAGCAGTTGAGGATGATGATGATGATGATGAAAATACATGAATAAACACATACATAAATAAAAGAGAATTAGCCCATTCCTTTTTTCCACTTCACCTTGTTTGTTTGTTCACCCTCCTGTATAGTACCTTTTCCCTTCTGTCCAAGTACAAATATTAACTGTGTATACAGTGTGGCCTAAAAAGAAAAAGAAAAAAAAAAACTCTAACAACAACTATAACACCTAACATTTAAACATCTTTAGCTATGAACCAAGGGGATCATCAGTTTTTGCTTTCCATTATATAAAGTCTGATCTAATTGACGATATGTACTCAATCCAACTTTTCCAAATTCTTTTAAATTTATCCGTTTCCAATCTGAAAGAAAAGGTCATCTTCTCCATCACAAATATGTCATGTATTACATCGATCCATTCCTTAACCTTAGGTGCATCTGTCTTCCACCATTTTCTGGTAATAGCTTTTTTACTCACAATTAACATTATCCTAAACATATATTTGTCTCCAAATCTTGTAAAACCTAATGTTGTTTTACCTAAGTAAAGTACCTCAAATGTAAGCAGCAATTTTAGCTTCAATATTTTCTCCATACGGTTTTTAATCTCCTGCCAGTAAAGTTTAATAATGGGGAAACTCCAAAAGACATGGAAGTGGTCAGCTGTATTTGCTCCACATAGTCTCCAGCACCTTGAATTCTGATTTTTTTTCTGTGCTGGTATTATGAAAAATCTTGTAATGTTTTTCCATCCATATTCTCTCCATGATGAGGAGCAAGTTGTTCTCCACTATTGTTCATTAATCTCTTCCCATTCATCCACTGATAGGACAATATTTGCTTCTTTCTCCCACTTCTCTTTTATGTATACAGTATTACCACCTTTCAGATTTTCAATTCCCTTATACAATTTTGAAATTAACTTTCCTCCTGAAACTGAATCATATGCCATGATAAACATATTGACAATTTCTATTCTCAATCACTCAAGATTTTCTTTTTTTATTGTTTGCTCTAAATAATGCCTCAATTTTTAAGTATCGATAAAAGTCTTGATTGTTTAATCCATATTGGTCCTTTAATTCTTGAAAGTGTTTGATATCTTTCTTATTCAAGAGTTCCCAAAATATACTCAGTCCTCTTTCCCAAGTTTTAAACCTGTTATCTGTCCTATTTGGTATAAACTCTGAATCGTATGCAATCCATCCCATTACCTTACTATTTTTTTCCAAATTATTATTTGTGATTAATTCGTTCCATATCTTAAGAGATATGCCCAGCCATGGGTTAATCTCTTCTCTAAGGTGTTTTCTTTTTTTGTTTGTTATCCCCTATTATAGCTTGTATGGGAGTGCCATCTGTTGTACTGCCTTTGAGTTCTTTCCATCTTGATGAATACAAAGGATTACATAGATTCAACAGTATTTTTATTTGTGTGGCTTGATAATAGCTTTTAAACAAGGTAATGCTAATCCTCCCTTAGATAGATAGATAGGTATACTTTATTGATCCCAGACTGGGAAATTCACAAATTCTAGGTAACTGTAAGGTTCTGTATCTGATTCTTGGCCTTTTTCCTTCCCAGATATATCTGGAAATCATCTTTTTTTTTTTTTTGGCATTTCTGCTTTATTTGACAGTCACAGTAGAGATAGACAGGAAAGGCAGGGGAAAGAGAGGGGATGACGTACAGCAAAGGATCTGAGGTCAGATTCGAACCCCGGTCGCTGTGATCGGGACTAAGCCCTGGTACATGGTGCGCACGCTTTACCAGTGAGCCACCGGGCCGCCCTATCTGGAAATCATCTTGTCCCATTCAATAAAATCCTTTTCTGTTACCTCCACAAGTAAAGCCTGGAACAGATACAATAACCTTGGAAGTACATTCATTTTGATCGCCTCAACTCTTGAAGTGATACTTTGAAAGGGAATTAGGCTCCATCTTCCAATGTCTGATTTTATTTTACGAGGTAATGGGTCGTAATTTATTGATTTTAACCAAGTCAAATCTTGTGGTAAATTAACCCCAAGATATCTCATTGATTTAAAATCCCAATCAATTCCATATCTTTCTCTAATAGCTTGATCTGGCCTGTAATTAAAAGTAAGGACCTGTGTTTTTTGTATGTTTAATTTATATCCAGATAATAGACCATACTCTGTGAGAGTCAGCATAAGTGCTTCGAAGGATGTAGCAGGGCTAGATAGATATATCTGGACATCATCTGGGAATAAAGCTATCTTCTGAACTCCCCCCTCCATGTCTATACCTTTTATGTTTTCATTTTGTTTTACCCACTGGCTAAGAGGTTCCAGAAAAATAGAGAATAGAAGAGGGCTTGCAGAGCAACCCTGTCTGCAGCCTCGTTCTAGTGTGATTGGATTTGAAAGAATACCATTGATTTTAATTTTAGCCATTGGCTGGTGTGTGAATGTGTGCGGGCATCCCGTTACCATCTATGGTAATGGGATGCGGGAGAGCGGCTGTTTTTTAAGCTTCAGACAAGCACCGCCTCTTCTTCCACGTTTCCTGATCGTACGAGTTCGGCCGCCGGTAATTCCTCGAAAAACGGGCGTTTGAAGTCCGTCGAGGTTAATCGGTTCGAGGTCCACTGGTGGGTCGTGGGTATTCCACTGTAGGAGCAGCTCCCTTCCATACTAGAGTAGAGGAGGGGGGCAGTCAGGAGGCCATAGAGAGTGCCCAAGGGTCCAGGCAAGGTAGAACACCAGCCACATCAAAATCAAAGCGTAGAAATCCATAATTACACATCCAAGGGGTACCTGGTTCCGTCGAACCTTGCAGGGAGTGCCAAGGACTCGAGGTGCTGAGAAGAAACATCTGAAGAGTCTGCAGGAGAACGGCTAAACGCCGGCTAGCCGACGCTAGGAGTTAGCCGGCAAAAGTTTATTGACCCTTTGCACATACGTCACAATTATCACGTGACATGGGAGGCGGCGCCATGATGGACGGCAGAAAGCGATAGTGATAGTGATAGTGACGAGTAGATATTGATAGATAGTGATGGTGACAAGTAGATATTTTAAATGTAAGTGATGGCGACCCATAGTCGGGATAATGCTGCTGTGGAACTGTCGAGTGAAGTGAATGACATTGATGGACAGCACAAAGAGAGATATTTGGAGAAGCTGGCGATAGCGGGGTTATGTACCGACCCGTACCTTTATCCAGCAGCTGTGTTCACGGACCTAACAAAGTCGTCCAGTCTGCCCAACTTCGGTCCTCACGATCTCTACCACTATGTGACCAACAGAGTGTCCCCATACACAGGTGCAGATCTAAAAGCATACAAAAGCCTGGATGCTTATCAGTTCTTTGTAGCCGGTTGGGTCACCGAATCGCGGTGCTACGATAACGGAAGAGGAATGTACCTCATAATGGCAAAGGTAAGACATAGTGTATCTCTCTTCAGGACAACACAAACACAGGTTGTTTCTTTGACAACGCCGTGACAACTATGTTTCAATGAATACAGTACAATTTCTGCAACAACACTTATGCTATAATGTTAGCTAGCTGTTAGCCTTTCTCAGGAATGGTTAAGCATTAGATAGCCGCTGCTACCATGGCCATAACATATTATAGCTAATGCATAATCAGTCCTGAGAAGTGCTAATAGTAAGGTGTGTATGTTTTTAACCTGTTTCCCCTAGGGTGCGGCCATCAAAACTCAAATCCACTACACAGTCTTGCCATCTAGCTAGCATCTGGTGGTGCTGTGCTACAGCTATAGACTAAAACATCAAACATCTGTAATTTCAGGTCCATCATAGTCAGGCTCTGTCTGCGCCTCAGCTGAAACCATGGGTGTCTGTAAAGAAGGATGGAACTGTTGTGTGCGGCCACTGCACATGTAAAGCAGGCCTTGGAGAGGTCTGCTCCCATATCACTGCTCTGCTGTATGCTCTAGACTCCGCTGTGAAACACCTGGAAGATAGAAGCTGTACTGATGTGCCACGACAGTGGGGACAGCCTCCCGTGAAACCAGGCAAAGCTCTGTTTGAGGAGGGGTTGGGAATTGATTTCTCAAATCCTGCTAAAAAGCACTGCGGTGAACTGAACAAACAGGTCAGTTCAGGTCCATCAGGGAAAAAAGCAGATGTGTCAAGAGCAGCCATAGAAAAATTTTACAAAGATCTGGACAATGCAACCCCAAACCCTTCAGAGAAGAGTGGTCTCCTACGCATTTTACCTCGGTACAATCGCCAGTTCCAACCAAAGGTGGTGTCTCTGGGTCTACCACAGCCTCTACCCTAGTTGTACAGCGCTCAGAGCCGGAAGCTGTCTGCCCCTGACCTGATGCAAAAATGTGAATTGGTGTTTCAGGCCATGGAAGTCACACCAGAGCAGGTACGCTATACAGTTACAGTATAGCTATTCATTCCTCTGTATATGAAATAAGTACAATGTAAATGAAAAGTGTTATGTCATTCATTTCATGCTCTATAATTTTTAATGTTCTGGGCAGTAAAAGTTGAGGAAGAGACGAGACAACAGGGAAAGTCCAGGTTATGGTTTGACATGAGGGCTGGTAGGGTGACAGCATCCAGGTTCAAATCAGCTGCCAGGACAGACCCCACAAATCCTTCCAAATCCCTTATCAGGCAGATCTGTTACCCTGACCTATGCAGGTTTTCAACAGTTGCAACAAGGCATGTAATGAAACAAACATAGTCCTGTTAATTTCACCAGTGTGTGAGTAAAGAAATGAGATGTGCTCCAAACTGTTCTGTGAATGTTATGGGATATGTATTTCAACTGTAGCATTGCAATGTGATGTACATCTGATATATTCCCAGTCACAATAATAGACAGCAATTCAATATCATATGATGTAATGCCAAAGAATATTATCTGCTAATAACATTCTCGCTAATTTACTTGTATTAGAAGAGCTTACAGTGCTTAGAGAAATGACAGTATGTAAAGGGCCCTCAAACAGCTGTGATAACTTAATAACATGATTTTCCAATTTGACAGATGGGGATGTGAACACAAGAAGAAGGCCAGAGAGACATACAAGGCTTGGGCTGCACAACAGCATCAGTACCATAGTGTTCGTGATGCTAGTCTTCACATTGACACGTCCCGTCCCTACCTTGGAGCATCACCAGACGCCTTACTTTCCTGCACCTGCTGTGGCAAGGGCATTTTGGAGATCAAGTGCCCACATTGTGCCAAGGACAGCGGAGTCCTCAGTGCTGCAGAAATGAACCTGTTGGACTGCATTGAGATCATAGAGGGTGCCCATGCACTTAAAAAACATCATCAGTACTACTACCAAGTGCAAGCCCAGTTGTTTGTGACAAAATGTAAATACTGTGGCATTATGGTGTGGTCTGAAAACAAGTTTTTCATACAGAGAATCTTGCCTGATCCTGACCTTATTACAGGGGCAGTAGAGAATGTGGAGCTGTTCTACAGGTTAGCCATTTTACCCGAGTTATTGGCCAAGAAATTCACATGCCCAGTTCTGTAAAACATAACACAGTCCACAGACTCACAGGGACTGCAGGAGTAAGAGGACCAGCTAACACCTACACTTCCCTTGGTCAGTTCAGTTGTACCTGTGTAACAATGACATTTAATTAAACACAGATTATGACCATGTCCCATAATGTAGTTGATTCAATTTGTTGTGTATGTATATAAAAACAATACTTGGTTACGTTTGAGATGATTTAATCAACATGTTATGTGCATGGTAAAACTATTTACATTTGGCCTTTGGATCAGTTACAACCTTTTACTCAAATACTGGTAAAATTCATTTGATATCTCTACACTTTGTATCAACAATGACAATGGAGGTGTAATAAATATACATAAAAAAATAAATCAGATCAATAAATCATATCAATCAATTGGCACAACTGAGGGACACAAATTTGTAAGAGCACATGCCACTCTGACTATCTTATCCAGACTGGTGTATTCTGCTTCACTTGATGTCATCAGAAGACTAATAGGCACAGGTCCTTGCAACATTTTATACTTGGATCTGGCTTGTCCAATAACCCGCGCTACATGTATGCGGACTGCTGCTAGTCTTCGTGTGCCTTCCAGTTCAACGGTGCCCAGCTGTTTTTTGCCGCGTGTAAAGGCAGGAGTTTCAACCCGTGCGCAGTACAACCCAACTTGGTCCTGAATTGTGAAGCCACGGTCAGCTAGGACCAAGTCTCCTGGTTGGAGGTTATCCAGAAATCCACTGTTTGCCGTGATGTGAGCATCTGTTTTACGCCCCCACCAGCCCTTTGATACGAAGGAGATCACGCCTTCTGGAGTAATACCTATCAGGTATTTAATGGTGTTGTGAGACTTATACTGAGAGTATGTTTGTGCCCTTGCCTTTAAATCTTTAGGTTTTTCAGAGCTTATTTCAAAACAGTCTATCACTGACATGCAATTCTTGAACGATTTTCTGAAACACATTGGCATGGATGCTTGGATGTCCTCTCTCTCAGGCCACACCACACTGGCAGGTACTAATGTATCATTTAGTACATCTATCACATTTGTAAAAACTCTGGAAATAGTAGAGCAGTGGGCACAAAATAGGTAGGACAAAAATGCAACTGGCAGATTAAGCCTCAGTCTCATTAATGTTAACAGTAGCTGTTTGAAGGGTGTGATGTGTGTAGTGTTCTTGAGAGCTGGCTTTACAAGATCAAGTATTGCCCAAAACACTGGGAAGAGGTGCAGTTTTTAAGAGTTTTTAGTTTGTCTTTGTTCTCAAAACTACTCTGTTCAAGAAGATCTGAGGACTTCAGCTTGTCTTTTAGTGTGAAGGCCTCACCCTGGAGCTGCTGACACTCATACTGCAGTGAGTCGATGTCCTCTGAAGTCAGGTCTGTTTGGCACATAGCATCACATTTTGAATTAGTACTTGTATCACTGACTGAAGGCTCATCTTCAGCATCAGCTAATAATGGGCCATTGTTCTCAGCTGAGAGATTGAGGATGACTCCTGTCTCTTCCTTTTTTTCATAGCCTCTCTCGCTTCATACTTCTCCAGACTTTCCTGGGCTCGCCTCTTCTCAGGGGTCTTAATGTGCGCAAATACAGATGGCACATAATCAGGTGACAAAGGGTCATCACTCTTTCCTGATAAAAAATAAAGACATCACATAATCAAACTGTGTTGACATGAAAGCCTGACATCACCATGTTCACTACTACCTCTAGCCTAAAACAATCACTGCATTTTCAGACTCAAGTTAGCCTAATGTTTTAACTCCCTCATGTTCTTCCTCTTCTTCCTCTCAACATCTCCGTCCCTCTCCCGGTCACCCTCCCATTGTCTTTCTCCCTCCCTCTCTCTCACCCAACCTCGAAGTGAGGTAACAGTTTAGCCCTTCTCAGGACTGTTTATGCATTATCTGGCGCTATTCCACAACTTAAGTCATAACTCAACGCTAACCAGTCCTGAGAGGGGCTAAGTAACAGTTGTAAGCTAGTTGCTAGTCCTTCTCAGGACTCTTCATATTAGCTGGCACTCCTAATAGTAATGGTATTGCTATGGTGATGGCGACGCGCATGGACTCAGCGGCCCCTCCAGGGATCAGCGGGAGTGAATGTTTCAAATGTTTTGCTTAACCCAGACGCTCAGGTTGCATAACCTACAGCCGAGAGACTTTACTAAACATCAGGGTAAAGCGTGCTGCAAGAAATGAGGCACTCTGCTTTGATGTGGACTACGCCAGTACGGCCAGTACATTTTACCTGTGTCTTCACCGGCAGTCACCAGGGAGAGGAGGAAGCACAAGCAGTGTGAACGTAAACAAAGGAGGGGGAAGGGAGCCGGTGTTCCGGATTAACTGAGGTCTGTATCACGAAGCGGGATTAAGGCGTTCGCGAGATAACTTCGGGATAAAGGCGTTAGCGAGATAAGGGTCCTGAGAAGGACTAGCTAGCTAACGTTAGTAGCTAGCTAGCATCGCTACTAGTAAATAAACCCTACTTGAGTTTGTTAGCTAACGGTAGCTGCGTTAGTTAACTGCATCGCGTTTGTTTTGACTGACTCTAAAATAGCTAAGGTTTTATAACTTTGATAACTTTTTAATATGAAACTGACCTTGTAAAAAATGCTCGCTACAGATTCGGGAGTACTTGGAGGGCTGCCAGCCCTTGCGATTGATGGCAGCTATCCATCGCCGTCTTCTGTCCGCATCGGGAGGTATTCTGTAGAAAGCGAGATTAGGCTTACAGCCTTGCCTGTTGGCACACTGCACAGCACAGCAGGAGATGACCATATCACTACCAAGAAAGGAAATTAACTAATTAAAAAACTATATACAACTACGAAATGTCACTAAGTCTAATGCGCCTCCTTGTCTTACATTGACGTCCACTGCTCTTTTGCCGTCCATCATGGCGTTCATATTTCGCGCGACTGGATCGTGATGTCACGTGCAAAGGGTCAATAGCCTTCATGCTAGCGGGGTGGCTAACACAGATAAGTAGCTTCAGACTCAGCGTAAAAGTCCACAAATTACACATCCAAGAGGGTACTTGGTTCTGTCGAACCTTGCAGAGGAGTGCCTCTGCAAGGTTCAGGTGACAGGAAACAGGAGGAACAACACATCCACAACGCACCTAAAGTCTGCCACTATCCAAACTGGGCCACAGAAAAAGGAAAACAGCAAATAAAACAAAGACAATATACCCAACCCAGAAAAAAGAAACAGGCACACAAAACAGACAACATGGGAGCAGTCACTTTGCCATACATCAGAGGAATCACAGAACGCATTCAGAGCGTTTAAGAAGCGACACATCAGCACACCTGTAAAACCGCACATAAAGCTCAGACAACTATTAGTACACCCAAAGGACAAGACAGACCAACTGCACAAATGTAACATAATTTATGAGATACCATGCAAATCATGCAACAAAACCTACACAGGAGAAACAGGAAGATCACTCAGCACCCGGAAGAAAGAACATCAAAAAGAGTGTGAAAAGGAGATGGAGAAAAGACAGACATGAGCAATAAAAGAACAGGCACTGCAGGAGAATTTAAAATCGGCAATAACAGACCACTGCAAACGAGAAAATCATATTATGGACTGGGAAAAGACAAAAGTCATCCGCACTCAAGACAACAAACAGCAGCGCTGGATAATGAGGCAGTGGAGATCAAAAAACGAGCGCAAACAACAATGAACCGGGACGAGGGGGCCTACATGCTCTCCACAACCTGGGACAGAGTACTCAAGCGGCAGAGTGACGGCGAGAGGTGTGGCCGGCCTGTCAAAAAATGTGACAGGTAGGCTACGCCTCTATGAGTAACATCAGCTGATAAAGACATGTCACACACCACCTAGTGACACCTCTGATGAAGGCAGAAGCATACCAGAAACATGTAAGGCAAGAAGAAACCTGCTTCGTGTCTGATATAGATGAAACTCTATGCAGCACAACTTGGTGGGCGTTTTCCTGGTAATTTCTCTGCGTGAGAAATACAAGGTGTGGCGTGTGAGCGTGTGAGCGGGTTGAAATGTGTGTCTCACGCCCAATGCGTGAGACTTGAGAGCTTTGAGGTAGCCTAAATCAAAACATTAACCCGTAATCACATAATCCCATGATCGTAAATTATTTACTTTGTTTGTACATAGAATAAAAACAATTTCACAGTGTTAAACGTGTACAATGTGGCATTGTGATGATACTGCCGGAAGGTAAGTATACGTGGTGCTAAAAGCTCTTCTCCCTAGTGCAAGCTTTTTACATCACTGCCCCCAGGGTGCATTGCGCAGGTAAAATAATGACTGCCTCCGTAGGTAAAAATGTGTACTAAACAATGTGGATTTTTAAAGCAATGGCCATATTTTATGTGTTTCTAACAACATATTCAAGTATAAGACAACAATCGTGGTTTCTTAAGGCCTACAAGTCATCATAGTCGGGGTTCCTTTTAAAGTCTTGTGATCCATTTCAGTTATTCCTTGCCCTGGATTCTCCTGAAAGCTTGCAGTTTGCTTTGTATCCCAATCTTGCTTCCGCTGCACCTTGCCCAGTCTTTGCTTGACTCGTTTGCCAGGACAGGCGGTTAATCCTCTCCACCCAGTTCTCCACTGGTTTGGCAATCATCATAGCCAAACCTCGCCACCATATCCTTAGTCGCCTTCTCTGCTGTGTTGTATGTGCGTGTTTCTCCCTCATAGAACATTCGGAGTTTCACTTGAAAAGCTCTCCTTCCCTCATACATCAGGCCCTTTTTCTGCCATGCTATCTTGATGAACTCGTCTTTACTCCTGAAACTGAGTAGTTTCACCACAATGGATCTCAGTGGGGAATCGTTTGGTGGTCGTGAAACCAGTGCGCATTGAGCTCTCTCAATCTTAAGATTGAAAGATGGAGGTAGCTGTAATTTCTCCCTTAAGAGGGTCTCCACAAAGTTGATCATCGACTGAGCGTTCTCCTCTGCTCCTTCCTTGACTCCATGTATCCTGACATTTTCTCTTCTTGTGCGTCCCTCCTGGTCCATCAGTCTGATTTCAAATTGTTTTTGCAGCTCAAGGAGCTCCAGTGTTGCTTCCTTGATGTGCTGAATACGCTCCTCAGACTCCGCTATCCACCATGTTTCATCTATCCTTCTGTTTGCCTGGCTGCTTTCTTCCTTAATTTATTTTAGACTTTTCGAATGTTCGGCTACGAAAGGTGAGGGACTGTAAGGCTGAGGACGACTATATGTTGAGCTGGAATCAGTAGTTGGGTATAGATAGCTCATACATGGATGAAGTGGATTAGCTTTGCCATTGGCCAGGGTGATGTTATGACAGCCAATAAAGTGGGCCTGACTTTTCCTGCCATATGATAGCATGTCTCAGTAATGTATTAGGGTATAGGTAACCAGGGAAAGAGGAAGGTGCTGCCTTAGAGAGGACCCTACCTGGACAAGTCCTGGAACTGTGACTAAGTTTGAGTCAGTTAAGCCTAGGCTTCACTCATGGGTTGTTCATGTTAATACTTATTGACAGAAATAAACCTACTTGCACCAAACCTCTGCCTGACAGCAGAGGTTTACAATTTTCTACTACTGAATTCAGACAATGCTAAAGTTATTGTAATAGGCCAAAAACACATTAGAAATGCATGATCTAATCACACAGTTACCTTAGATAGTATCGCACTGGCCTCCAGAACCACCGCAAGGAATCTTGGAGTTATTTTTGACCAGGATATGTCATTTAACTCCCACATTAAACAAACCTATGCAATATTGCAAAAATCAGGCACTTCCTTTCTGAAAAAGATGCAGAGAATTTGTTACTTCTAGGCAGGATTAGTGCAACTCCTTACTCTCAGGCTGCCCCAACAAGTCTCTAAAGACTCTCCAGTTGATTCAGAATGCTGCTGCACATGTATTAACCGGAACTAAGAACAGAGATCATATTAAAACTGATTAAAACCTGCTACCTGTGCAGGTTTTAATCAGCTCCTGTCTAGACTACTGTAACCACTCGTAGCTTAGTTCCCAAAATATCTTCTTCACCTCATACAGCCTGTGTTCCCACATTCTGTAATGTCAAAGCCTCCTGCACTGATTTCACTGGTTGCCTGTGGCTGCTCAGAATTTCAATTTCAGAACACTGATAATGACTTGTGAAGCTGGTTAGGGAGCTGTTCCACCACACCTGCAGACCCTGGTCATGCCCAGCCGGACCCCTGTGTTGTGACACCACCACAGATTAGCTATTGCTTCCCTGCAACAGCATGCAGCACTCACCCAAATTTGTCTTTCCTAAAGGTGGAATGTCTTTCCCACCTCAGTCAGAGCAGCAGTGTCACTTCCCATCTCCCCTAATGGGCTTAAAACTCATCTCTTCAGGAAATACCTCACATTGGTCTCTCTCATATCCTTCATTTCACAGCTCCCTCCTCTACTCACTCTAATTTGTTCTCATCTTCATCAAATCCCTTCTACCTGCCTTCTTAACCATTATTCTTGATTTCATTTCTGAGCACTTATCTCTTATATTCTCACTCTTATATGATCACTCTTGCAGCCACTGCTTTGCAATGGACAATAAAGGTTTTCTGATTCTGATTCTGATGTTATCCTTGCTCTGGGTTGTGTTGATGGATGATCTATATGTCTGTCTGTATCTATATATTATATATGTTGGCCTATGTATGTATGTAATTATTTTAGCCTGTGTGTGTGTGTGTGATTTGATGATGTGTGATTTGATGTTTGATTTTGTATAAGCCTATTTATCATTTTTTTAAATTATTGTATTTCTAGATAGAGAGAGAGAGAGAGAGAGAGAGATACCATAGTAATTCAGAATTTTGCGACTGTAATTTGTACTCTTTCTGAAACCAGTTTCTGTCAAGAGCCATATGACTTCTGGCAAAAAGCCACAAATGGCTGGCAGGCTACTGTACTCTATATATTTGAACCACACAGTAACTTAATTTGTAATTTGAAAATTGTTTGACAATACAATTATCTGCTGAGTCTCTTCTGAGTTGTGGTCAGCACATAGAGAAGCCCACAGCCAGAGAGCCTGTAGTCCAGCAAAGCGGAGATACACCTGGGAGAGATCTGCACTCTACTGAGTGCCGTCTTCTAGTTTTATGATGTTTTTGTCTTTTTGGCTGCTGCTCAGACTAATTAAGGAATTATAAGGTATTACTTTAGGCTCTGGTAATTAGTGATGGGCATTTGTCGTTTTTGACATTTTATAGAAGAAAGAGCCCTGTCTCCTAAAAAATACAAATTACATTACATTGTCACCAAATATGTTTGTTTGTAATTTACCACAAGAATGTTTGTAATCACTTAGGTTGGGAGATGGATCATCCAGGTGACATGAATTTGAGTCCAGTGCAATGCAACAGTGATGTTCCTTTGTTACAAAAGTTGCATATATTACGTTACTACGTTACTATGTTTTTTTTTAGGCCTAAACCTAACCTTTGCCCAACATTAACAAAGTAGTTTTGGTGGCTAAAGGTAATGAATTGGCTGATATACAAAAATAATATTCAAGATATGTTGATTAGAAACATATTTGTGATGTCAGAAATCTCAGTAACAAACATAATCTGCAATAAAATGTGTTTCCCCCTACACGTAATTAAGAGTGCAGTTCAGTTGTATGGCAATGTAATTTTTAGGAGACAGGGTTGGAAATGAAAAACTGGTTGACCAAAAAAATAGGCAATATATTAATGAACAGTGGGAATAATCATTAGTTGCAGCCGTACAGGTAAAAGTTGGTGTATTTGAGAGGTAACAGGATGTGGCATCAATGTCATACTTCAGGATGAATGTAGGAGAGCTGCATGATGTGCATATCCTATTTTAACAATCATGGGAACACATAAAACTGTATTTTTGCAGTGGATAGAGTCAATACCGATGTTACTACTTTGGAATTGGCTGCAGTTCAAAATTCTTTTTTATCACAGGAGGAGATGCTTCCCAGGTAATAAGCTGCCTCCAGTATTTTGATCACACCTATTTCCTGTCACCCTACTGCTCTGTATGTCTGGAAGGGTAAACTGGATAAGTCATCTTTAATATTTCTACTGTACATCTGGCATCTGTAGGCTGAGCCATATGTCATCTGTTATTTACACGTGCATGATCTATTTCTGGAGTCAAGCTATCCCCCAAGGTGTGCACTGAATAGTAAAAAGCCATACAGGCTCTGACTCAGCACTCCTGACCCTCGACTAATCCACAAGGTCATCTCCTAAGGCTAGGAGAAAAATATGACAACGTGTTCACATTTAAATAAGCCAAATATGAACATATGAATATTTGTGTCTTCATGCAGAATACATCACAAATGTGATTCTGTAGTGATTCTATGTGATTCTTGTCCCCTAAAAACACAATTGGATGAAATATTTATTGTGATTTGTGAAAGCAATTTCAGAATTGTATTCCCTATTTAAGTATCCATTAGACCACTGTCATTCTCCAATCCCATTTCTGACTCATTCCGAACAGTTTAACTCTGTTCAGAAATAGAATAGTCCATTTTCTACTGCTGTGTGAATCTAGTCAATTGTTTTGCTGTTTCCACTTTTAATAGAGACTTCAAGACATATCCACACACTCTTAGAAATAAGGGTTCCAAAAGAGTTCTTCATGAGGGGCTCAGGTTCTACCCAGAACCATTTGCTTTTGAAAAACCCTTTTTTGAAGAAAGGGTTTTTCAAGGGTTCTTTGTAACACTAAAGGTTCTGGTAAGAACCGTTTTGATCCAGAGAACCCATTTTGGAAGGAAGAGTTCTTCACGCATTGTTGAAAGCATGGGTATAAGATCTTCACCCTACATCTTACATTAATGTAATTAAACTTGCTCAATAAAGAGGCAAATAAACAAATAGAATCATCCCAGGGAGAATTTTCCTGATGAAAAGACAGTCTTGAAACCTGCTTTCCAAGGTAAAAGATAAATGTGATGCCACTCATCCACCACTGCTATGTAATTCAACAATACATGTTGAATACACCTCTATCTTGTTTTGAACCCTCAATCTTCAAAATAGCACTGCTATACTGTTACCTACTGAGCCACCATGCTATATTGTTATGCTATGCAACTACAACCTCTGGAGGGAGGAGCTCATGAGCCATCAAAAGAAAGATAAAAAAAAAAAAAAAAAATTGGAGAGCGGGCAGTTAACCGTCCTCATCTGTTTTTCCCTTGAGTATGGATAGTGCAAGGGCTGGTGGAATGGAAGGGTGATGATGCAAATGTTTGGTGTGTCAGGCCAGGGAGGTGGGCACCCTGTCCAATGGCTATATGGGAGCTAAGAGCTGGTTTCAATGTGGATTGCGTCACATGGTCTGCCCTTCTCAGCAAAACAGGTGTGACACATCAATAGTGATTACTGTGGTTAGAGGCCAGACTGAAGTGACAGAAGATCAAAAACTTCAGAGAATTAAGGTAAGCTAAATATGATTTCTTATTTCAGCAAGCTTGACTCTAGCTAAGGACTTTTATGGTGAAAGGTGGACTATTTTTTTTTTTTTTGTAGAATGAGTTACACAGCGTGAAGTGTGCCACTGGCTTAAGCAAGAGGGTTAGAGAATGATATTGATGGAGCAACCCTCGGAATTCTCACTGAGAGGATGTCAGAGATTAATCCCATCAATAAAAAAACAAGCACAATTCCCGCAAAACTACTGCACACTGTAGCTTAAAATTGCGATTATTCGTCTCATTCCCACCTTTAATGATTTCTCATCTGGGTGTACTTTAAGCATGTCTGTAGACATATTTTGGATATGAGCTTGAATGGTCCTTTCATCCTCTCCAAAGTCTCCATCTTCCTGAGCCTATGATGCATGAAAAATGACACAACAATATGGTAAGAGGTAACCACTAAGATGAGGTGTACATGATCATTTTTTAAAAAGTATGCTTAAGTTATACGGTACAGGCCAAAAGTTTGGACATACCTTTTCATTCAATGCGTTTTCTTTATTTTCATGACTATTTACATTGTAGATTCTCACTGAAGGAATCAAAACTATGAATGAACACGTGGAGTTATGTACTTAACAAAAAAAGGTGAAATAACTGAAAACATGTTTTATATTCTAGTTTCTTCAAAATAGCCACCCTTTGCTCTGATTACTGCTTTGCACACTCTTGGCATTCTCTTGATGAGCTTCAAGAGGTAGTCACCTGAAATGGTTTTCCAACAGTCTTGAAGGAGTTCCCAGAGGTGTTTAGCACTTGTTGGCCCCTTTGCCTTCACTCTGCGGTCCAGCTCACCCCAAACCATCTGGATTGGGTTCAGGTCCGGTGACTGTGGAGGCCAGGTCATCTGCTGCAGCACTCCATCACTCTCCTTCTTGGTCAAATAGCCCTTACACAGCCTGGAGGTGTGTTTGGGCTCATTGTCCTGCTGAAAAATAAATGATGGTCCAACTAAACGCAAACCGGATGGGATGGCATGTCGCTGCAGGATGCTGTGGTAGCCATGCTGGTTCAGTGTGCCTTCAATTTTGAATAAATCCCCAACAGTGTCACCAGCAAAACACCCCCACACCATCACACCTCCTCCTCCATGCTTCACAGTGGGAACCAGGCATGTGGAATCCATCCATTCACCTTTTCTGCGTCTCACAAAGACACGGCGGTTGGAACCAAAGATCTCAAATTTGGACTCATCAGACCAAAGCACAGATTTCCACTGGTCTAATGTCCATTCCTTGTGTTTCTTGGCCCAAACAAATCTCTTCTGCTTGTTGCCTCTCCTTAGCAGTGGTTTCTTAGCAGCTATTTGACCATGAAGGCCTGATTGGCGCAGTCTCCTCTTAACAGTTGTTCTAGAGATGGGTCTGCTGCTAGAACTCTGTGTGGCATTTATCTGATCTCTGATCTGAGCTTCTGTTAACTTGCCATTTCTGAGGCTGGTGACTCGGATGAACTTGTCCTCAGAAGCAGAGGTGACTCTTGGGGCTCTAGTTTCCCGGCGCAGCGCGGGGTGGCGCAGTGAGGCGAACCCCGCGCAGAGCTAGTTTCGACCGGCGAAGCGGGAGAGGCGGACAGTGTCCAAGTTTCGCAGGCGGAGGTTCGCCGAGATGGGAGTGGTGGCGCAGCAGGGGGAGGTGCCGACAGATTTGGCTTGGCGCAGTGACAGTTTCGTGCCAAAAGGCTTCGCCAAGGTGCGCCAAAAGCTTGCCGTCTGAAACCACGTCTACTTTCAGCGCAAGGCGGAGCGGAGCTGGCGCAGTGGAAGTTTGGCTGGCTGGCGCACATCACCAAAACCTCACAATCAGCACAAACGGTGCCAATCTCCTTTGATCTGACATCAGTTGTGACGGGACAGTTGATATGGAGATATATGTATGTGCTGATTGTGATCGTAGCATTGAATAGTGTTTTTTTCGGTATTTATTGCATTGTTCATGTGCCTGACATTCCGGAAGCCTGCCTGTGAGGTTTTGGTGACGTGTCCGCGCTGCTCGCCGGTCTCCGCTCCGCGCCTGTCTCCTGAGCTCCGCTCTGCCTGCGGCAATAGACCTCCATGTCAGCTGTGTAAACTTTCATTACGCCTTCGCGCAGCGCATTTTAAAGGCGAGGACAGGGGCTCATTTGATTGGTTACATGTGAATCGGCTGTGTCAAACCCACTCCACGCCTTCTCTCCTCCCTTGCGCCGGTAGGAGGGACGGCGGAGTACTTGCGCCACCGAGAACGGCGTGCCAAACTTGGAAAATCCGCCTGGCCACACCCAGTTGGCGAAGCGCATCTGCGCTACGCCCCCGCCTCGCCTGGTCTGCGAAACTAGAGCCCTTGGTCTTCCTGTCCTGGGTCGGTCCTCATGTGTGCCAGTTTCGTTGTAGTGCTTGATGGTTTTTGCGACTCCACTTGGGGACACATTTAAAGTTTTTGCAATTTTCCGGACTGACTGATCTTCATTTCTTAAAGAAATGATGGCCACTCGTTTTTCTTTAGTTAGCTGATTGGTTCTTGCCATAATATGAATTTTAACAGTTGTCCAATAGGGCTGTCGGCTGTGTAGTAACCTGACTTCTGCACAACACAACTGATGATCCCAACCCCATTGATAAAGCAAGAAATTCCACCCTGATTAACCCTGATAAGGCACACCTGTGAAGTGAAAACCATTTCAGGTGACTACCTCTTGAAGCTCATGGAGAGAATGCCAAGAGTGTGCAAAGCAGTAATCAGAGCAAAGGGTGGCTATTTTGAAGAAACTAGAATATAAAACATGTTTTCAGTTATTTCACCTTTTTTTGTTAAGTACATAACTCCACATGTGTTCATTCATAGTTTTGATTCCTTCAGTGAGAATCTACAATGTAAATAGTCATAAAAATAATGAAAACGCATTGAATGAGAAGGCGTGTCCAAACTTTTGGCCTGTACTGTATGTTGTTTCCAAAGACTTACAGCGGGCCTGGTTATGTAGAAAAGCTGGCTTGGTTGACCCGGAGTATGGCGCTTCTTTCCAGATCCTGCCACAGAAAATTTTGGACACATTTGTTGCACCATTGAGTCACCAATAAGGGGTCGCCTTTCCTTTTTGAACTTGTTAGAGACTCACGTAAATCATCCTACAACCAAGAGAGGAATTGTTTACTTAAGGGGATAGTGCAGTCGAAAATGAGATGATTGTTGACCTCAGTATTGTCCAGATTTGTCAACATCAAGCCATTTTGTAAAATACACCTATACAGTAAAAGATAGACACACTCATTTTTGGCAAATGTGAACATTAGGTGAATGCATTTTCTGTACATTATATATTGAGATATAGTATGTACAGTAGCTATATCTATACAATTAAGATATGCAAACATACATTAACAGACTCATTTTGTGCTTACTCACATGTCCTGAACCAATTTTCTCCCGCATGAAGGGACATCTGTGTATGAACAGGCTTAAAATCTCTGTATATTGTTTGGCTGAGGGATACCTTGGTTGGGGAGAGAAATAATAGAATAAGTTGAACATGTTGTCTTAAAGTGCCATTATATGGAGTATAATCTCAATTTAAAGCTACAATGTGCAGTAGTTTTCCATAATAATGATAAAAGTAACCTACATTGTTTGGCTGCTGAGGATGTCATACAGTAACAGATCATTTCTCCGAGGGGACAAAAGTTCTGGGTCCTTTGCCTCAAGTGTATCTTTTAATGCTTTGAGGAAAGCAAACTGACCCAGTGAAGCAGGTCCAGCTGTTTGCTCATCATGAGGTCTTTGTAATATGGAAAAATGCAAGAATATGTTAGACCAAGCTGTGTGAAATAGTAATGAACAGACTGGAACTAGTAGAGAAATAAAGTTTCCCCCACAAATGACCAGAATTACAGTATCTTGACAGCATTTTACCTGTTCCAATTTCTTGTTGTTGTTGACAATGATGATGATGGCGATGATGATGATGACTTCAACTGCTCGAGATACTTGAGGAATTGTGCTTGTTTTTTTATTGATGGGATTACATTTTTTTTCATTCGCTTTTTCCAGTATAATGAAACTGGGATCCTCTTTGTCATCATCTTCACCTCCAAACCACAGCAGAAGTTTTCTTTTGCAAATGTGTTCATACCTTTTCATTGGATTCACACATTTTTCAGGCTCTTTTGCACAACACTTCTCACATGTGTCATTTACATGGCCCTGACTCCATTGACTTCACTGTGGTAGTCAAAAGCAAAACATCTGCTCACAGCTGATAGAAATGACCTGCATCACTATGAAATCACTAGTGCACCTGCATCACTACCCGTTCCACAAATCACCATTCACCAATCAATCAGTATGCACCTACAATAAAGGGGCCTATAAATTGTATTCTGTATTTTTTTCTCAACTCCTTTGAGTTTTTCTGTGTAATACTGTATGTGACTTACCGTATTTCAGTTTTTCCCATCAATACAGTATAATTTCACTTCAAAGTCTTTCTGAGTTTGGATGCAATTCTTTATTGTAAGTTCATATTTGAATGTGTAGCTCACAGGAGAACCTTGTTCAAACTGATAGCTGTGTTTTGTATTCTGCTGTGAGCTGTGTTACAGTACAGTAAAGCTGATAGAACAAATCTACTCATTTGGGCAGAAGTTGAGTTGTTTGAGGGAAATAGTGGTTTTTGCTACTTGCTTTACAATATGTAACTATGTAAATTGTCAAAAATATGACTGCAATACACACAGGAAAAAAGTAAGGTAGAACCTGCAGTTGTTGTTCAAGCTGTCAAACTCATTCTACAAAAAAAAAAAAAAAAATCAAAACACGAAACAAATGCATGCATTAAAATAGTCCACCTTTCACCATAAAAGTCCTTAGCTAGAGTCAAGCTTGCTGAAATAAGAAATCATATTTAGCTTACCTTAATTCTCTGAAGTTTTTGATCTTCTGTCACTTCAGTCTGGCCTCTAACCACAGTAATCACTATTGATGTGTCACACCTGTTTTGCTGAGAAGGGCAGACCATGTGATGCAATCCACATCAAAACCAGCTATTAGCTCCCACATGGCCATTGGCAGGGTCGCCAGCTCCCTGGCCGGACACACTGAACCTCAGCCTTTCCTCTGGGAGATCGGGGTTCAAGTCCCGACATTATCATCCCACCAGCGCCTGCACTATCCATACTCCAGGAAAAATAGATGAGGATGGTTAACTGCCCACTCTCCAAATTTTTTTTTTTTTTTTTTTTTGTATCTTTCTTTTGATGGCTCATGAGCTCCTCCCTCCAGAGGTTGTAGTTGCATAGCATAACAATATAGCATGGTGGCTCAGTAGGTAACAGCATAGCAGTGCTATTTTGAAGATTGAGGGTTCAAGACAGGATAGAGGTCTATTCAACATGTATTGTTTAATTACATAGCAGTGGTGGATGAGTGGTATCACAGTTATCTTTTACATAGGAGAGCAGGGTTCAAGACTCAGTGCTGGTACCCTGTTTAAGTGTCTTTTCAACAGCAAAATTCTCCCTGGGATGATTATATTTGTTTATTTGCCTCTTTATTGAGCAAGTTTAATTACATTAATGTAGGATGTAGGGTGAGGATCTTATACCCATGCTTTCAACAATACTTGAAGAACTCTTTCCTCCAAAAAGGGTTCTCTGGATCAAAACGGTTCTTACCAGAACCTTTAGTGTTACAAAGAACCCTTGAAAAACCCTTTCTTCAAAAAAGGGTTCTTCAGAAGCAAATGGTTCTGGGTAGAACCTGAGCCCCTCATGAAGAACCCTTTTGGAACCCTTATTTCTAAGAGTGTAGCACTGATCACCTTCTACAATAATTATCCATTGCTTGAGACTCTTAAGTCTTGCACTGGTTTCATTTTAACACAGTTTCATTTGACATCTAAGCATAGTAGGACAAGAGAATAACACACAGACAAGGAGGTTTTTGTGTTTGCAGTGATCTTTGTGTCTTGCTCCTTTTAAGCTGATAGAGATCACTGACTATCATTAATCTCCATGGTCTGTCGTTGCAGCCATGCATTTTAATGTTGGTTTCATAACTGTTCCTTGACATAGCATTGCAGACAGAGGCGCACTCTTCCATCATAGAGTTATGTAATGCAAACTGTTTCCCATGTAGTCGTTGCAGTATTCATTTCTCGTAAGCATTCAGTTTGTCACATCAAATCAAATCATTGATGAATTTATAGCTCACCCATACAGAGTACATTTACGCATACACACTGCACACTCTCATCCTGTTACATACTCTTCCAAGAGCTTTAAAATCATTGGGACAACAGCATGGGTTTTATGCTTTTTTCTTTGGTTGGAAGTCACGTAATAGAGGTAATCCATGTCATATCCATGCAGGCCTGCTTGTGTTATTTTTGTTATAAACTGAGAATAGCAGATTGGTATTTAGCAGCAACACTTAAGTGAACTGGGATACTGATACAATTATTTTTGGTTGCTGCTTTGTTATATCATTCATCATTTATGTTACTGGACTGCTTAATTCAGCGATTTTAACTGTTTTTTTTTTTTTTACTTTGCAGTGTATTTGTGTGTTTTTACATGTGTTCTGAATTGTGTGCTACATTGCACAGGTCTCCCTCTTACTCCAGCTTTGCGTTGCATGTTGTCCTTCATATCATGTTATCTGGTGGTGGTGAGCTAAAACGTGGCTCCTGCATGTGCTGTGGAAGCCATTTGGCACCTTCTTGCCAGGAGAGCCCATGAGAATGCTATGATGGGGTTTCTGGTGGCTGAGGAAGGTGTTCACAGTCTGCTGCACTCTATGCACCCATGAGTCTTTTCTGCCCCTCTCTGTGCTAATTAAAGCACCGCCCCTTACACAGACTGATGGGCCCTAATAGTGCTAGATCTTCAAGATTTTGATGGCTTAAACATTCCTCAATCACAAATTTGTCAAAAATAAAACATGTTTCCGGGGGTCCGTTTCACGAAGCAGGTTCAACAAACTCCGAGTCTTACCCTGAACTCTGAGTTGATCTACTCTGAGATAGGAAACTCGGAGTTTTCGGTTCCAGAACAGCTGATTTGAGTTAGTTTTATTTATTTTTTATTTTAGTTTTATCTTAGTTTTATCAACTCGGAGAATTGGAAATCTTAATGCATTCATAAAGCGAGTTTGAACTTTTTTTTTTTTTTTTTTTTTTTTTTAAGTGCAACACTGCTGCAGCGGCAAAGGAGAGGGAGACGGCGTGGGAGAACATTGCTTAATGCTGCTCGGGTCAATGCGTAAGGTTAAATGTAGTCCGTTGCAATCACAATAATAGGGAATTTAAGCAGGACGGTTTTCAGGACAGCTCCACTAGGCGGAAGTGCGGCTGCTATGACGCAATCGCCATAGCAGTCAAAATCGTTAAGCAAACAGCCGTCGGCAACGGGTACCCACCCGTAGTAGAATGGACTGCTACGGCAGGCAGGTTTATATGTTGAGCGCCGATCCGTTTCCGGTTACTGTAGCGGACTGCCGTAGCGGCCCAAGCTTAAATTCCCTATTGTTACAGGGGAAAACTGCTTCAATGGTAGCATATTAATTTATTTCATTTAGGTGCAATCACATGGGGGAGAAACGGTAACGCTTAAAAAGAGAATTGTCTGGAAATGCTACAACATCTATGCGCGTTCTTATAACCATCTCCCGACGAATATTTAATTCTCTGCACAGTAAAATTGCACCTTCATCCACGGGATCGTTGTCGAAAGGACATGCCATGTTCGTGAAAAAAAGTCACCACCTAACTACTAATGGACTTCTAATAAAGGCCTGACTGTTTTTTTTTTTTTTTTTTTTTTTTTTTTTTTTTTTTAATTTAAAATAACAGACGGCAGAACTAATACGCCACGCCAAAACTGGCCTGCTGACTGAATGAATGAGGAAGTTAAATACCGTGTGTGGCTGAAAGAGGGCGGACACAGAGAGAAACTCGAGGTTTCATGAGAAAAACCTGGTCCCGACCAGGTTAGTTTCATGGAGTCTGTTACTGCGGTAACTGACCGAGAGCTTAAGTTACCTCCCTCTGTGAAACAGGCTAGAGTTACCCCTCTTTCTCTGCTTTGAGTTACCTCCCTTTGTGAAACGGAAAACTCCGAGTTTCCCTCATTTCAGGATTAACAGACTCAGAGTTTTCACTAAACCTGCTTTGTGAAACGGACCCCTGCTACAATGTTTTCAAAAACAGTTTAAACTCAACTGTTGAACATCAACTCTAAACTGTAAAAATAACAGCTCTCAATGAGCCAAACCTATAGGTCTAAATAGTTTAAGAGCCTTATTGCACCATTTGTGGGAGCCCTGTTCAGTGCAATATCATCTTTTCTCTCTCCTGTGGGCGCCGTTCTTCCATTAGCTCGTTGTTGTGTTGTGTTGTGTTGTGAATGTGCGAGCTGATGACGTCAGGCTGGGCGTCGTATATAAATTAACATCACAACCCCATTTATTTATTTTAGTTATATTTTTCTCATTTTATGCGGAAAAATGCGGAAATTGTGAAATCAAGCGAGACCTGCATATTTCGCATATTTTCCGCGGGAATTTGTGATTATTGCGGGGATTATGCAAACTTTTGGAATAACTCACCAGATTTTCATCTAGTTTTTATTTTCCCTTGAAAAAGCAACAATTTGTGCCCAAAAAATCCTTGGGTTTCACTCTCTGACAAAAAATATCAAAACACACGTTAGTAACTGAAATACGGTACAACTGTCGCTCTTTTCACTTGAAAGTTTTCTCCTACCACTTTGTCTACCATTTTTTTCAACTGGAGATCTGACGTAGCTAACAGAAAAGTCTTGAAGCACTTCCTGTTTTATCAAACGAGGTAAAAAAAAAAAAAAAAAGATGAAAAAAAAAGGTATATCAAAGCAAAGAAACAAAAGTATTTCAGTGCCCTCTAGTAATCTTAAAATGTAACAATGAACAGAATTTTAAATTTTACCAGTTGGATTACACTGTTAACACTGAACAGTTAATCCAGTTAGATTATAATCTGCAAATAAACATTTCATTTAGAGAATCAAACAAGACAGACAAAGATAATACTCACCTTTCTTTCTGTCTCCTTTTCTCAACAGTCTGAAAACCAACCTGAAGCAAAAACTCTGTAGCGATGTGGTCAACCTGTCAGGCATTCCCCTCTCTGGCCGGGACATCCACCGTGTGGCCTGCTACCTCCAAAGTAGCAGTGATGTGGTATCTGCTGTGGACCTGAGCTTCACCGAGATGCAGGATGAGGACCTGCGGCTGCTACTGCCCTTTCTCAGCTGCCTGCCAAAACTGACCATGCTAGCGGTCAATGGGAACTGTCTGACTGTGGCCATCCTGAAAGACCTCACGGATGCAGTGAAGGATCCCAGGAAGTTTCTCAGTTTGGCCTGGGTTGACCTGGGCAACAATGTAGATATCTTCACGATCCCGCAGCCCTTACTAGTTGCCCTGCGCCGCCGCTTTGGCCTACGCAGCAGCCTGCCGACCATTTATGAGTACAGTGAGGTGCAAACCTACAGCAGCTACAACCTGAACCTGGAGACCTCTGTTGAGGAGTCCAGTCTTTATGAGGATGCAGAGAGAGATGGAGAAGAAGATGATGGGGAAGAGGAGGAGGACAGGCTGGAGCTTCAAGCCTGGGGATTTGGAGGGGAAAGTGTATCTAAAAATGTGGCACTGCACTACTGTGGGAGGTGACTGACCACAGCTCCTTTTCTTAGACCTTCCTGTCCCTGTGTGTGCTCACCTTCCCCAAATCTAACCCCTGTGTTAACATGTGTCAGAAAGTGACAGACATTCCTGAAAATACATATATATAAATAAATGTCTTGTGTGTTCATTCGTGTGCTCTAGCTACCGAGACAGACAACTAATTTATTGATTTGACTGATTTCGCTTTTATTTCTCGAGGCATAGTTGACGGAGTACGCCCAGCTGATGCCCAGCTTCACATTAATGGTTTCATACATTCATAACAGGGAGCTGCCCAGTTCAGCCACTGAGCAGTTCCACTGAAGCAGCTGGGGGTTAAGTGCCTTGCTCAAAGGCATACCAACAGTACTTGTTAAGGGAAGGGAGAGTGCTGCTCATTCCAACCCCCAGCCCCCCACCCCCACTCCATGTTTTCCCAGCTGGCCCGGACATCTGAGCTGGAAACTCACTCCTTGGCTTCTGCCACCGCTTTTTTTTTTTTTTTTTTTTTTTTTTTGCTAGTAGAGTATGTAAAACTTACATTAACTAAACACACTTCTCAACTGGATCAATCTGACTTTTTTTTTTTTTACTATCAAATATAGTTGTTTTTACTTTTGAAGAAATGTAATACAGGGTGTCCATAAAGTCTTTTTACAATTTAACAAATATATTACAAAAGCAAATGAATAGACAAATCTGTGGAAATTATTACAAAATGAGGAGTTTATATTGAAGTTTTTTTTTGTTGTTGTTTTTTTGCCTCATTTAATACACCTCTATATGGGCACCATTAGTTGCACGAAGCACATCAAGATGGTACTCTGATTAAAAACTTTGATAACCACTGAGTACATAGAACAAATCTGATGAACATATCTCATCAATTGCTTTTGTAATAGAATTTTTAAATTGTAATGAGACTTTGTGGACACCCTGTATATCAACTACATAACCAGAACTGAATTGCACAGGGAGTTTATGTATGCTCACAGTATGCTCTGGGTTTTACTTGTGGAGAGCCAACAGATGAAGTGCAAAAGTTAAAAGCTGGTGGATGGTAAAGCAGAGTTAGTAAGTGAACAAATCCCATTTAGATTTCACGTCGGACAACTGTACTGACAATATAAATGTGAGTGTTACTACACACACACACACACACACACACACAGGAAGCTGCTGATGAACTGAATATTGCATCTGTCAGGTCACATTAGGCAGTCCCAGATGGTGAGGAAAGGAGAATTTTTTTTTTTTTTTGGTTGCAAAATGAGTAGCCCCCAGATAAGTTCTTCCACTGATGGTTTATGATCCTATTTATGAATCAGACCATGAACAAAAAGAAAGATACAAAGATGCACACTTCAAAGACAGTAATACAGTTACAACATTTCTGCTTTTTGTTCATTCCTGTGGTGCTACAGTGTGCTCAAAACATAACGGTTTTGTTGTGGCATGAAAGCAATGCAACAGTTCTTTTTTTTATTATTTTTAAAAAAATTTTATAGGTCTTGCCTATTCTGTTCTTTTTTAAATGTCTAGTTTTGACTGTTCACTGCACTGTAGCTTAATTCCAGTGCCCAGAGACAAGAAACATGTTTACAGGTACATTATTGTAATATGTCAGTAATGTTTTGGATACACAAGTATTGTAATTATAAGTTGGTGCATGTGAACACCAAATTGCAATAACCCGCAGAAACTCAGATTAATTTAAAAGATGAATATGATAAATGCAGGGTTCCCACAATCATGAACAACATAGAAAAGCCTTGGAATTTGTCTTCCAGGACTGGAAATATGTTAGAAAATTGTAAAATACCATAAAGCCTTTTAGGGAATGTTAAATAATTATGTTAAATCCAATGTGTTTGTAAGCTTGAAAATAAAATTTACAAGTCATTTGGAGGATGTGTCTCAGCATTTGTAATGGTTGCTTTACATTACACTGCTGTAGTGTAGCCGTGAAATGTTAAGACGACGTTTTTTACAGTTGTGGGAAGTTTGTGAAATGTAATTGTGAGAATTGTAGTGTGGGAACCTGAGGCCTGTATCACGAAGCGGAATTAAGGCTTTAGCAAGATAACTTAAGGCTCCACTCCGGATTTTCTGTATCACAAAGCTGGTTCACCTCTCATCGGGATAGAAAACCTATCCTGAACCTGTCAGGATTGAATCCTACATAAAGCACAGCCCCCTGGCCAATCAGCTGTTTGTGAAAACATGGCCTGCCCAATCATTGAGAATCCCATTGAAGAAGGAGCCCAAATAGTGAGGAGAGCATTACGGCGTGGAAGGATTTTCCTGGACCAGTCAAATACGTTAGATTTTGCTGACGACTCTCTGTATGAGAGAAAGGATGTAATACTAATGTGAAGCAGCTTCAGCCTGGCTAACAGCTGCCTGCTATACACAGCTGACACTCTGTAGGAGAGAAAAACAGAAATGAGAGATCATTAAAGGAAATTTGATAATCAAAAGTATTTTTAGAGGTGTTTCACAACATTTTAGGGACATTTAAAATGGCACAATTAATTAGCTCTAAATATTTTTGGGGAGCAAATTATTCCTGTGTGAGAGAATGGGCTTGATTGACAGCTCGCTGATGCAAATGTGAAAGAGGATCATTTCTATCCCTCATTCAAGAGGGCGAGTCGGCCTTTATATTTGCCTTTTGTTCCTGCTAAGTTCTAACGCAGCTCAGTATCTGATTTTATTCAACTTGATGTATTAACGTGATTGAACTGTGGCGTCAGCTTATAGCTGTATTTTATTATAGCCTGTTATACAGGCTATAAAATGCAAACGTACCAGATGCAATGATGTGCAAGTTTTACTTGCTCCCACGTCCTTTTAACCCCTGAGGGGTCACACCTGGAGGAATTCAGCTCTACCTGTCATACACGCAGCACATCTGTGCAGTGCAGTGAGTTCATAGGTTTCAGATGTGTCAGATGTGGACTACTTGAGCCATCGATGTGTAACTTAAGCATTTATGCAGTTGGCAATTCGTTGCCAAGCATTCTGCCTTCTCTTTGTGGCAACCACATGTTTGATTTACTATGTAAATTTTGTTTTTCCTCCTCATACTTTTCCAGTATAACACGCTGCTGCTCCGCCGTGAAACGCGCTGTGCGTTTTTTCTTGTCGCTCATGTTTGTGATTGGCCGGCTGCCTCAGACTCCGCCCCTTATACGTGCGCATTCACGGCTCTTGATGAGGCAAACCTGGATCGAATGAGCGAGTTGATAACCAGCGTCGTGATACCGCTTATCCCTGATCACCATGATCTCAATTAGTGTAGCCGGATAGGTCTGAGCAATCGAGGGAAAACTGAGCTTGCTTCATGATGCAGGCCTCTGGTAACTGGCATATGTCAATATTTGTCAGAATAGGGAGGCATGTAAACACCTTATCCCGCCTACAGTTCTCTTTCCATAGTAATATTCAGAATCCTCTGATTCTTTGTGCATACAGGGATATTTTTGTGAATGTGATACTTTCTGTCTAGCGTGTATGTATGTGAGCCTATGAGCATGGCTAAAGTGTGTGTCTGTGTGCATGAACATGTGTTGTGGACAGACAAAATAATTTTCTGCCTTTGGTCTTAGAAATTAAATGTTTATTGTTTGCACTTTAAGGACAACTCATTACCTGAATACACAACCTTTGTTGTTTCATTGTTTACAGTCATAAATTACATAAATACCGTATTTCCCCAATTAATCGCCGGGCCACAAATAGTCGCCTGGTTCTTTTAAACGCCTGGGGTCTGCACGCATTTCGCGTATTAAACGCCCACCCGAATAACCGCCAGGGCGATTATTTGCATCATAATGAGGTAACCCAAAATAAGGCTATTCACCTTATTTTTGCAGAAGTAAACAGTTAGCCGCACAATAACTGTGTGGCACTTCCGTTTTCTGTCAAAATAAGAGCGCTAGCTAACGTTAGAAAAAAAAGGGTGTACCGTAATCTTAAATCGACCGACTGTAAATATGTTGGACGGCAACTGTCATCACAATAATGGCCTGGTGCAGGTCTGTGCAAAAAATAAATAAAGGCCTGCAGTGAATAGCCGCCTGGTTCATTAAACGCCTGGGGTCCAAGTTGATTTTGCGTATTAAACGCCCGGGCGATTAATTGGGGAAATACGGTACATTAATGAGGCACTTTCAACTTAAAAGAAATCTATATTAACTCACCAGTTTGTTAAATTAAATATCATTATGCAAACCACTCTCATGACAAAATAGCTAGCAAATGTGAGTTAAGTCTTTGGGCTCTATCTTCCCGGCGCAGCGCAGGGTGGTGCAGTGAGGCGCACCCCGCGCAGAGCTAGTTTGGACCAGCGCAGCCCGAGGGGCGCACAGTTTGTTATTTTGGCAGACCGAGGTGCACTGAGATGGGAGTGGTGGAGCAGCAGGGGGAGGTGTCGACAGATTCAGCTTGGCGCAGTGACAGTTTCGTGCCAAAAGGCTTCACCGAGGTGCGCTCAAAGCTCGCCATCTGAAACCACATCTACTTTCAGTGCAAGGCAGAGCGGAGCTGATGTAGTGGAAGTTTGGCTGACAGGCAGGCAGTGCACACACGTCACCAAACCTCACAATCAGCACAGACGGTGCCAATCTCCTTTGATCTGACATCAGTTGTGACGGGACAGTCGATATGGAGATAAATTTATGTGGTATAGTGTTTTTTGTCAGTATTTATTGCATTGTTCATGTGCCTGACATTCCATAAACCTGCCTGTGAGGTTTTGGTGACATGTGCACACTGCACGCCGGTCAGCCAAACTTCTACTACACCGGCCCTGCTCCGCCTGCGGCAGTAGACCTCCATGTCAATTGTGTAAACTTTCATTACGCCTTCGCGCAGCGCATTTTAAAGGCGAATCGGCTGTGTCAAACCCACTCCACACCTTCTCTCCTCCCTTGCGCCGGTAGGAGGAACAGCGGAGTAGCTTGCCAAAATTTCTGTGCTGTGCTTCGCCCCCACCTCGCCTGGTCTGCGAAAATAGAGCCCTTTATGCCAAATATGTCTTTCTTTCAAAATGAAACTGATATTTTCCTGCTCTGGCTTCAGAAATAAACGTTACAAATATGAAGTTATATGTGTGTTCTTTTTTGCCATTTGTAATTCTGGATTTACAAATTTTGCACAGTTTCTAAACACTAAGAACTAAGGCCCTATCTTGTGCCACCCGCTACCCGTTGCCACTACCCGCTACCCGTGAATTGTGCATTTAGCAGCTTCCGCTATCCCTAAACGGTATCTTGCACCCACACTATCCGTTATGCCGACTCCGTTATTTGCGCCTGGAGGTGTGTCCGTGGGCGTGTTTCATGCGCTATCCCTAAAGTTGCTATCTTGAAGCACACAGTTTAGGGAAAGCTGATAGCGGGTGGTCCTGACCACCTGCTATCCGCTATTTGGGCTTTTACAAGGGCGCACCCAGGTGCCTTCAATGCACGTCTGTCACGGTGTGACAAGGGCAGTGGGATGTGTCCATAACAGTAGGCCGCTATGGGTTTTCTATTGTGTGAAGGTTTATTTGTTTGTGTGTAGATTTGGTTTGCTGTGAATTATGTTTTTATTGCAGTATTAAGTTGTATGGATTTTTTTTTTGCATGGACTTTTGCATGGACTACCGGGATGCCGTCGGAATGGACTGAGTATATTACTCATATAGACTGTTTAGAGGAAAGACTGTTTTAATTGGACACTTACGCCAGCACGTTTTATTGTTTTATCATAAGCCAGCAGCTGTGCTATATTTTTATTTTGAATATTTTATTTGCCCAATCTACCTTGTCAATAAATTAGTTTACACATAGTTCCACCTCTGCCTCTTGTGTGTGTGTGGTGTGACCCGGGGATTTTACTCAATCAGTACAACCTTGTGACACGTCCACTTGGACACATGTGGCTCCACCTCCCGAATTAACTCGCCTATAATATAATATATAATATATATATATAAAAAGCAGAGGTGGGTAGAGTAGCCATATACAGTACAGGCCAAAAGTTTGGACACACCTTCTCATTCAATGCGTTTTCTTTATTTTAATGACTATTTACATTGTAGATTCTCACTGAAGGCATCAAAACTATGAATGAACACATGTGGAGTTAAGTACTTAACAAAAAAAGGTGAAATAACTGAAAACATGTTTTATATTCTAGTTTCTTCAAAATAGCCACCCTTTGCTCTGATTACTGCTTTGCACACTCTTGGCATTCTCTCGATGAGCTTCAAGAGGTAGTCACCTGAAATGGTTTTCACTTCACAGGTGTGCCTTATCAGGGTTAATTAGTGGAATTTCTTGCTTTATCAGTGGGGTTGGGACCATCAGTTGTGTTGTGCAGAAGTCAGGTTACTACACAGCCGACAGCCCTATTGGACAACTGTTAAAATTCATATTATGGTAAGAACCAATCAGCTAACTAATGAAAAACGAGTGGCCATCATTACTTTAAGAAATGAAGGTCAGTCAGTCCGGAAAATTGCAAAAACTTTAAATGTGTCCCCAAGTGGAGTCGCAAAAACCATCAAGGGCTACAACGAAACTGGCACACATGAGGACCGACCCAGGAAAGGAAGACCAAGAGTCACCTCTGCTTCTGAGGACAAGTTCATCCGAGTCACCAGCCTCAGAAATGGCAAGTTAACAGCAGCTCAGATCAGAGAGCAGATAAATGCCACACAGAGTTCTAGCAGCAGACCCATCTCTAGAACAACTGTTAAGAGGAGACTGCGCGAATCAGGCCTTCATGGTCAAATAGCTGCTAGGAAACCACTGCTAAGGAGAGGCAACAAGCAGAAGAGATTTGTTTGGGCCAAGAAACACAAGGAATGGACATTAGACCAGTGGAAATCTGTGCTTTGGTCTGATGAGTCCAAATTTGAGATCTTTGGTTCCAACCGCCGTGTCTTTGTGAGACGCAGAAAAGGTGAACGGATGGATTCCACATGCCTGGTTCCCACTGTGAAGCATGGAGGAGGAGGTGTGATGGTGTGGGGGTGTTTTGCTGGTGACACTGTTGGGGATTTATTCAAAATTGAAGGCACACTGAACCAGCATGGCTACCACAGCATCCTGCAGCGACATGCCATCCCATCCGGTTTGCGTTTAGTTGGACCATCATTTATTTTTCAACAGGACAATGAGCCCAAACACACCTCCAGGCTGTGTAAGGGCTATTTGACCAAGAAGGAGAGTGATGGAGTGCTGCAGCAGATGACCTGGCCTCCACAGTCACCGGACCTGAACCCAATCCAGATGGTTTGGGGTGAGCTGGACCGCAGAGTGAAGGCAAAGGGGGCCAACAAGTGCTAAACACCTCCGGGAACTCCTTCAAGACTGTTGGAAAACCATTTCAGGTGACTACCTCTTGAAGCTCATGGAGAGAATGCCAAGAGTGTGCAAAGCAGTAATCAGAGCAAAGGGTGGCTATTTTGAAGAAACTAGAATATAAAACATGTTTTCAGTTATTTCACCTTTTTTTGTTAAGTACATAACTCCACATGTGTTCATTCATAGTTTTGATTCCTTCAGTTAGAATCTACAATGTAAATAGTCATGAAAATAAAGAAAACGCATTGAATGAGAAGGTGTGTCCAAACTTTTGGCCTGTACTGTATATACAGTAGTAACCACTATATATACAGTAACCTTTTAATTCACTGTTATATAGTAACCTTTTAATTCACTGTTTAAATGTCTCTTCTGGCATTTATTCCTTATATTCCTTATTAGCGCATATCAAATCAGATAATGTGTGATATGCATGTGTAAACAGAATAATTCAAAGAACTTGTAATTGACTTTTTTTCTTGTCTTTGTGTGTGTAATCAACTAGTGAATTTTTATAGTGATATCTGAAAGTAAAATGTTGAACCCCTTTCCCCTGTGTGTTAAAAACAGTGTTTTTTGGTAATTTGTGGTCATAAATAGGTGATTTTCCAAACTTTCCACCAATGGGATTTCTTTGGACTTTTTTTTCCCTCACTCAGGACAAACTGAGGATACAGAATCAGTTGAGTTTGCTTCACTTACAATTTGTCCTAGGTTTTTTCATAAAATGACTGGACTATAAGTCTTACACAGGCTCTAAACCACTCCAGTGTCTGATGTGTTATATTTTCTCTGATTATTGATCCGCTGAAAACATTACCATCATTACGTCAGTGACGTCCGTCTGCTGCACGGGTGCTGCTACTTCAGTTGGTCAGATCGGCAGAGCAGATGCTTTGCGTAATGCAACAGGTTGTTCAGAGCTTTATCGTTTCTGCTAGCTTGACGTTACATACCGGTACGTCTGCGCTGAATACACCCCTGGTGTCGGCCGGCACCGGCCGTAGCACCGCACGGTGTGCGTGGCCACCCGGTCAGGTCAGGTCTGCCAGATATGACAGGTGCCGCTCCGGCTGTCAGTTGGACGCATTCTGAAGGAGGAAGTTACCTCCTAAACTGTCAAGGTAAATAAACATCCACAGGGTTTTCCCTGCCTTATAATTTCTTAGGCGCACCGCCTAGACGTTTTCACCGACCGCCTAGATCAAATGAACGAGGAAAGGGGGAAAATCTGCAGCTCCTTTAGGAATCTGTTGTTGATGCTAGCTTGGATTGTCTGGAGGGAGTTAGGCGGGCACTGGGCCATATGTCATGAAATACTGACAACGGAATTAACCAATCACTGCAGCGAATAGTTTCTGCTTGAACGCTGAGAGGATGGCTTTCAGCCGCAACACATCCACTGTAGGCTAGGCGGTGGTGGAATGTATGAATCGCCTAGCGCGAAAAACACAAGCGCTCGCAAACCAGTGATCCATTGGCCATTTGGGTGACTTGTGTGAAGCGTGCAGATTAGCCAAATAAAACGGAATCTATTTTTAACGCGGAACAGCAGCGCACTGACATAGATGGTGAAACAAAGTGAAGAGTTGTCACTCGGCTGTATTTTCACTGGCTAACAGCAGCAGACTGGCTTAGCTTGTCTATTCAGAGAAGAGGTATCACTTCAGGTACATTTTTTTCAAAAACTTACTCAAGTTAATGTAACGGAGTAAATGTAACTCGTTACTACCCACATCTGATAAAAAGCCAACTTGCTTTAGCCTCAGTTGAACCCCTGAGAAAATCTACCTCCCCCTCTCCATCGCGGGTTTAGGATTTAGGATAGCGCAGCCTGCCCTTAAAGGCAATGGCACCTGGCACACTGATTGGTTTAACTGGCGTAACGCCCAAAACACGCCTATTCATAATAAAGCGGGTAGCGCAGGTGTTTTAGGGATAGCGGGAGGTGTGCAAGATAGCAACTTTTACGGGGGAACGCCTCTTACGCAATGCTAAATCCTCAAATAACGGGTTTAGGGACTCTGGCACAAGATAGGGCCCAAAATGTGAAAGGCTACAGTGAAATAGTGGCAAAGGGAGGCAGTTATATATTTAATAAGGATTAATTCTCAGTACATATGCAGAATGCAACTGATAGCTATAACAAATATGTAAATAGATGAATAGTAGAGTTACTGCCTTCATCAGTTAAAGGATGGAGCTTGTTGGCAACACTGATACTGGCCTCATTTATTTGATTTATTGGATTAATTTTTTATTTTATTTTTTTTTTTTGGCAGTATTATCCTGAAATGTGTTGTCTGGGCTTATGATAACACCAACAATATGCGATGACTAAACATAAATTCTACATGTATTTTGATGTTTTTTTTTTGTTTTTGTTTTTATTTAGTTTTTTTCATGTATCCTGTATATCTTGGAGTAAAAGAGAATTGTGTTTTCGGTTGTGATTGGTTGAATGTTTTAAAAAGGTGATAAGGTAAATCAGTAATCACTACTCATTTTCTAAACAGGGACTGGGGATATGCTGATGGCTCATTTTTGACAAGATTCTTTAGATGGATTCTATGTAAGCATTTATATTATGTGTGAATGAGGCCAGTGCCCTGTATGAAACTGTCATGTGGAGTAATATCACCATTCTGCTGACTTGTAGCTTGCTCTGCTCCAAAGGCATTTTCCATGTCAACAGGGGGAGTGCTTGGAACCATCCATCTTCCATTCCTCTTCTACCCTCTAAAAGAAACCGTGGGCTAAGTGTCAGATGACAGAAGATCCTGTTCCAATTTGTAGTTGACACTGATGCGCACAATGATTCCAAATTCAACTATTCCTCCATGTTTGTGTTAGAATGTAAAGTGCATGCCATTTCTCATGTTACAGCACATGAAAGGAAGCACACTAGCATATAAATCATATTACTGTCAAAATTTCTGAGCTTCACCAACATTAAGTGTTTGCACTGACTTTCTAAAAATATAAGATGACAGCACTTGTATACTTAGGCATTTATCCCACATGAATTTAATATACAGTCCCATGGTCATCTGTAACCATATACGCAGTGATAAGCCACGGGTTAAAGCACACAGTGTTACAGTGATGTACAAGGCAGAACCTACAACTGCATACACAAGGCCATATTTCCGTTCATTCACCCTCCATTTCTCAGTCCTCAGGGTTTGACTGATGGTGTACAAACACTTCCAACATTCACTGTGTTCACTCACAAGAGAGGGGGTGAGGGGTCAATGGCAAACAGTACATGCAGTCTTGGCTGGCTTGCCATATATGGTAGTTTGCACAGAAATTGGGACTTGAAATATGACACAATGTGAACATGACAGAGCAAGTCTCAATGCTTTTTTATGTTAATATAGAAAGATGTTTTTCATACTGTGTTATCTTTTTGAACAGGAATTGAGTGTTCCACTCAGAGCTTTTTAACACTTCTTTATACCGCCACACTTAGTTGCTTGAAGATATAGCATGTAGCCTGTTTTACAGAGTTCTACCTAGTTTTGTGATGTGGACAGTTTCTATTTTTTTTAATCTGTCTGTCATACCTGCAGTGTGCTGCTGTGAGACAACCTTTGGGGACTGAGTTATTTTCTGTCTGTCTACAGCACCTACTGACCAAGCCAGCTAAAATAAGGAATTACTCTGTAGTTCACAAATGTTTGAGTAATATCAAATCCATTAAGTGGCCAGCAAGTTAAGCATTTGCTGACCCATAGTCTTTGGAGGTGCAGCTCATTCTCCTTGAGAAAGCATACATGCTCCACCTAGTGGCAGCTGATAGCTGCACAGAGCAGCTCCAGATACTTTCAATAGGCGCTTTTGTGGAACTTCCCAGCAACACAGGTTTTTGGATTTTTTAACAGAATTGTGGTAGAACTGTGTTTCAAAGAGTCAAACAAGGAACAGGTCAATGACAGATATTGGGAAACATAGGGGAATTACCTAAAAAATTCCCAGAGTTTCACTTCACATGCAAGTATGTTAGTGTGAGTGTGTGTGAGTGAGGGGGTTATAGGAAGTGATAAGCCACACTGTTTCCCACTGCTTAAGTTTCACAATCTTGGCATCACTTGGATGTTTGATTCGCTCCCAAGAGACAGAATGCTGTGAGAGTAAAGCCAGTAATCCACACAGGGGGGGGAATGAACTTGTCCTCTTTTTATTTTCAGTGTTTTTTTTTTTTTCACTACACCAAAAAAACAACAGATTTTTTTCTCCAGAAGCACTGCTGTATTCCAGAAATACATGAAAATTGTTAGCCAAGACCATGGTAATTTCCTCCATATTTATATGTATAAAGTTTATGTCCATTAAAACCAGATTTCTGGAACTGACATATAACTTTTTGCACCATGTAAAGGTATCCAAGTCTAATCTTTGACTAATAAGAGGATGCTTGATTTGTAGTTGTAGACATTTTATAGCCCTTTATCAAAAGCAGATATCTAAGGGGTTTCACAATACCAATACCCACATAATTAAAACAACACCTCCAGCAAAATCTTGTAAAAAAGGACAAGACTCACAGAGACAGAACCCCATTTTAGGGCAGGAACATAAACTAAATACTTGGGATAAACACAGAATGAAGCCACATCTTGAAACAGTTTATATACACACATGGACATGCACACCAAACTAATTTCTTTAGACCCACTCACATAAACAGACACAACCAATAAAAGACTATGTTTTGTTTTACGAAGGTTATAAATATTGATGCCCTGTAATTCTCAGTACACAATACACCCCTGCACTTCTTTCTCATCACCCACATTTGTCTCTCCTCTATCTCCCCCTAGTTTCTGTTTTTGAAATTGCAGTACAACACAGATGTAATTTATCCCTTTTCTGAGGAACATGCGAATGCATACAAAGAATAACTTGATTGCTTTACATGTATATAAAAGTGTAAACAGCTGCAACAACTCTTTTGACACTGTCCATTGTATCCCTCCTAATGCAGAGCCATTAGTCCATTGTGATCTACTTTCTGCACTTGTGATGCAGCCTGGGTCGAAACAGACACATCCCAAGTGCATTTTGCCAAAATATACTTGAGTTTCATAAATTGCAATGTGAAACTCAAGCATTGTATTTTGATGAATCCTTGTACACAATGTCAAGTTCTCCTAACTCTGACAAGTGGCCTTTCTGAATGGGTGCTGCTTTAGTCCTAATGGCTTACACCTATTAACTTCAGGCACTGTACCATTTTAATCCTCATGAATTTCAGTGCCTCCTCTGACACAGTAGACAGTATAAGACTAATTTACCTTTTTGTGCATAGCTTGTGTTTATGGAGCCGCACTGGATTGGTTTACCTCCTCCTTCACAAACAGAATCTCTTCTATGGAAGTGTACATAGGACAATGCTGTTTGGCATTTCATATTCAAAGACTTACCCTGCTGTACAGTGGACAATATTCAAGTGTTCATTTCAATGTGAAATTAAATTGCAATACAAACAGTATAACTTTATTTTCAAGAGGCCCAACTCTTAGTAATGTCCATGGTGTGGAAATTAAATGTTCAACAAGTATATGTGGGCACAGTGTTCAGGTGTCCACCTTTTGGCCATGAATTGCCAAAGTTACAGTGCCTAATTTCAGACTCATTTTTTTTTCTTGTATTTAATGGCTAAAGCAAGAAAAAAAATCTGAGCTGGTAGACAAAAATATCTGAGAACTTGAGATCCACTGAAACAGGCGGGCATTGTATAGGTAGTTCATCTATCAGACATACTGTACAAATGTTGCTGCCACACTCCTTATCATAGAACAAATGCAGGGTATGATTTGTTTCAAAAACTGGCTTCACATCATGCAGATTCTGGATAAATGTTGACCTCAATTGTCCAGAGTATTCTGTCATAATATAAATTTTGTCTTTCTTTGGCAAAACTTACATTTAAGTTGCATGATGCAAGTCCCATAATTTCAATTCATATGTACAACAAAATGACAGTAGCTGCAAAAGATTCTAACTATACATGGAGGCAACACATCATGTTGTTTGGTTATCCTGTAAAGCAGTTAAGCAGTAAGCTTAACTGCCTTAAAGTTAAGTTAAAGTTAAGTTAAAGTCCTCCTAAACTTAAGTTAAAGTCTTCCTAAAGTCCTCTTAAAGTCTTCTTAAAATTCAGGAATGACACGGGGGAATGTATACACTGTATGGACAAAAGTATTCAGCCACCTACATATTACATGTACAGGAGATCCATAGATAATAGTATGAAGTTGTTCCCTCCTTTGCAGCTATAACAGCTTCCACTCCTCAGGGAAGGTTTTCTACAAGATTTTGGAGTGTGTCTGTGGGAATTTTTGCCCATTCATCCAGAAGAGCATTTATGAGGTCAGACACTGATGTCGGATGAGAGGGCCCGGCTCGCAATCTCCATTCAAAGGTGTTGGATGGGGTTGAGGTCAGGGCTCCGTGCAGCCAGCCAAGCTCTTCCACATGAAACTCACCCAACCATGCCTTTATGAACCTTGCACTGGGGCTCAGTCATGCTAGAACAGAGAAGGGCCTTCCCCAAAGGGTTTCCACAAAGCTGGAAGCATAGAATTCAAAATTAATCCAAAATGTCTTGGTAAGCTGAAGAATTAAGATTTCCCTTCACTTGAAATAAAGGGCCTAGGCCAACTCCAGAAAAAAGAAGCTCAGAGCATTATCCCTTCTTTACCAAACTTTACAGTTTGCAGTAAAATGCAGTCAGGCAGCTAATGTTTTCCTGGCGTTCATCAAACCAAGACTTGTCCATCAGACTGCCAGATAGAGAAGCCTCCTTGAAACATCTTCTGCTGCCCCACTGACCATCTTGATGACCAATGACCTTGATGGCCATCTTGACCCTGTGATGGCCGGCAAGTTCTTGGGCCTGCAGAGGGACTGCCCTGTGAACCATCTGCATCCCTCCTCAATGGGCTTGCACCTCATTCACCACCTGATGCTTTGGCATTCCTCCATTAGTTCAGCGTACTTTGCCTCCTTGCTCTCATTGGCTTCTATGCAGGCTACTGTCTAATGAACAGGGAACATCAAATGTAAACGAATATTAAGAATTTCAACTTGAGTGTCTCCAAATATATAGATTTCTATATCCATTGTATTGTTAGCCTATAAAGCCACCTGGTTGCTTGTTATTCTATTAATAATGATAAAATCAATTCAGTAATAAATAGAACAAAACTATTTTTTCCCCAGACTCCAGTTAAGAGAACACCCAGTGAGTTCATCCTTACACACTCAAAACACATGATAAATCCTATTTTTTCCATCTTCACAACATGTGAAAGATTTAAGTGTGTTGTTCCCTTTCCACACCGTGTCCAAGCTTGTCCACATCGTCACCTGTAGGAATCATTTATTTTCCAGCTCTCTTGACTAGGCCTACACAGAACATCATTTTCGTCTTCACTAATTCAGACATGGAATACAAAACTAAATATAATATACACATTCATTCAACCTTTATTTAATCAGGTAAGTCCCATTGAGATTAAGATCTTATTTTCAGGAGACCTGGGTACATAGGTGCATCCACAAGCAATCAGTATAAAATGTAAAATATTAAGTTGAGAATGATTAAAATAATAACACACAATGCCACATAATAACAGCATAATAAAATACCACAAAAGCAGCACAATAAAATGTCAGGGAATATTATGAAAATCTGGGAATAAAGTCCTTGCCAACAGAAGAAAATAGAAGGGATGACACAGTCCTTGAGACGCACGGTTTGCCCAGTTCTGTCAAAGTCCTCTGCTTTAAAATGACAGCTACAGAGAGCTGTGGTCTCAGTGGACTTAACTTCCTCCTGACAGCTATGGCCCAAGCTTTCCTAGAATCAGGATCTTTCGGGAACCTTTAACAAAAAACAAAGCCATCAGCAAGCCGTAACATTAACGGTAGCTGAATGATGCAGCTAGTGCATTAAGCCAAAGTTAGCAGCAGGGGCAAAAATCCCATTTCATTATTGGGGGGGGGACAACAAACAGCAAAATTTCTGAGAGTAATTGTTGGGGGGGGACATGAAAAAATTGCTGTCTGGCACAACTGTACCACCCTCTTTCTCTGTTACGCTCCTTTGAAACTTGCCGTACAGCGTTGAGCGCTCAGTATGTTCATATGTTTTAAATAATGCTATTAAACGCAATAAAAAGCAATAATCTTTCTTTGCTCACTGTTCTATTTCCACTACAGTCCGTCAAAATAGCTTTACAAGAACTAGAAACTCAAAATAAGCTCTAAAACCAGAGGAAATACCTTGAATAATCCAACTACATCAAACTATTCTTCAAAAAACAGATTTATTGTAGCGTCAACAAAAAACAAAGCAAGATATGGGATCAAATAGTGACATACAGTATATGTTTGAGCTGTACACTGTCCCTTTTAGAGCAAATAAGAAAATGAAATGAAACTATGGCACAAAATAATGCAACTTAAAATGCAAAAAAAAAAAAAAAAAAAAAAAAAAATGGATATCTATCTAGAGACAAATTCAAAATATCAGTAAAATATGAACTATTTCTGACATTAATATCCTGACAGACTTTTTGAAAGAATAAAAAGCTCAGTATTTGCTCCTCCTGTGGTCTGTCCTCTCTCTCCCTCACTGTCCTGCACTCGCTTCAGCTGGTAAACAATCATTAGCTGTTAGCTTAAACAGTGAGCTGAAAGAGGCAGGGGAGTCATAACTTTTTAACACTAAAAAAACACACTGTTTTACATTTATAATTTATGCTGCTAACATTGCTTTCCAGACGTAGCTAATGTTAACACACTCAGCTGAACATTTTTATTAGATGTCAAAATATCACATTCATCACCGGCCCACTTTAGATCACGACCTATTATTATTAAAATCATGTAATTATAACCTTACATGTTAAGCCTACAATAGCGCACTGTTTTGTAAAGCCTTGTAATTCAGTGTATTTTTCTAAAATATTTCCAGTTCAGTGCAAGTAAGGGTTGCTTCACAATGTAGATTTATTTCAGCACATCTCCAACATTATTCTTTATAACACATCCTTTTCAACAATATTAGAATCTATATTCTGTTGAAATACGTGTTCACAAATATCCAAACCTTAAAAATTAAATAAAAGAATAAATAAAAAATATTAAATATTAAATTAAAAAAACAAAAAAATAAAATAAAAAGTGTTGCACTTTCTAATAACACTATCATCTCTTTTTCCATCAAACAGTTCCATCACAACTTATATTTCACAAACATGAGAACATGAGGGCAAATCTCCAACACTATTCTTTACAACATCACAATGTCCTTTTCAGCAATATCAAATATCAAGCAAATTAGTGTTCACAGATATCTAATCCTTATGAATAAAGAATAAAATAATTATTGCACTGTTCTCTGCAAGTTTGTTATTCACAGTACAACATAACTTTCTAATGATGACATTATCTTTTTTCCCCACTGCATAAGAGTAGTTTCAAAGAAACATGGCCAACCCTAAAACATTAAGCCTGAGCAGTGCAGTGGTCTCTGTGACTTTGTTTATTACAGTATCATTGTCCAAGGACATGAGAATTTCTTTCTCAGTGCACATGAGCATGAATGCCTCAAGTTTCTTCTGGGTCAAAGTGCTCCTGAGTCTGTTTTTTATGAATTTCACTGTTGCGAAACTTCTCTCACAGGCTACTTGTGTGATGGACAGTGTTAATAGCAACTTGTAGGCCAGCCCAATCATATGCTAGGCATCAGTTAGCAGATTGTACTGAGAGAGGATGAGATGAACACAAATGACACAGTTTTTACAGGAGGAACAAATTTTGCTCTCTAGTTCAACATCCTGCTGTTCCATGGAAGGATCCTCCTCGCTTCCTTGTGGCTGTCCTGACAGTGTAGCCCTCCAGAGGGGACATCTTTAGTCTGTCCCACTGACATGCAAGGCTGTAGAGTTCACTACATAATGTGCCAGCTGTAGCTCTATTGTCAAACTTAAGCAGACATTTGCTTATTTCTTCCAGAGCTGAGCTGGGGAGTCTATTGTCCCTCACATGAGCAAAGTTTTGAGGGTCTAGACAGGCAAAATCTGAGCAAAGTTTTGCATTGGCAGAAAACCTTCTATGGATACTGTCTGTCACTGTGTCCACAATGACATTGTGAACTTTGACCTTGAAGTCAGTATCAGCTGATCCTTGCTGCTCATCTTCTGCAAGCTCTCCTGGCATTCTTTTCTTTTTTCTGAACATTCTCTCAGGAAGGGCAGTCTGCACTACCAGCTCACACTCTTCCTCCTCTTGCAACTTTCCATTAGCCCACTTCACAAACTCATCAGCTGCACACTTAACTCCTTCAAAGTCCCTAGCACACTCCCTAAGACCCTCCTCTGTCCCCTCAACCAGATGTTGAGCTGTGATGATATCCATTCCCCTTGTCTGTAAGTATTTTGAAAAGGGGGATGTCTGCTCAAAAATGCAAAGGAAAATTTGAGCAGTGAGCACTGTCTCATACCTCAAAAGGCCTTCTATGAATCCCTTTGCCTTGGCCCTCACAGTTGGCTGTTGTGTTCTGTCATCTACAATGGTTTGTAAAGTCATAAGCACTTCAAGAAACAAGGCTCCCTGAGGATTCCCAAAGCACCCAAACACTTTACTTAGTGCCTGATCCTTAGCCCACCACCTGGTTGGTCCTATTGGGCACAGTCGTCTGTGATGCTTGTCCTGACTCATCTCTTCCCACCTCTGCATGCGTTTGTATGACTCTCTTAGGAAAACTGCTATATCATTAAGCAGCGAAAAGAGGGATGCACTTTCCACAACACTGCCTGTTGTGTCTGCCAGTACAAGATTCAAAAGATGTGCATAACACCATATATGAATCTGATTGGGGGACTGCACAGAGAGAAGTGTAGAAAACCCCCGATACTGTCCCTGCATATTGGCTGCACCATCTGTGGAGTTGCCTACACATGTGCCAATATCAATATTAAGCTCCAGGAGAACCTTTTTCAGGAGCTCTGCAAAATGTTGCCGTGTAGATGACTCACAGTCCACCATAGCAATCAATCTTTCATGAATGACATTGGTTACATATCTTAGGATGATGGAGCACTGGTCTTTGCTGCTGATATCTTGTGTGGTGTCAATTTTCAGTCCAAATTGACACCACACAAGATATCAGCAGCAAAGACCAGTGCTTCATCAGTTGGCTGATGACATCCACAACTTTATTGAATGTGTCTTTTGACAGCAGTGTAACTAGAGACCTTCTACCTTTTGCACCAGTTTCATGCTGCTTCTTGCTGTTTTCTATGCAAGTGTTAACATGCTGTTGTAGGCAAGTGTCATATCTTCTCAAAAGTAGAATCAACTCTAAGACATTGCCATGATTAACAGCAATGTTTTCTAGGCTGTAAGCTGCCTCCTCTTTATCTCCCCTGTAGCTAAGGCCACATTTGCCGATAATTTTAATAACATCCACTATGCGCTCCATCACCTGACGTTTCTGTTTCACTTGCTCAGCACGCAATGACATTTGGTTGCCAGCCAACAGGCTTTTCACATCTGCCTTTTGTACATTCAGAAAGTAAGCATCTGCACTATCTCTGTGTGTCTTACTTTTTTTGTGTTCCACTATTCTTTGGTGAATGTGTTTCCAGTCTTTCATGCCTCCCTTTATGAAAGGGCCATCACTAACCACAGGTGCAAATGCCAGACAAACAGAACAGTACAGAGACTGATTTTTTTCACAGTAAGTGAGCCACTTGCGGTTGGTTCCATCTTTGCTATTGAAAACTTTTGGTATAGCAATATTAGTGGTTTGATGAGGATGATAAGAAAAAAATGTATGTATATCCTGTGACTGAGGTCGAGCAAAGTAATCAAAACTAGCAACAGACTCATCTTCATCTGTCTCATTCCTAACTTGTTGTTCAGGGTTCTGCTGCTGAGCTGCTGCCTTTGTAATCAGTCCCTGAGTAGACGCTGCTCTCCCTTTCACACTTCCTCCAGTTTCCCTAGACTTGCCTGCACCTGTATCAACATAAAAAATAATAATCTGTAAGGCTTTAGCACATTTGATATGGAAAACACATTTTGACTTAACCAATTAACATATTTTCAATGCCAAAATATGCAGGCTTATTTCATATTACTTTCATCCTACTCCCTTTCAATTGTGGGCTTTGTGTATTTACTATCTTACTTTTAATGATAAAAAAAAGATAGCGGGTCACTACTATCGTTTGGGCATACAAAGTGGTTATATTCAAGTGGCCCTTTATTTGTTAAAATTCAGAAACTGTAAGGATTACATGCATCCTGGTTGTGGGCATTGTATTTTTGTTGTTGTTGTTGTTTTTTTGTTTGTTTGTTTGTTTGTTTTTTGTTTGTTTGTTTTGTTTTTTTGCTTTGTGTTGTTTTGTGTTTTTTTTTGGTTTGAACATGCATTGGCTGGCCAAATATTTATCAGAAGAAAAACATTTACCATTCACTATGCGAGTCCCATCATGATATCATAAATCAACACAGAAAAACATTTACTATTCACCATACTTGAATATCTGAAACACAGTCAGTAAATGTTAATCTCAATCTAAAAAAAAAGAAAGAAAAAAAAAGAAATGTTGCTTCAAAGATTTTGCTTTTGAAATGAACATCTTCCAAATAAAAGTAGGATAATAAATGAAACTGAAGCTGAAAACTATGCACCTACACATGCCTTTATATTTGGGTTACTTTTTTTCTTAGGCTGTTATATGGATAAAGATTTAGTTCTTCTCTCAAATGTCAAGAGAAGGAATTTTAAATGTCTCTTCCTGGGTGAACATGCTTCTAGTCTCTAGCCTTTGTAGGGTAAATTGGATCCTTTATGACATTTTGCCTCATCCATGAGAGTCAGAGATAGAACCATCAGAGTTTAATTGCTTTTTCATCCAGTTAATTTTACGATTCCTTTAGAACAGTTTAACTGCAATCAGTTTGCACCAAAGAATCCACATGCTATGATACTGCAACACAACTTTCATGTACAGATAAGATGGAAAATTTGTAAGGACACATAAATATTTCATTCCTCTAAAACTGTTGGCCTGGGCCCCCTTGCTATTGTTTAAAGTGGTGATGTGAGAGGAAATGAACAAATAGTGGATGGAATGAAAATGGAGCCATTAAAGCGACTCATGTAACAATAATACTGCATTTGACGATAAACAGACTTCCTGTTCTTGTAATATCTTTTGAAGTGTTTTTACTGTAAAGCATACATTAACATTGTACAATAGTCTAACTGGGTTATAACTGAATCTTTATGGCGTGGGAGCTCTATCTGGTGCCCCCTAAGGGCGAACAGTGGGTACTCGTGATGCAATAAGTAAACTACTGTAATCTCCCAGACTGCAGCTTCACACACATGCACACACACACACACGTTGGTAAATAAGAATGCAACCTGATTTTCATCAGGCTGCCGTTGTTTTTAAGGGATCTAAGCTGTGAAAAAATAAGCTTTTCACAACATGTTTTTTATTTTATTTATTTATTTATTTATTTTTTAACAACTAAATGAATTTTGTACTCGATATTTTGTGATAAAAACTGTTATAAACTTTTGACGTGCCATAGCTGGAACAGTGGACTTGGTACCCAGTAGGTTACAAGCCCTGGTGAAAACGAGCTAATGAAAGAGAACAAACCAATGCCATCAAAATAGCATAATGTCCCTGTCAGGCCGGGACATGCGTGTTTACGCAGAGCACTGAACGCCCACTATCTTGAGATGTTAGAGAGGATTGGCTGCTAAAGATAACAGCTCGTCTATCCGCTCTGTGATTGGCTAGGCTTCTCTTATCCATTACGTTATGCTTACTCCACATACACAGGGAGCTGAAGAGAGGGAATACGTAATGGTTTGATTCCCCGTGCCCTTGCAATGGTCGTCATTCTGACATTACTTGGCGATTTCCTCCACCGGGAGTTGCAATGAAGGTATGCTTATTCATCTGGAATACACGGAGGATGTGAGGTGATGTGACTGCTCGGTTCATTAACGGTGCCGTTAGATTGCAACTTGCGTAGCATCACCAGGATGTGGGGAATACCACCATTCTAATGTGCATTGGATTGTTGCAGTCAGCTGTGATTAAATGATGGAAATACGCCTATATCACGGATATGCCTATTTTATTATATAATGGAGCTTTGTGTGCTCCTCAGGATTAATTGAGCTGTCTGCTAGCGAATACTTTTTTAGGCTTATGAAATGAACGGTATTTCGATGTTTCCTCCTGGCGACAGGGTTAGCCTGTTTCCTGCGTCGCTTGCTGTGACTTGAGCTAATTACAGAGCTGCCTTTAACCTCAGTGTACTGGTCGCTTCACGAGCAGTGCACTATAGCCAATGGTGCGATGCCCATTCATCGTCAGACTTTAATCCGCTCTAATGAGATAGAGGCTGCAGTCAGTGAGCGCCAGGATTTTTCAGATCTGTCTCCTCTAGATCAGGATCACACGCCTACAGGTCCGCCGATGTCAAGATGTGGTGGCCCAGTTCACCTCTGTGGCCCGAACACCACGCAGGGAAGGTGAAATACTGTCTGACATCTGCAGCTCAGAGCTTGATGATAACTGTGATGAAGATGATGATGTCATTTTAGCTCTGGTGTTTAGTTGTGGTGGCAGGAGGCTATTCATTCTAATCATCCCCACCACTGTTCTCATCATAGTCAGTGTTCCAGAGGTTTGTGAGGAAAAAAAACAACTGGCATCACCTCTAATGTTACTGTAGTATTGTGTATTATCAGGCATCTGGCAATGTCAATGAAATAATATGTGCAGCTGTGACTTAAAGAGGATAGTCCTAATTTAGAAAACATTTGAACAATCTTACTCGTGTGTTGTGCAAAATAAGGGTGCTGTGTTGTATTTAAAGTTCATCTTCCTGTGGCACATCATCACTGTGTCCCAGAGAGATGGTTTTATTTTATTGACTAATCTGGGTTTAAATTGAAAAGCAGCTTTTCTGCTTATGAGGAATGGATAGAGTCAGCTGAATTGCACGACCACACATCACAAAATAGGAATGGCAGTATGCGTGATCAGTCCCATTTTTATCAAAGATAGATATTTATCCTTTATATCAAGATGCATGGTTAATTTTGTATATTTCTCTCAGTTTTGCTGTAATATTCAAAATAATGCTGCCATTCCTCCATCCCAACAGTGAATAAGTGTGTAGGTGTAATGCCTCAGTAGCAAGTAGGCTATTCACAAATTAGTGCTGGAATTATGTGATGTAATATGTGTAATTGCAGCTGTTTATGAATGTGAATTTGTCAGTGGGTTATGCTGCTAAATGTTTTGTTATCTAGTCTCAGTTGTCAGTTCACTCCAACTCATGGGTCGTTAGTACTGTAGATACAAATGTGTTCTGCCTATCTCTTAAAACCCTAAAGAAGGCTCTGTCCAAAATGTTGGTCAATAAATAAAGCTAAGAAAATGAGTTGGAATGTTCTGCATTCAAAATTTGTATTGCTGTAACCAAAAAAAAAAAAAAAACAGAATCGCAATCCAAATCACTGGTCTTGATCAGCCATCATTTTCCACCTCTTGAGTACAGTGTGTAAACCTGTTATGTTGTGAACATATTTTATTTCACAGTTTTCTCAGTAGCATTCTTTTCCTGCTGTATAGGATTTTTCCATCTGCACGCATCGGATCTTTCAGTGATGCAAGACACTGAATGAACACCTTTTTTTGTTTGTTTGTTTGTTTTTCTAATAATCTTACTTTCCAGTCTCAAGTTGGAGGAAGTCTTGAACAATCAGACTGTTGAATGCTCACTGTGTGGTCTCTCCACTTTATGCCAGGGAACAATAGGAGAAAAATTCAGGAGCCAAAGAGGAGAACACAAAATGGGAGGGAAAAGTGAAGGGAAGTGAGTGGTTGAATAATGTGTGATAGTGCAGAGCAAAGAGATGTTGTGTTTTTTCATGGGGAGTCTCCAAGAGGATCGTAGCAGTCTTTATGCCATTCTTATGCCATTGACTCATTTATATATTCATGCATGGCTATGCCTTACTTGTAAATGCAGAATCACAGCACTTCAAAATATTGTGGCATTCAGCGAGCAGAGCCTTGTTTTATCTGGGCCTTTTTGGCATTATTTTTTATGAATTCATTTGGTCTTACAGGAGAATCAAGAGTCAAATGGAAAGCACTTGTGAAAAAGCACTGATTTCAGCAGTAAATATGATCAGTAGAGTCATACAGCCCTGACAAACTAATGATAAACGTTAGTCACCTGAAGTCAATCAAACGGTGTTGGGTGGGTGACCAAGAGACACAGAAAACATTCATAACACATTTGAGTGATTGTTGTTAGTGGCGCCTAGAGCAGGAATCAAATGAGGTGTTTTGCTTCTCAGAATGGGTACTGATCAGAAATAGAGCCTTGGCCCATTTTGGATTTTAACTCGTATGATGGCACATGTTTGTATAATGCAATTTTTGAGATGAGAAGAAAACCCCACAGATTTTAAGAATAAGAATAAGAATCCTTTATTGTCACTGTTAACATTGTCGTCAACATTACTGTGAAAATTGGTTTAGCAGCTCTACAGGCGAAAGCAGACATTATATAAATAAAAACAGTGTAATAACAATATATACAGTAATAACTATGTACAGCAGAATGTCAGTAATAACAGTATGTACAGTAGGGTATCAATATATACAGTGTAAAAAATAGATATAATAAATACTGGTTATTAATGATGGTAATTATGAAGATAATGATGATAATTATGAAGATAATGATGATAATTATGAAGTCACATCACAGTACAGTATGTCCACCTGTGACCTGACATACACTATGTCCCTCTTGTGATCACTTCCTTATCTAGTCTTCAAGATCCAATGGCAATGCGAGGTGTGATTGGCACTCCCCCCTGTAGAGTTTACAGTATGTTAATTGAGATGACAGGAATGTTTTGCCACTGGTGTGATGCTAGATAGAGCTGACTTCATGGCAAAACTGCCATTACTCATACTGGTGAATCTAGCAGAAAAGGGGAGAGAAATTTCCTTCTGAGTGACTGGATTCCCACATTTTTTATAATTTATTTATTTATCCTTCATTTTCCTAGGGTAGCTGCTCTTTTCCTACAGTTTCCTGTTCCACATTCACAGTTTCTAACACTCACGTACTGTAGTTTTGAGACTATAAATAATACACATTTAAGTATATGCAAACTTCAATATCAAAATAGTATGAAAGAAAAAGAGCATGTAAAGCCAGCTTTACACTTAATGCCACAGGTGACTAATTCATGTTGTCCATGTGACGTTTTTATTGTACAGCAGTTTTGTAATACACATATAAAGGGGAATACTGTGTGGAACTGAGCTGCTTCTGGCCAAGTTAACTGAAGACATTTTCGAAATAATCACATAGCACCGAAAAAGAAATGGGAGCTGCTACATGCAAACTTACATTTTTATTATGATTATGGGCGCTTTGCATGAAATGCGAAGAACACAGCTTTGGCAGTTATCTTACAAGCAGCAAAGGCTATGTATTTCAAGTGTCTTCTTCTTATCCGCTATGCCTGCCTAAGGAAGAGAAGACTTAAGTTTCAGGAGTTTCAAGAGAGTTTATTGTCATTGTCAGCAATGAAATTGCAATTGCCTGCCATGTCAATAAATCAATCAATAAAAGATCATAGTCTAAAAGCGATGCAACATCAGTAAATAAAAATCCTTTACAAATAGAGCGCATATTTATTTTTTATGCTTATAGGCGTTCACTATAAGAATATAGTGAGCGCCTATAATAACGAAATTTGCCTATGAAGCAGTTCCCATCGATTTTACTTTGTTATTTGTGGGGCTACTTAGCTTGACTGAATGTCTAAAAAATCATCTAAAATATGAATTCACAAATCATGAATAGACATTCAGTTTGCTGAATGAATTCATAATATGAACAGCCGGGGCAAAACTTATTATCTTAACAGCACCAAGATATTATCATAAATATGACTTGGACAGCAGCCTGCATACAAATCAAACTTGACACAGCAAACATTGCAATGCAAAATAATCAAACAAACAAATGAGTGAGAACTGATCATTAGCTCTGACAAGTCAACTGACTGTTTTTCTGCTCAGCATTATGGCTTGCTGACTGCATCAGGGGAAGACCTTCTTCCTCTCAGTGTGACTTCACATATAGTGCTTAGCTCCTAGATTACATAACCTAGTGGCAAAGCAGATGGGTGAGGTGGGATCACAGGCTTTTGTGGTTAGAGCAGCACAATGCCTTATGAAGAGATGTAGCCTGTGCTCGAGAAATCTGTTGTGTCCTGCAGTGAGCCGCCCAGAGCTTACAGTATCCTCATGTCAGCTATTGATTCTCTAGACCCTCAAACAGAAGACATATTCTCTTCCTTGTCCTCCCCCTCCCTTCTCCTCTCATCAGTATGCTCCAAGGAGCTGCGGCTCCGATCACGCCATCTTTGCTCCCTGTCTCTGGCCAGTCTTAAGGTCAACAAACAGGCCATGTGAGATCTTCTGGGCAGGCACACGTTTTACTTTACTGGTTGAGTGCATTGGCTTCAGTTAGTTTGCACTCTTACCAGGTCATACATAGGCTGCAAACATAATATCACCCTTGCAATTCTTCCATTTTCCCATCCTTTGTTCTGTAGTTCTGCATATTGTATTGGTTTTATTACATTGTTGTCATGAAGGAATGCCATGGCATTACTGTAAATAATGAACTTTTTACGTCACCTGCCTTTTTTGACTAAATCATTGATAGAAGCTTTTAGATACTACTTATTTCTAAATTCAGATACATGGAAAGCACTCTCACTAATGTGCTGTACAAATTCCTTCCTTCTCTCTCTCATTCTCTCTGAGCCTTTCTCACTAACAAGAATGAAAATGAGTATCCTATTATGTCAGAGGACAGCAGTTTGAATCAACTTGGTGTCATCATAGATTCCCAAATGATTTTTCCAACAGTTTTTACACAGGAATAATCCAGGATCTGAAAGAATATGTATGGAAGTTGCATCTGATGGGTATACTTATGCTGGCAAATTTTGTGAATAATGTATAATGTGCGTAATGAAGACAGATTTTCTATCAATGATGATGTCAAAGCGAGTTTCTATCAGTGATGTCAAAGCTGATTCACTAATTAACAATAGGGGTGGGACAAAATATTGAAATAAGGATACATCCTGGTACTTACTCTTGTAATACATTATCAATACACACATTTGCTCAGATGCACATTTGAGCTCCCACGAGGCATGTGTGTTCCTGGTCTTTAGGTATTTTATGTATCATGTATCGTTATCATAGGTAAAATTTTGTGATGTTATTGTATCAGTGGTTACCCAGTGATTCCCCTAATTAGCAATCAGAACTTGTTCAGAAGTGTTTAAATCTCTTTCACTTGGTTTTATTGTTTGTGTATGTGTCTCTGTAGGCAGGGGCCTCGTCCATGTGGGCGTCATGCTGCGGGCTGCTGAACGAGGTGATGGGCACGGGCACGGTGCGGGCGCAGCAGCCAGGGTTCGGAGCAGGGGCAGGGCCTTTCCGCTTTGCCCCCAGCGCTGGGTACTCTACCTACCCCCCCACCAGCTCAGGGAGTGCCGGACAGTTATGTAAGGCCTGCGGTCTGGCCTTTTCTGTCTTCAGACGCAAGGTATGGATGACACTGATGTATTGTAAGGTTATAGCACCAACATGTTTCAGCAGTTTGCCTTCATCAGGGTGTCATATCGTGACATTTTATATGGAGAGAAATATGAAACATTCATTTATTTAATGTTGGTGCATTAAAAAAATCTCCACTTTAACAAATAACTTAATTCAATTAAGCATTAAAATCTTGTTTTTCTTCAAATAAGTGAAAAAAATCTGCCAGTGGGATGAGATAATCCTGCTCGTCTCCAGTGCTGTTTCACTTGTTTATTGAATTTTCTGGGAACAAGTATAAATATGCTGAAACAAAGCAGAATATGGCAGATCAGCCCATCAGCATCAAGAAAATGACACTTGATTAAGGACTTGAAGAATAAATATAAAGAATTTTACATGCAAGCAAGCCAGCAAAGTAACAGAATAGCAAGCATAACCGGGCAAGCAGTCAAGTAATCAGACTGAAATGCTAGACAACATACAGCCTTCAGACAAACACATGGGTGACATGACAGAAGAACAAAAAAAGTCAATGATATACATTAAATGGTACAAAAATCCAAAAAGCAAAATTTCGGGGGAATTCTATGTTCCCAATGAAGTGTTTGGTCTAGTGAAAGAGCAGATGAAGCCATATGACAAACTGTGATGGCAGCGGGAAAAGTTGTTTTCAATTGAGACAGATTTCTGTAAATCTGGAAGGAAGGCATGAAATATGAAACACAACGACACACTTCCTAATTCTGGCCCTTCCAGGGTCCCTTGACAAGTCGACATGCCACAGTTTAATGGCACAGCCTATCTGAGCGTCTGGCAGCAGGACATACTGAGCCACTGCTGAAAGCCCTGGAGTGCCCGCTGCTCTCCCAGCTCACGGCTTCACATAGCTCTATCTATATCTATATCCACACACTAGTTGCTGTTCGAATCGCAGGTTGAATCCCTGGATACTCACATTTGTGTGCCAGCATGATATTTTCGCAGCCAAAGAGGAGGCACCAAGGGATTAACGCAAATGATTGAAGAAAGTATCTGTTGCTATGCAAATGTGCTTTTGTTATCCAGAGCGAATTTGCACACGAGTGATAAGACAACATTTTCTGCCACATACAACCTTCTTTCCTGCCCATTCAAACTGTCAGTCTACTGATCTGTGATAAGCCTGTAAAATGTCAGACACCACCAGTGGTTCCAGATAGTACGTTTACTCTTTCCTTCGCGCTTTCTAAGAAAAAAAAAAATAATGAAGCTCACAGGTAATGGACCTTCGTTATACTGGTGCTGATGGATCATTTTACTGCATGCTAAAGCAATGCTAGTCTTGTTGCCACAAGTGGCAGCCCATAATATCTGAGTAGTGCAAGCTTTTGGTGCAGTTTGCACAAAACCAGACAGGCCCTAACTAGTAGTTAAGCATCAGAAGTAACACTGAAGGGAAATGTGTTGTCAGAAAGCATGTATTAAAAGGATACTTAAGCTATAATGCATCATTTTTTGTATCAAGTACTCACCATTTGCTGCCTTCATTCCCTGACAAAGAAAGCTTTACTTGCAAGCCTTCATGGAAGACTCTTGACAGACTCATGTCTGATCCAGTGGGAAAAACTGGATCCATAATTTTATGTGCTTTTACAACAGTAAAATGCTATCAAAAGTTACGTTTAAAAAGCTCACACTCACCATGCAGTATAATCTAAGTCTCCAGTATCCAACTACATGCTCATACAGCTATACTTCTCAAATACATGTATTTTCACCCAAATCTTGAAGCAAAGACCACTCCTGCAAAACGCTCTCATGCACAGTCATGAAGTGTGCATGCAAAAGCACGTTTCACTGGATGAGCAGTTTGGATGGACGTGCTCATGCATGTCTGTATATGGCATGATGAGTGTGTGCTTTTTATGCAGAACTTTTGACTGCATTTTGCTGTTGTAAAATCATAAAATTACATACTTTTTTCCACCTTGGATCAGAGATGCCTAGTGCTTTTGGAATATGAGTTTACCATGAAGGTTTGCGAGTAAAACTTTCTCGGTCAGCAGCATAGCACATGGTAAGTACTTGATCGAAAAATTACAAATGATCTGTGAAGTATCCCTTTAAGGGCTGTTGAAAGTAGTGGCATTAAACAATGATACTGAAAATGAAATGCCTCTAATGAGGGTTCATGTCAGGGGGTGTTGCTTTGTTTCCTATAAACCAAGGGCCTGTAAAGCCCTTTGAAACAGTAAACAGTGATTAAGGGCCCTAAAGAAACTTGGTCTTGATCAATGGGTAAGACTGGCTGCTAGAATCCAATATAAACTGAATGGCTGACACCGTGATCCCACTTCAGCCTGTCTGTCTGTCTCTGCTCTCCCCAACAGCACATCTGCTGTGATTGTAAGAAGAGTTTCTGTGCCCTGTGCTCAGTGCTACAGGAGAACCTGCGCTGTTGCACCACCTGCCACCTGCTACGTGGCACAGCCTTCCAGAGGCCACGGCTCATGCAGCTCCGCGTAAAAGACCTGCGCCAGTACCTGCTGCTGCGCAACATCCCAACAGACACTTGCAGAGAGAAAGAGGACCTGGTCGACCTGGTGCTCTGTCATCAGGGGGCAGGGGAGACCCCAAGACCCTTGATGGAGGAGGAGGAGGAAGAGGAAGAGGACGATGAGGAGGCACATGAGGAGGAGGAGGAGGAGGAAGAAGAGGGAGGAGCTGACACAGACAGTCTGCACTCACCTCCCCACTCGCTGCACACCTCCCCCCACTCTGCTACACGTTCGGCCTCTGAACAGTCGGCCCTGTCTGCCTCTCAGGGAGATGTGCTCAGCCGGAGTGACAGCTCAGGGACAACCAGCCAGGTGTGGCAGCTTCTACACAGAAAACACACAACTGCTATCTACTGCATACTAGGGCTGGGAGAGTATGCTTAGCTCCTGACACCATACTGTCACAATACTTGGGCCAATTCAATATGTTTTGCAGTTTGATATTACCATTTATTTTTAATTATCCTCCAGTTTGTGGTTGTAAAGTTTCCTGAAGCTGTGATTATACTAGAGGTCACAATAGGTCATTTTATACAGTGATGTCAATTTTCAAAGTATGGTCTCACTACATTTTGGGCGCTAACGGGGCCGGTGTGGCTCAGGAGGTAGAGCGGTCGTGCGATAATGGGAGGGTTCCCGGTTCGATCCCGAAGTGTGAAGATACTGAACCCCTCACCGCTCTTATTGGACAGCTTGGCACCTTGCATGGTAGCTTCTGCCACCAGTGTGTGAATGCGAAGCCAACACTGTAAAGCACTTTTAGTGGTCAGTAGACTAGAAAAGCACATAGAAATTCAGTCTGTTTACCACACATGAATCAAATGTGGCTATCTGAACCGACAGCAGTCTCAGCTTTCCAGTCAAACCCAACTGATGCAGCTCCAAGACTGTTTAGGCCCCAGTCTGCACAAACACACCATTTTACAACAGGCCACAAGAACACATGTGGACTGCAGGGTTTGTGACCCAAACTGCATGGGATTAACTTCAGATGGGTGTGTCTGCAAAGTGGAGACTCAATTTGCCAGTTTATCCTTCACCAAAATTTAGCCAAACTTTTTTTCTGACCTCCACTGCATACATGGTCACAGCACCAGGTTCACAGCATTATATGTTCTATGGCCACATACAAACATACCGTATTTCCCCAATTCATCGCCGGGCCGCAAATAGCCACCTGGTTCTTTTAAACGCCTGGGGTCTGCACCCATTTTGTATATTAAACGCCCACCCGAATAACCACCGGGGCGATTATTTGCATCATAATGAGGTAACCCAAAATAAGGCTATTCACCTTATTTTTGCAGAAGTAAACAGTTAGCCACACAATAACTGTGCGGCACTTCCGTTTTCTGTCAAAATAAGAGCGCTAGCTAACGTTAGAAAAAAGGGTGTACCATAATCTTAAATTGCCCGACTGTAAATATGTTGGACAGTAACTGTGATCACAATAATGGCCTGGTGCAAAAATAAATAAAGGCCTGCAGTGAATAGCCACCTGGTTCTTTTAAACACCTGGGGTTCAAGTTGATTTTGTGTATTAAACGCCCGGGCGATTAATTGGGGAAATATGGTACATGCACATGATCTCACTCAAACACATCTGCCTCTCCACTCATTTCCATACGCCTTGCGTTTTTGCCATCCGTCCTCTTCTGTCCAGCATAGTTAATTTCAGCGGTGCTGTTATCAATATGACAGCTATCTGTAAGGTGACGTCCTCCTTTCAGCGTCCTAACTAGCAGTGGGCCTCTCCTGCATGTGTTCAAATGCTTCATTTAAATCAGTAGTAGAGCCTTATATTCTTTTTTGCTGTCTTTGTTTTTTCTGGTGTTGTTTTGCATTTTTTGCACTAACTTGGTCTGGAACTTTGTTCAAACGTTTTACGACTAATTGTCTGCTACATTTCTGTAGATTCATTTTTACTTTCTTCCACATGGAAAAAACGAAGTGCTATAGTGTCGGTCTCACATCCACGTGACAGCTGTAAAGGGATGCATTTGCTGTGTGTACACAGCTCTCAGGCCAACCAGTGACAGGGCTAAAGTCCTTTGCCTTTTTTAGGTCTCTTAGGCTGAGTCTGTTATGTAACACACAAACAGGTTGATAACTCCCCCCGGCATCACAGCTGCAACCAAACACAGAGAAACACAACATTCCTGCTCTCATCTATCTCATCGGGTTTCCAATCGAGTTTATTTCTGAGTTTATTTATAAAAGGTCTAAAGGCACAAATAACCAAAGTGAAGCCCAAAATGTGGACATAAATAAATTACGTTAATACAAAAATCCATTTTACAAGTTTACAATACAATTTTGCCAATTTTCTGTGAGGTAAAGAAAGCTAAATAGTTTCAAATAAAGAGCAAAAGACCGAAGAGCAAACTCCTTGGTTCACTTGCCAGTGTCTGATGGACATCCAGATTTTACCAGACACTTATTTTACCACTTTCATTGTAAATTACATTTACAATGGGCATTTTTTGTGACCATTGTGTGACTTGTTGTCCTTAAATGCTTGTGAAAGCTTTTAATCACAAGAAATCTGACATTGATCTAGAATCACTGATCTGGTTTATCTATCATATTAATATATTAATATTGTTCTCTAGTCATTTTTTGAAAGTCGGTAGGTTTCAGGTTATTTATTTTTTCAGATTATTTCTCACTAATTTTCAGGACATTTTTGATTTTTTGGATTTTTTTTTTTGGCTAATGTTTCAATATTTTTTAAAACAATAATTTGTTAATTGCCCTGTTCCCTATGCTTTTTGGAAAAAATCAATTTGCTCTCGTTTCAAAGTGTTAAAATTGCTTCCAGTTTGAAGTTTTTGTCCCTATCACAAATTAATTTAACGGCCCCTTATCTGAGACGTAAATTTGGCAAAGTGAACACTACATCGTCATGTTTTGCTCTTTTCCTCCCTCACCATTTTGCCATCTTAAATAATCTTTTCTTAGATGTCTCTACTTGTTTTTGTTTACTGTGTTTGTAGCTTCAGCAGGCCTTTTCACGCCAGCCCTGTGTTGCCACAGAACTGCATGCATTATCATTTAACCCACCATCATGTCTGCTGGACTAAAAAATCTACCCTCCACTGCAAAGGTTTACCTTGCAGGTGGCAGGTGCTAATTTACCACGCTGGTCTTAACTTGTAAAACGCTGTAACAAGGAGGTTTGTTGTTGCTTAGATTGTTAATGTTTCGACCCGTGGAATTGAGAAACCATGTATGACAAATCAAGTCATGTTTTTTGAGATTCAGTTGTGTCACCGATACTGATTAACACAAAACTTAGTGTTGTTTTTATTTGTATTATTTCTTTTATTGGTATTAGTTATAAAGTTGAAGCTGTAAGTTGAGTGAATGGGTAAATTATTAAAGTAAAGATGACCTATCTTATTAACCTCAATGAAGAGCGAAACACCAGTTAGGAAATTTTAACTGACATGAATTATCTTCAGTGTGTTGTTTTCCATTCAATCTCAGGAGCATGGGGATACTCCAACAGTGTCGCTGTTGAACCTGGAGCCCACTGAAAATATCATAGAGGTGAGAAATGTCCTTGTTACATCGACCCAACAGAATTTATACTGCAAGTGTTAAGTGTCAAGCTTATTTTGTGCCAAGAGGCTTTCAAGAAATCCAGCACTGCTGTTGAGCTTGTCACCATCGCTTCAATTTCTGTGTGGCCTGCAGGTCAGCCCAGCAACACAGAGGAGGATCAGGGCCTCCCTCTCTGATCTGGACAATGAAGAGGCTATAGAAAACCTCTCTGTCCGCCAGCTCAAAGAGATTCTTGCCAGGAATTTTGTCAATTACTCTGGCTGCTGTGAGAAATGGGAGCTGTTGGAACGAGTGCATCGCCTATACAGAGAAAATGAGCAGAACAGGAAATCTAGTAAGTAACCGGAAATATTGCTGTTGTTTCTGTGACTTCCTGCAGCCCTTTGTAATTCAAAAGTGCGGGACATTATGTAGAAGAGTAACACTTAATTTTTTTTTTTCGTTCTAGTGGAAAATGTGAGCAACAGCATAACTGCAGGTAATTATTCTTGTTTGATTATACTATCATTTTGCCTTGGTGAGATACAGTGCATTGAGAAAGTATTCAGACCCCCTTTACTTTTTCACTTTTGTTATGTTGCAGCCTGATGCTACAATCATTTAAAATTTTTCTCTCATTAATCCACACTCAGTACCGCATAATGACAGAGTGAAAACAGAATTTTAGAAATCGTTGCAAATTTATTAAAAAGGAAAAACTCACATTGACATAAGTATACAGACCCTTTGCAACAACACTTGAAATTTAGCTCAATTTAGCTCCCATTTCTTTTGATCATTGCTGATATGTTTCTACACCTTGATTAGAGTCCACTTGTGGTAAATTAAATAGATTGGACATGATTTGGAAAGGCACACACCTCTCTAGCCTCACAGCTGACAATGCATATCAGAGCAAAAATCAAGACATGAGGTCAAAGGAACTGCCTGCAGAGCTCAGAGAAGGCCCATATCTGGAGAAGGCTACACTGAAGGTTCCCAAGAGCACAGTGGCCTCCATAATTCTCAAATGGGAGAGGTTTGGCAAAACCAGAACTCTTCCAAGAGCTGGTTGCCCAGCCAAACTGAACAATGGTGGGAGAAGGGCCTTAGGTTAAAGGTTACCAAGAACCCAATGGTCACTGTGACTGAGCTCCAGAGATCCTGTGTGGAGATGGGACAAAGTTCCAGAAGGACAACCATCACTGTGGCCTCCACTGATCTGGGCTTTATAGCAGAGTGGCTCTCCTCAGTGCAAAACACATGAAAGCCCACTTGGAGTTTGCAAAAAAGCACCTGAAGGACTCTCAGACTGTGAGCAACAAGATTCTCTGGTCTGATGAAACCAAGATTGAACTGTTTGGCCTCAATGCCAAACATTATGTGTGGAGGAAACCAGGCAGCGCTCATCACCTGCCCAGTACCATCCCAAGAGTGAAGCATGGTGGTGGCAGCATCATGCTGTGGGGCAGTTCTTCAGCAGCAGGGACTGGGAGACTGGTCAGGGTTGAGGGAAAGCTGAATGGAGCAAAGTACAGAGATATCCTCAATGAAAACCTGTTTCACAGACCTCAGGACTTCAGACTGGGCCGAAGGTTCACCTTCCAACATCACAATGACCCTAAGCACATAGAAGACAACACAGGAGTGGCTTAGGGACAACTCTGTCAATGTCCTAGAGCCCAGCCAGAGCCCTGACTTGAACCCTATCCAACATCTCTGGAGAGACCTGAAAATGGCTGTCCACCGACGGTCCCCATTCAAGCTGACCAAGCTTGAGAGGATTTGCAAAGAAGAATGACAGAAAATCCCCCAATCCAGGTGTGCAAAGCTTGTTGCTTCATACCAGGGATGGGCATTTTCAGTGATTTCAATATTCGAGTACTTGAATTACATTATGAACGAGTAATCGGTTACTCACGAATTATATATTTTACCGTAAAAATAAATACGGGAGGTCCGTACTTAACATTGGTTCTGCTAGTGTTTACACGGACCTCCCCGATATGGCCTGTTGTTTACTAACTAGCAGCAGGTTTATGGCTGTCAGAGAACATTCTTACATCATACTTAACCATTTATGTGAATAAACAGCCTACACTAAATAATAAACAGCCAAGTGCAATTCAAATGCATTTATTGAACAACCGCAACAGGTCCTTCAATCACGCTGTTGCAACATTCAGTTGCCAAATGTCACAGAGGTATGGACTTCAGTTCTGTGTTCCTTTAGCATGTAACTCTAAATCAACAGCCTAAATCATAGCAGACTAATCTCCTCCGCCCTGGTATCATCACATTGGTGTGTGTTAACAGGGCTAGCAAAAGATGTGGAGGAGGCTGCTTGTTAGCTGTCTCCACTGTTTTCTCCTTGTGCTTTAAGTGCACGTGGTTAAGCATCAAGCTCGTAGTTCTGTGATATATAAATTTAACGCCACATATCTTGCACTGCATGTTATCCAAACCAACACACTGCGCAGGTGCACGCATAGTAAGACGTTACTCGTCCACAACAAGTACTCGAGTACTCGAGTAATCATACCCACCCCTATATCATACCCAAAAAGAGCCGAGGCTGTAATTTCTGCCAAAGGTGCTTCAACTAAGTATCAAGTAAAGGGTCTGAATACTTATGTCAATGTGATATTTCAGTTTTTTCTTTTTAATAAATTTACAAAAATGTCTACAATTCTGTTTTCACGTTGTTATTATGGGTTACTGAGTGTAGATTAATGGGAGAAAAAAATAATTTAAACTATTGTAGCATCAGGCTGCAACATAACAGAAGTGAAAAAGTGAAGGGGGTCTGAATACTTTCTGAATGCACTGTATATGACCTTGTCTTTTACACATGCATTTATATTTATATGCATGTTCAAATGAATAAATGTTAATATACAAATAAAGTTTGCTACTTGTCATAATGTGGTCCAGTAGCATGTAATACATAAGAACCATGTGGTTGCAATACTAATTTTGTTATCTTCCTTGTACTTAAGACTAATAACATATTTTTGTTTATTACCGCCTATTTTCATATGTAAAACAAGTGGTAGCATATCCTCCACGTCTCTGCAACAGTGGAGTCGGAGGTAAGATGTTTTTATGCAAAGGCATGTGCCATCTCCTCTGCATAGGTACACTGCTCATGCAGTTATCAGACACATGATGCGTTTCATCACCAGTAAAGGCATGTTGCAGCCAATTTACCCACTTGATCCTTCATATCATCATTCTCTCTTGCCTGTTTCAGTTACTTTCTGTCACTGATATCCCTTTTTCAGTGTTTACCACCCTGGTTCATCCTAAATATCCTCTCATTGATGTGTGTCTCCAAGAGCTTTTACCTCTTTAGGACCCCCATCGTTATTTTAGTAGTATTGTATTTCTATCAGGTGTAATCACATTTGCAAGCAAGTGTCCCAGAGACACTGTTGCTAATATAAAAAGCTAGCTCACTTAATATACTAATTGCAGATCTGGAGGGATACCAGACATGCTGCAGCCTTACTGGCTTTTTCCACAGTGCAAGACATGGGCATCATTAGCCAGAATCAGATCAGTCAGTCAATCAGTCATTTATCAGATACTGAACCTCTATATTAGAGGTGCACAAACAGATTGATTTGCGGTACTAAAGAAAATATTTTCATTGTTTTTTGCTGTTCTTTTCTTTGGTTTATTGAACAGAATCTAATTAAGAAAAAAGTGACAAATTAATCAATTCTCAGAAACATATAGCCTAAGTTATGAAATTTTGCTCCACTTCACTGTTTTATTTAAAGGAATATTCCAGTGGTTTTGGCAAAACCGCCTTTTTTCCGTTTTCTCCAGACTGAGACACGATGTTGGATTGGTATCCAACATTGTGGATCACCTCTGTATGTCCAGAGGATCAGTTCCTATGGGTAGCATTTCCTGTTCGCTTAGCATAAAGACTTGAAGTCTATTGGAGTAATTAGCCTGACTCTGTCAAAGTAAAAAAATAAACCTTACAACAACTTCAAAGCTGCCTTATTTCATCAAACATCTTGTCTCAGTCTGGGGAAGCACATTCCCCTCATTATGTGCATGCTTCACCTTCTCTCATTTGGCACTACTGATTCTGTTAAGAGTAGTCTGTGGAGGTTCTCAGTTATCCAGGTCATGGTTATACACACAGAGTTGGACAAGTCCAGTGGCCCTCGATTCAACTCTTTGTGAATCTGTTAAGACTAATAAACATTTGACTAGTTTAACAGTGTAACTGGCCAGTCACTGATTTGTTCACTGATTGAAAGCATGCATTTTATGGTTTAACAGCCCCATGAGTTGAAGCTGCACACCTGGTTAGGCACCATGGGACTGTACAACATCTATACTTGTTCAATACGACATCACTGGCCTCTCTGGCCCACAGTCTTAACAGGGACAAGACAGAGACACTGCAACTGGAAAATAACTTAATAACATGATTTCATCCACAGATGGTGTAAGAGCTCAGCTGGCCTCCGATGACAACCTGTGTCGTATCTGTATGGATGCTGTCATTGACTGTGTCTTGCTGGAATGTGGTCACATGGTAACCTGTACCAAATGTGGAAAGAGGATGAGCGAGTGCCCCATCTGCAGGCAGTATGTGGTGCGGGCTGTGCACGTCTTCAAGTCTTAAAACTCTGTGTGCATGTTGGAGCTGCCTCAGGCATGCACATGCTCAAACCTTGAGTTAACAGTAAGAATGAACGGGCTGTGCATGTCCCCCAGGGCCTAACGAGGCAGCGGGCATGTGCATCCCCCTGTCTTTATGCCTAGCTCGGGCCTCGAAGCCAGACCGTTGCCTATGGCCTACCACAGTTTGTTTTCCCCAACTAACTCTTGCTCCAGCCCCCCCAGCCCCCCAGCCCCCCAGCCCACCCCCCCGGACTCTCAGCTGCACTGGGACACACTCTTTCTTTTGTCTCTCATAACCACAGCCAAACCCCAACACCACTTGCTACTCTGTTTTCCAATCCTTTCCAGTGTTTCTTTCTTTTAATTTAGTTTATATATTGCTGATTTACAAGCAGGGAGAGAAAAGAAGGGGTTAAGTGGTGACCACTGCTCTTTGTGGTGAAGAAGCTGCAGTGGAGTGATGAAAGAGACACTATCCCAGGGGTCAGTGTCGACATGGTTTACACATTCATGCCACGACACACCATGTATGTCCGTCAGTGTTCTTTAGGATGTGCAATATCAGAAAAAACTATACTTCTGTGTGTATGAGGAACTGTCTTTTCATTTATCAGAATAGCGCTAACAGAGTACTTGCACCGTGTCATCTTGTCTTACACACTGCAGGGTATAAGGTGCCAAACTCCATGCCTTCAGTCAGTTGTATTTGGTAAGGTTTCACAAAATATGCATCTCATAACCAGCAAGGGTGATAGTTTACTTGATTTTTTTCAAAGGAACAATAGAAATTAAGTGTTTACATTTAAACCTTTTAACACCCTCACTGTGCAGTCTGATCTGATCATTATTTTGTTGCCCTCTCATCTAAAAATACATGCAGAAATGTAAGGTCATATTGAGAGAGACCATTTATGCAGGTCTGCTGAAGTAACCTACAGTATACCATCATTGTATATCTGTACATCATTTCCATGTCAGATTTTTTCCCTATACATTCTTGATTTTAAATAACTTAAACCAAGCAATTTCTTTCTATTCCCAAAGTCTACAAAGTGTCTTGTTTGCTTGTGTTGTTCATTTATGGTGTTGAAACATATACAGTAGGTTATCAGGTGCTACTTCCTCTGTTCTGAGCTTAATATCAGCATATACCTTTTTGTGATGTTGTTGAGATGTCCTTTATATCCAGTCTACTATGAGAGGGAGATGAAGCAGATTTCCAAACCTGATTTACTTTGACCTGTTTATGCAAATGAAACACTTGTTTTCCTGTCATAAGGTCCAGTTTACTCAAATGTCACTAAAATAATATGTATGCCTGCGGTATGTTAACATAGACAAAACAGCTGATCACTGTTAAGTGAGTCTTATAGATAGCTTATATTGTTCTTTACTGATAACTTGTTATTATTAAATGTATATTTTTCCATTTATTTGGGAGATTGAATTTCTTTAAAATTCTAATTAGTGTGGAGGTGAAATCTGCCATTTTTCAGAATGTATATCCACTGGATTTGGTCAGATGCATTTCTCACTCTCCAGTAAGAAAAAAAAAAAATCCTCTGATCATGTCACATCTCACAATTAAAGCTGAGTCATGATCTTGCTTTCTAGCATTTTTGTCCTAGTCTGCTTGAGATCCAAAACTGGCATTGACACTTGCACTGTAACAAACACTGTCACTCTGTAAGCCTGTTTGTTGATGCTGCTGTTTCTCAAAGATGTCATTCATGGGCAGCTGTATCAGAGTAGGGGGATATCACGAGCACTCATAATCCTGAATCTTTATATTTTGGAATGTTGAACCTTTTTATTTTGGTAAACAAGAGAAAATTATTTATTAGATTCAATAAAATGCAGTACTTTAAACCAGTAAGTAAAACCCTGCTCTTCTTTCTGCAGTGAGTGATATTGAGCATTCAGTTTAATCTTAAGCTATCAATATTGGTTGGCAGTGGCTGGCACATGGTAAATTTCCCCTTATAACTACCGACATGAAAAATATGAAAACTATTGTTAAATATTTGTTTACCAACTCATATATATATATAAAATTACATCATTAGGCATGAAAATTATTGAGTTGTGTTGTACTGACTCTTAGATTTTGTATTTTAGATTTTGTATTGGTATCTGATTTTTTTCACCAAATTGTTGTATTAGTGCCTAAAACTGTCATATGGTGTGACATGAAAGTTATTGTATATCAAATGAAAATGGAGTATAGTTTTCTTGAGTAAATCATTTTATCACAATTCTTTATCCTGCATTTCCTGGTTCAAATCCACTGAATTTTGTATTATTTTTCTAAATTATCATGCAAAATAAGGCATCTATCCTAAATCTTTCACTATATTTTAGATAAATTCTGACAAACTGTTGTAAATCTAAACAAAATGCCTGTGACTCTTGCTAATATTGTTTTCCATGTGTTCCACTGAGATTTTTAGGATTCATCACTAACAAAGCCTTTTTATTGTCATAGTTTTCAGTGTCACACCAAATGACATTGTGTCACACCACAGGATGAACTGCACCACACCACTATTTGTCAATGCAAAACTGCGTATTTTTCAGTTCAAGAAAAATCACACAAAATGTGGAACATTGTGCCACTAAACATTGTACAGCAAATAATTACTGATAACAAATTTAAATTTTCAGTTTTAATTTCAACTGATTTCATTTATTACAACTGTAAATGAGTAAATGTGTTAAAAAGCAACTCAGTCTTTCTTGTTATGTCAGCTGAAGATTTTGTCTGCATGATGAGCTGCAACAACTGTCTGCTACACCCCTCCCCCCACAGACAGACCCTTCCCCCCTCCCCCGACTCTTTCCCCCACTCCTCTCTTTCTCTACCTTTCTTCTTGTCACTGTCTCTGTTCTTTTCTTTTTTCTGTCTGTTCCCTCTCCTACTGTCTCCTCCCCATTCCTCCTCTCATCACTCCTCCTCTCCTTTCCTTTCCTTCTCTCCTTTCCTGTCCTCATGTATTTTCTCATCTTCATGTGAATAAATAAGCCATATTTTAAGAGCATGGCAAACCCACTGCATGGCATAGGTTCTGATATTCTACGGGCAATTTGATGAGATGACAGAAACTACAATCTGATTTGTTTGGCCAGACAAAGGCATTTTTCTTTCAAAGTTGTTGCATACTGTTCACCTGTAGCTCCTCCCCACCACTATGCTCATGATTTGGCCCACATATGGTTTGTCATCATAATTCACGTTAACAAACTATCCCTTAGTGTATATTTCCGGTTCATCTGAATTTATCTCAAGGTCAGGTCCATGAGATGTTCTTACTGGACTTGGAGCTTCAGTGGCTTGACTCAGCACATGGAAGGACAAAAAAAAAAGGACAAAACATACTTTAAACTCAGCTATTAGTGATTATTAGTTATAAAATATAAGTATAGCCTGTTAGCTACAATAAATAATTACTATGTCTGTAGGAAAATACAGTTCAGTGTGTCTGTCACACCATATGATGCAGTGTCACACCATATGAGGTTTCATGCACTTAGCACAACACTGGACCTTGAGGTTATATGCCAGCATGCCAACAGCACACCCACTGCAACATGGGAACTTAGATTTAAATGTAACAGTGACAAAAAGGTCAGTTATTAATTCTGGAACAAGGCTCTTTGGACAGCTGAAATGAAGATGAACTTGTACAGAACGATGGGAAGAGCAAAGTGTGGAGAATGAAAAGAGCAGCTCATGACCCAAAGCAGAGCACATCATCTGTCCAGCATGGAGGAGGTGATGTGACTGCTGATGGCAGTAGCAGGATGAATTTTAATATTTATAGGACTATACTATCTGCTCAGATTCAGCCAAATGCCACAAAACTGGTAGCACAGTGCTTCACAATGACCCAGGGCATACTGTGAAAGCAAGCCAAGAGTTACTGAAAGCAATAAGTGGAATATTCTTTAAGGACAAGTCAGTCCGCAGACCTCAACCAGCTGAGCTGCTTTTCACCTGCTGAAGACCAAACTGAAGGCATAAAGACCCACAAACAAGCAGCAGCTGAAGGAGCTGCAGTAAAGGCTTGGCAGTGTCTCAAGGGGGGAAAGCCAGAATTTGGTGATGTTGTCCATGGGCTCCAGACTTCAGGCAGTCATAGACTGTAAAGGATTTTCCTCCAAATATTGAATATAATCCTTATAATTCTGGTTATGTATGATATACAGTACAGGCCAAAAGTTTGGACACACCTTCTCATTCAATGCGTTTTCTTTATTTTCATGACTATTTACATTGTAGATTCTCACTGAAGGAATCAAAACTATGAATGAACACATGTGGAGTTATGTACTTAACAAAAAAAGGTGAAATAACTGAAAACATGTTTTATATTCTAGTTTCTTCAAAATAGCCACCCTTTGCTCTGATTACTGCTTTGCACACTCTTGGCATTCTCTCCATGAGCTTCAAGAGGTAGTCACCTGAAATGGTTTTCCAACAGTCTTGAAGGAGTTCCCGGAGGTGTTGAGCACTTGTTGGCCCCTTTGCCTTCACTCTGCGGTCCAGCTCACCCCAAACCATCTGGATTGGGTTCAGGTCCGGTGACTGTGGAGGCCAGGTCATCTGCCGCAGCACTCCATCACTCTCCTTCTTGGTCAAATAGCCCTTACACAGCCTGGAGGTGTGTTTGGGCTCATTGTCCTATTGAAAAATAAATGATGGTCCAACTAAACGCAAACCGGATGGGATGGCATGTCGCTGCAGGATGCTGTGGTAGCCATGCTGGTTCAGTGTGCCTTCAATTTTGAATAAATCCCCAACAGTGTCACCAGCAAAACACCCCCACACCATCACACCTCCTCCTCCATGCTTCACAGTGGGAACCAGGCATGTGGAATCCATCCGTTCACCTTTTCTGCGTCTCACAAAGACACGGCGGTTGGAACCAAAGATCTCAAATTTGGACTCATCAGACCAAAGCACAGATTTCCACTGGTCTAATGTCCATTCCTTGTGTTTCTTGGTCCAAACAAATCTCTTCTGCTTGTTGCCTCTCCTTAGCAGTGGTTTCCTAGCAGCTATTTGACCATGAAGGCCTGATTGGCGCAGTCTCCTCTTAACAGTTGTTCTAGAGATGGGTCTGCTGCTAGAACTCTGTGTGGCATTTATCTGGTCTCTGATCTGAGCTGCTGTTAACTTGCCATTTCTGAGGCTGGTGACTCGGATGAACTTGTCCTCAGAAGCAGAGGTGACTCTTGGTCTTCCTTTCCTGGGTCGGTCCTCATGTGTGCCAGTTTTGTTGTAGCGCTTGATGGTTTTTGCGACTCCACTTGGGGACACATTTAAAGTTTTTGCAATTTTCCGGACTGACTGACCTTCATTTCTTAAAGTAATGATGGCCACTCGTTTTTCTTTAGTTAGCTGATTGGTTCTTGCCATAATATGAATTTTAACAGTTGTCCAATAGGGCTGTCGGCTGTGTAGTAACCTGACTTCTGCACAGCACAACTGATGGTCCCAACCCCATTGATAAAGCAAGAAATTCCACTAATTAACCCTGATAAGGCACACCTGTGAAGTGAAAACCATTTCAGGTGACTACCTCTTGAAGCTCATGGAGAGAATGCCAAGAGTGTGCAAAGCAGTAATCAGAGCAAAGGGTGGCTATTTTGAAGAAACTAGAATATAAAACATGTTTTCAGTTATTTCACCTTTTTTTGTTAAGTACATAACTCCACATGTGTTCATTCATAGTTTTGATTCCTTCAGTTAGAATCTACAATGTAAATAGTCATGAAAATAAAGAAAACGCATTGAATGAGAAGGTGTGTCCAAACTTTTGGCCTGTACTGTATATAGTTTGTCCCATTCCTTCTGAGCCTCTGAAAATGGGGTGACAATGTTTTTTTTATTTTCTCTTAAATCTCTTCATATTTTCGGACACTGCTACTGTCACAACCATAACATGTCAACACCGTCACTTTTGGATAAAAAATATTAGATTAGATTATGGAATAAATGTATACTTTTTAAGAAGAGGTCTGATGTAGGTAGCAACAGGGGGTAAACAAGCTGGCTAATGTGAACAACTCATGCTCATCATGTGAACAAGCAGGTTTTTGTCACCACCGCCAGACGTCACCACCGTCAGGTTTTCTGTCTGACGGTGATGACTGAAGTCTGAAAAATGCTTATAACAGTGCTCAGGATTGTTATTTTTTGGACCAAGTAGTTAAATAAAGTTGTTAAGCAAGAAGCCATTGACTTGAGTGGTATACATTTTGGAATTGTATGTTGTAATGAGGCCACTGTCACCACCGTCAGATTAGTGTCACCACCGTCAGAGGCAGTTATATTGGTTTTAAATGAATATGCTTACAATATGTTTCTTTGGTGCTGTTGAATTATTAAAGTATTAGTCTCTTTTAATACAAAAATATGTTTTTCAAATTAAAAAAACATTACGGTGACGGTGTAGACAAAAAGCCTAATAACTGGAAAAACGTATATTTTATGAAAAAAATGCTAAATGAGGAGGTTGCACCGGTACATTGCTGAATAGCCAAGACCTTGGCCTATAATGATATACCTTCAGATTTTGTAATTTAACTCACTTTTTTTTTTTTTTTTTTTTTTTTCAAAATTAAAACCTGTTTTATCCAAATTCCCAAGAATCAGTACACTGGTAAGCGCTGTATTATAATTTTTCTGGCATTTGGCTGAATCTGAGCAGATAGTACAGCCCTATAAACATCAAAATTCATCCTGCTACTTCCATCAGCAGTCACATCATCAACAAACACTAGTGAGCCAGTTCCACTGGCAGCCATACATGCCCATGCCATAACACTGCCTCCACCATGCTGGACAGATGATCATGGGTCATGAGCTGCTCCTTTCATTCTCCACACTTTGCTCTTCCCATCATTCTGGTACAAGTTCATCTTCATTTCAACTGTCCAAAGAACCTTGTTTCAGAATTGGGCAGGCATTTTTAGAATTTTTTTTTTTTTTTTTTTTTTTATTATTTATTTATAGTATTCTCCTTCACCTGCATAGACAACTCTGTGTTGAGGGCTCTGATAAACAGCCACCAAAAGTAAATGCAAACACTTGGAATGAACTCCCTCTGACTGTGTGTGTGTGTGTGTGTGTGTAACTGTATCACCTGGGGGGTTGAGTGTCTTATTCTGCATGTCAGTCATGTCTTTGGCTGTTCTTTATTAAACAAAGAATTCCATATTGTTTATTTGGTGGTGACACAGATGGCCTTTCCCCAATGTGTGAACCCTCCTGCTGCGGCTTGGGAAGTGTTATCTGTGTCCATTTGATTAGAAGGCCTTTGATCCTTTGACTAGCAGTCTTACTGAAGCTCGATGCTAATGGCTAACTGGAACCAAAGCGCTGCTGAGAATGTTTATTCAAAGATGTTTCACAGGCCGTAACTGACGAATGCCAGTCCAGCTCTACATGGGGAGTGAAGGTGTTAGAGACCAAAAAGGTGATAAGGACACCTTATTTCAGCTGCTAGGGAGGAACTGATATGATCGGGAAAGTTCTGTCAGCTTCCTCCAAAATAAACAGAGAGAGAGAGAGAGAGAGAGAGAGAGAGAGAGAGAGAGAGAGAGAGAGAGAGAGAGAGAGAGAGAGAGAGAGAGAGAGAGAGAGAGAGAGAGAGAGAGAGAGAGAGAGAGAGAGAGAGAGAGAGAGAGAGATGTATATGTATAAGTTGCAGATAACCAAAAAAGAACAACATTTAGACAGCTCAGTATTTAAAATCAATTTTAATATCTCAAATGTCATGTAATTCTCCCTAGAGGCTTTACTTTTATATATTATGTACAGTTAGACCATACACATAAATGTACTAAAATATTTCATATTATATCCAGGAGACCTGGTGACATTATAATTTCATTAAAAAAAAATAATATCAAAACATCCCTCCACTGAACTGCATATCCCTATTGATGGGGAATTCCATTGAAATTAATGGTTTTGCAGAGGTTTACCAAAAACTTAACAAGATTTTTTTATTTTTTTATTTTAGTGAATCATGAAAAGGCTGAAGATAAAGAAAATGCGATGCTATTCTTAAAGAAACTTTAGTTCATCTTCTCATACCAGCATTTTCCAAAACTTACAATACTAAGATGATCACTATATGTCTGAGAACAACATGGTGTCTATAGTTTCTTCAAGCAATTTTAATAATATGACCAACTTTGAAAGATGCCTTTTTATTAAAATTCCTTAGAAAAACCTAAGACAACTTCAGCTTAAGACAAGGGTAACCACAGGATTGTACTGTTGCTAAATCTATAGACTGCTGTGTGAGTAGACTCCTTTGCTGCATGCAGAGCTGAAAAGATTCTTCACACAAAGCGCCAGTGATGCTCACATGTAATGTACTTGGAGACTGAGATGTAGCTACAAACTATTAGCAGAATTACACACTGGCTTTGAAAATATCTGCTATTATATATATGTGTGTTGTGTGTTGTGTGTGTGTGTGCATATACATACACACACACATACATATATAAATATACACACACACACACACACACACACACACACACATATATATATGGAGAGAGAGAAAGAGAAAGAGATAGGTAGATAGATATACATACACACATACACAGTTAGGTCCATAAGTATTTGAACAGTGACATGGTATTTATAATTCTGCATCTGTACACCACCAGAATGGATTTGAAATGGAATAATCAAGATGTGATCGAAGTGCAGACTTTGAGCTTTAATTGGAGGAGTGGAAAATTTTTTTTGTCATTAACCGTTTAGGAATTTCAGCCACTTATATACATTGTCACCACATTTTCAGAGGCTCAAAAGTAAATGGACTAGCTATACATAACATACATAAACATAAGGATTATATTCAATGTTTGGAGGAAAATCCTTTACAGTCTATGACTGCCTGAAGTCTGGAGCCCATGGACAACATCACCAAATTCTAAGTTCCTCTCTTGAGCTGCTCTGCCAAGCCTTTACTGCAGCTCCTTCAGCTGCTGCTTGTTTGTGGGTCTTTATGCCTTCAGTTTGGTCTTCAGCAGGTGAAAAGCAGCTCAACTGGTTGAGGTCTGCGGACTAACAAAGCAAAGATTTGGGCTTTTAAAGGCAGTGGTCTTAAACTTTTGATCAGCTGATGAACAGCCTATTTCAGTTTAATGGTTGTTTGCAATAAATTGCTTACCCCCTTTTTTTTTTTTTTGGTCTCAATCCCATTTCTTCTTTTTGCATTTTGAACCTCTACTTAGAACCTTTTTAAGATCCAACAGTGCAAAATGTAAATTCTTGCAATTTCTCAGCTGGTCTTAAATTTTTGATCAGGAGTGTATGCCACTTCTGCCGTCCTACCAGTTTTGTGGCATTTGGCTGAATATGAGCAGATAGTATAGCCCTATAAACATCCGAATTCATCCTGCTACTGCCATCAGCAGTCACATCATCAACAATCAATCAATTCAATTCAATTTTATTTGTATAGTGTTAAATAATAACAAAAGTTATCTCAAGGTGTTTCACAGAAACCCAACAGATATTGGCTAAATCCATGGACCAACATCTCCCCTAAGAGCAAGCACAAAGTGACAGTGGCGAGGAAAAAAAACCCTTTTAACAGGGCCAAAAACTTTGAGTAGAGCCCAGCATTTCATTCTCCACATTTTTCTCCTCCCATCATTCTGGAACAACTTAATATTCTTTTCATCTGTCCAAAGAACCTTTGTATTTGTTTTTTTGCAAAGACTAATCTGGTCTTCCTGTTCTTGAGTAACACCAGTGGTTTGCACCTTGCTGTATACCCTCTATTTATTTTCTCGTAAACATCTCTTGACTGTAGATTTGGACAATGACACGCCTACCTCCTCCAGAGTGTTTTGGACTTCCCTGGACTTTGTGAATGGGTTTTTCTTCACCAGGGAAAGAATTCTTCAGTCATCCACTTTAGTCTTCTGTGGTCTTTCAGGCCTTTTGGTGTTGCTGAGCTCACCAGTGCATTCCCTCTTTTACAGGATATGCTAAACTGTTTATTTGGCTTCTCCTGAAGTTGTTGCTATCTGTCTGATAGATTTTTTTCTTTTTGAACATAATGATGGCCTCCTTCACCTGCATAGACACCTCTCTGGAACGCATCTTGAGGGCTCTGATAAACAGCTAATAAATGCAAATGCAAACACTTGGAATTAACTCGAGACCTTTTATTTTCTTAATTTGTCATGAAATAATGAGGGAAAAGGCCACACCTGGCCATAAAGCTGCTTTAGTCAAGTGTCCAGTTACTTTTGAGCCTCTGAAAATGGGGTGACAATGTATAAAACTGGCTGTAATTCCTAAACAGTTAATGCCATATTTTTGTTCAACCCCTTAAATTAAAGCTGAAAGTCTGCACTTCAATCACGTCTTCATTACTCCATTTCAAATCCACTTTGGTGGTGTGCAAGAGCAAAATTATGAATACTGAATCACTGTCCAAATACTTATGGAGCTAACTGTACAGACACACACACACACATACATATATCTATCTATATGTTTATATCTATCTATCTACCTATCTATAAGATAAGGTAGATTGATCCAGATATAGATCGATCTACCTATCTAAGTATATATATAGATATCTATATAAACACATACACACACACACACACACACACACACACACACACACACACACACCAGTGCAAATAGCTTTTTACTTTTTCCTCTAGGTATTACATCAGAATGGACACAGTAATATAGTATATAGTCCTATAGAAAGGAAAGACCATAGTGCCCATGTCCAGTAAGAAACAGAACACTGAGACTTAAGATAAAATATAAAAACACCCACACAAATACAAGCTATCATTGTACTATACTGGAAAGAAATCCCCATACCTTTGCCTCTCATCAATGAAAAGCTTAGCAGTAATGCAAATTGATTAGAAATGGTACCATACAGTACATGAGTGCATTCAATACGGCACATAAATTTATGTAACACTTTCTGATACAAAAATATTATTCTATAATGCATTACCTTTGCATTGGAACAAAAACATGAGACAGTTTATAACACCAAAATATATAATGCTGAACATAAACAGTCCATCTGAAGAAATAAATAACTTAAACACAGGTGCAAAAATGTAAGTAAAACAACAGCAACGACCAAAACATTTTTGCAATTTTCAGGCAAAAAATGGGATCCAGATTGAGTTGTTGTTTTTTTTTTCTTTTGTTTGTTTGTTGCAAAACATTCCGGCTTGGCTGCACAGATTCCCTTCTCATTACTTCACAGAAGACACTTCTCCTGTTTCTGTTAAGTGGCCCACAGAGACTTGTGAAATACAACATCCAATTAAAAAAACCATGAAGACAGCCATCTGCTGCCTCCATGTGGACAGTAGTATTGCCACTTGTGTAATGTGGCACAGTCTTCAGTGCTCCTCCACCTAACTGAGCTTTTGCAGTAGTTTCTCCTCTGTCAGTCCGAACTGCACACTGACTGACATCTCAGCAATGAACTGTTCACAGCCCTCCTTGCTCACCTGTTTACAGTAGCGCAAGTCTATATGGCATATGCTTCCACAGCGCTTGAAGTAGGTCAGTGACTGGTCTGTGACTCTGTTGCAGACTACAGGGAGAAACAGGGTCAGGAGAAAAAGTGATGCATAACATGTCACCCCTACCAACATAATCTCTTAAATACACAGATTAATCAGTCCTTCAAGTTATTCTAAGACATGAAGACCAAAGGTCTCCTCATGGCAAACAGTATTAACAGGGAGTAAGGGATGAGAAGGAGACAGGAAATGTACAGACTGTTGCACTCACTGGAAAGCTTATGTTTACCTGCCATAATACTCCTTCTATCATTTTCCTATTTCTTCCAACAGCACTAAACTAAACTCTCTGGAAGATGAGAAATATGGGATGTGATTAGATATGGCACTTGTTGAGCATCCTCTTTATTATAAAGGGCAAAATAAGTTTTTTATTTAATCTTATACTCAGATGGGTGACAAATTAAAAAGAGTGAAAGGTAGTCACATTGAGAATAAAACATTTGTCAGGTTCAGCTGGGTGACAAATGAAAGGAAAAACCAACGTAAACTGTTTTAGTATGGTGGTAGGCCACCATGCGACACCAGAACAGTATACTGGAGGGATGGAACAACATTCCTCCAAAAACTATTCCCTTGTTTGGTGTTTTGATGATGGTGGTAGAGAGTGCTATCCAAAGCCGATATATCCACAGGGATCAATAAAGTATTTCTGATTCTGGTTCTGATTCTGAGCACATCAGTCTAAGGTAAATCATATTCACAGTCACCAGATCTCAGTCCAGTTGAACACCTATGGGAGCTTGTGTTTATCGTCAGAGGAAGCATAATGCAGGCAGATTTATACAACTAGTTTGGATGCAACCTAATTTTACTACCATCTACACTGGCACTGTCTGCTCAAAGTAAGCCTCCTACCTGACAAGTTGATGTCCGTGAGTGAGTCTCTGGTTGTCGTGCCTGCAGCGGTCAAAATGTTGACAGACTGGTCAGTGACATGATTGCAATAGCTGAGGTCTAGCTTGGATAAAAAGGGCATGTAGCGGATGATGAGGCGTAGAGAGGTATCTGTGATGTCCAGCCCTGTCAGGCGCAGGTCCACCACGTTACGCAGCTTACTCCTGTTGTCTAGCTGACCTACAGAGAGAAAAAGATTGAGAGAAACAGGAGAAGAGAGCGGGGAGAAATAGAAATGGTCAGTCTATTGAGAAAGACAGAAAGATGACCAAAGTAGATGACCAAGGTTAAAGGTGAATTTGTTTGGTAATTTATTTAATTTTATATTACTGTACTGTAGGGCTGCACAAAATGGACAAGAGAATAACATCTTGATTTTTTTTTTTCAAACTTTTGGATTTTAATCTACCTACCAATACTAACTGATGAGAATCTTTGCAGGATGATCAAGTGACATCATCATCGTGATTTTCGCATGCACTTCTTTCTGGGCATGCATGTTCTGTGTAGATAGGTGAACTGGGGTTTGTTTGACAGTGCACTCAGCAGCTGTTATAAAGTTATACATAATCAAAATCTTGATTTGACAATTCAGTTGTTTTTTGGATAAATTTTAAACATAAAATTGCATTAAGCGATTTATTGCTCCATCCTCATTTAATGAAGACTATCTAGCTATCTCCTGATAAACTGCCAGTTAAGCAACAGCAACTGATAATTCAGAATCATGTAACTTTCCATCATGTAACACAGTGATCACATTCAGAGTTAGGGTATTGTTTTACAGTTACAAAGCTAGACGTGAAAGCAGCTTAAAAGACAGTCAAAATCAAACAGTAGGGAGCACTTCAAGATCTGAGAGGACTTGTAGAAAACTCCCAGATTGGATTGTAAATGACACATACCTAATCTCACTAATTTGTCCTTTTACAAGCCTTTCCTTGTGTTAACCACTGATTATTTTTCAGATTATTTTGATGCAGTGAGAGAAAGGTGGACAGGTACCTGGCCTGTTGTCTGTAGGGGGAGACAACAGGTCCCTCATCTGAGCATCTTTTAGTCCTTCAACCCATTGAATGTCTAAAGTGCGTAGAAGAGGACAGCTAGAGGTGCAAAGGGCAGAGACCGCCACCCAGGAGCATCCTGACAACAGCAGTACACGCAGACCTGTAGCAACAAGGACATGCAGCATGTTAAATGAACATAGTTACAAGAGACAGATTTTTATGTGTGGGATTTTTGGTGTATCTCTGTAAAGAAAAATCTGTTCCAGTGACCACAAACACCTACTGATTATGAACCTTCATGATTCATACACTAGTGCGCATCAACAGTGTCCCTGTTGAAATTGAATGGAACTTAAGATTTGTAGGCATTCACATTTCAGACTCCCTCTATTTGTCTCTAAACAACAGTTGGGGCACAACAGAGAATACACTTTCCGAGATGTCTTGAAAAATATGGAATGTCCACAAAAGCCCTGGTCAATTTCTACCAGGCTACCATAGACCCAAGCCCAGGCCCAGCCACACCAAACTAACATAAAACAAGTCGCTGCAACAAAGGCAGACTGTTGCATTGCAAAATCTGCACTTAAACACACCACAAAGACGACAGCACAAGGGCCAACTGGCATGTCCATTCCACACCAGCATGAGAGGAGATAACTGTCCATACCAGCAGGTGGCAGCAGTCTATATTCATTATTCAAAAAGGCAATCTGGAATACTCAGGAATGAAGATATACAAACTGTAAACAGAGCATTTGCTTACCAATTTCACACTACTCTCAGTCACCACAGGCAGTTTCGTAATTTAGCTCCTCCTCATCCAGAATATGTCTGATAAGAAGTTCCTTCTCGTCCTCTTTCGCTTTCAACAGGTATTTCTGCCTCTGTAACTGTGGAGTCTACATCCAAGATGGCACAGCACCTGCTGCCACCTGCAGATGTCCGCCCCCCAGAGCTGGGTTCTGCTCGAGGTTTTTGACCTTGTTAAAAGGGTTTTTTCCTGGCCACTGTTGCCTTGCGCTTGCTCTCAGGGGAGATGGATTTGGCCAATATCTGTTGGGTTTCTGTGAAGCGTCTTGAGATAACTTTTGTTATGATTTGCCAAACACTGGCTGACAGCCAGCAATCGGCTTGGTCTGACACAACCTTGAGACAACAAACAACTGACAAAGCTTCAAAAAATCATTGGAACTTCACTGCCTCAGCTTCAGGATATTTATTCAACCTGCTCTGGATGGAAGGCCATTAGTATCATGGAGGACAACAGCCACCCAGCACATGGTCTGTTCTTACTCCTTCCCACAGGAAAATACTTACACAATATCAGAGCTTAGGTGGTCAGGCACCTTACATAAATGCTCAGTGATTCTTATCTTGTGTGATTTCTTACTTGTTGTTTTTGTTTTTGATTTATTTATCATATATAGTTTAAAGGCTGGGAGAGCCAGGGCACATGCATTTCATTGTATCTGAATGTACATGGTACTTTTTAAGTGTATATAACAGTAAACGTAAGCTCTGAACCTTGAACCCATGGCAAGCTAAAAATTCTGCAGAATCATCTCAAAACAACATTTAAATGTGGCCTATTTTCTATTTTTCTCTCTTCAAGGGGCTTAACAAACATACACAGATGAAATAACTATGCAAATGTAATTACTATAACTGCACAATCCAGAAAAGAAAATTATAGATATCAAAGAAAAGCATCTCAAGCATTCAGGAGCCCCTGGGGATACAATTATCCATCTAGAGAAGGCATAAAAAGCAAGTACTGAAACTCCAGCTCATAACTGAAAAACTCATACAAAGACAATAGCTCAATTCTAATTTCGAAAACAAACACATGTATTCAATGGATAAATTGCACCTAAAATACCCTAACTGAATGGATACTCTGTTTAAGTTTGCAGTTTTCACAATGCAATACACCATGACACAAAAAAATCACCACTTAGCCTTGTTGCTCAGCTGCTCATAAAAAACACAAATAACAACTGCAAATACACCACACTCGTCATTATGTAATGATATTGAAGGTAAGAAATCTTCTTAAACTGTTAATGCTGGTGGAACTAATTCTGGGATGGACTTAAGTGCAAATCTCAGCCTCACAGCTGAAATGACCCAGCCCATCAGAGCTACAAAAATACAGAGAAAACGCTTGAAATTTACCTCCCATTTCTCTTGATCGTTGCTGAGATGTTTCTACACCTTAATTAGAGTCCACCTGTGGTAAATTAAATTGATTGGACATGATTTGGAAAGGTGCAAACCTCTCTGTAGAAGGCCTCACAGCTGACAATGCATATCAGAGCAAAAACCAAGCCATGAGGTCAAAGGAACTGCCTGCACTGCCCAGAGACAGGATTGTTGCAAGGCACAGATCTGGGGAAGGGTACAAAAAAAATCCTGCTTTACTGAAGGTTCCCAAGAGCACAGTGGCCTCCATAATTCTCAAATGGAAGAGGTTTGGCAAAACCAGAACTCTTCCAAGATTGCCCGGCCAAACTAAGCAATCACAGGAGAAGGGCCTTAGTAAGAAAGGCTATCAAGAACCCGATGGTCACTCTTACTGAGCTCCAGAGATCCTGTGTGGAGAGGGAACAAAGTTCCAGAAGGACAACCATCACTGTGGCTCTCCACCGATCTGGGCTTTATGGCAGAGTGGCTCTCCTCAGTGCAAAACAGATGAAAGCCCGCTTGGAGTTTGCAAAAAAGCACCTGAAGGACTCTCAGACTGTGAAAAACAAGATTCTCTGGTCTGATGAAACCAAGATTGAACTGTTGAAACATTATGTGTGGAGGAAACCAGGCAGCGCTCATCACCTGCCCAGTATCATCCCAGCAGTGAAGCATGGTGGTGGCAGCATCATTCTGTCAGGCTGTTCTTCAGCAGCAGGGACTGGGAGACTGGTCAGGGTTGAGGGAAAGCTGAATGGAGCAAAGTACAGAGATCTCCTCAATGAAAACCTGTTCCACAGCGCTCAGGACCTCAGACTGGGCTGAAGGTTCACCTTCCAACATGACAATGACCCTAAGCACATAGGAGACAACAAAGGAGTGACTTAGGGACAACTCTGTCAATGTCCTAGAGTGGCCCAGCCAGAGCCCTGACTTGAACCCTATCCATCATCTCTGGAGAGACCTGAAAATGGCTGTCCACCGACGGTCCCCATTCAAGCTGACCAAGCTTGAGAGGATTTGCAAAGAAAAATGACAGAAAATCCCCCAATCCAGGTGTGCAAAGCTTGTTGCGTCATACCCAGAAAGACGCAAGGCTGTAATTGCTACCAAAAGTGCTTCAACTAAGTACTGAGTAAAGGGTCTGAATATGTCAATGTGATTTTTCAGTTTTTTTCTTTTTAATAAATTTACAAAAAATTCTAAAATTTTGTTTTCACTTTGTCATTGGGGGTACTGAGTGTAGATTAATGAGAGAAAAAATGAATTTAAACGACTGTAGCATCAGGCTGCAACATAACAAAAAGGGAAAAAGTGAAGGGGGAGTGAAAACTTCCTGAATGCATTGAATATCAGTTGTTTAAAAATTGTACAACTGTTTAAATAGTATAGATCTACATGGAGGAACATCACACCAGTGAAAGAAAGAGACGGGGAAGATGACATGAGACTTTAGGTCATGGATAAGATTAAAACTCTAAAATAATGCTGCTAGTACACAGTCTTATCCTTTCTTTATTGTGATCCTATGAGCACCCACATTTGTAGACATTAGGAGTGTGCGGGGGCACCACTATTTGTATTTGTGTTTATTTTGGGGCAAAATAATTCAGATTCGGATTTGGAAAAAAAGTGGGAGTGGCTTAAACTGTGAGTAATTCCTGCTCATGAAAACTAAACCCACTCTAAGGACTATATATTCTGTAAATCAAAAGAAATATAATATTATTCACATTTTTTGAGCACAGTGACTGTTATTGTCTATTCTTTTGGTCTATCTCCATCCACTACACAGGATGAGATGTAGTTTCTGTGTTAATGCTACCTCAAATTAAAGGGCTGGATGTCAAATATGTCAAAAATAGTATTATCCTTCACAAGTAAACTCAGACTGAAGAAAATTCCTGTTTTATGTAAAGCCAAACTTAAACAAATATGTCCAGAAGGGTAATTTATTTGGCAGAAAGCCATTATTCTTTACTTGCCAAATATGCATTTGGATTTGGGTGCATCTCTAGTTGATGTGCATCAAATAATTCAGTACATTGCAGACTAAATTGTGATTTTTGAATAATTTTTGAAGCTGTTGTACAGTTTGAGATATTTAATTTTTATTGTGAATATTTGCCCTCTTTCACTTGAATGGAGTCATGAAGTGAGCAGAACAGTTTGCTTTTTCAGGTGGTTAACCCCTGACAGAGACAAGAAGAGGGCAAGTCTCAGACATTTTTGGTAGTTTGGTTGGTTGACTTAAGGTATCTGTCCGTTGATCCTGTGAAAAGCCACTTGACCCTGCCAGTGCCAACATCAGTGCCTTGTCATTCAAAAACACATGCTTACAGGCGTATCCATCATTTCTTCCCATTTTCTCTCGCTTTGTCTCTCCACAATCCATTATTTTTGTGTCTCTCCCATAAATCGCTCTGTAGTGACCACTGCAATAACGCATTGCTTGCAGCAAAGCTGTACACATTAGAGCATTCATTACAGGGTGAAAGCAAGAATGGTTTCAGCTGTTTTAGAACCTGGGAAACCCAAATCAACAATTGTTGATTTTTTTCAGCATCCTCCTTTCTCTCTTTCTACAACTGCAGCTCATGCTTAGTTCACATGACGTCTGGCAGAATTTGTTTACCTGGCAGTCTGTTGATGAGCCAGCTGAGCTGTTTCTTGGAGATGTTGGTCCAGCTGAGGTCCAAAGCTACTGGCTGTCTACGGATAATACCACTCAGCATGGGGGGTGTAATGGACTTACAGCGGTTGAGATCAATGTGCTTCCAAAGCCTCTTATCACAGCACCTGGGAAGGCACACAATAGGTTTAATACATGCTTACCGGGGGAGGGGAGCGCTGTATGATGAACTTCTCAAGGCATCTTTAAAGCTCCACAGAGCTTCAGGTTCATGACATCTAACGCTCACCATCTATTCCAGGTCCTGCAGACACGCATGCAGACACAGAGATCCCTGTGGGTTAGGTGACTGAACACTGTCATCCACACCTCCCTGCGCATGATGTGCGTTTCCCCATCATTCAGGAGTAGTCTGTCAGGTGGAGGACTGATGGGTGGGGGTCGGATCACATGGCGCTCCATCTGGATGCATTTTGGTGGTGATCGACAGGGAATTGGGCGGGGACATATAGGAGTAATTGGTGAGCTTCTATTGAATCCCAGAGTTGAGTACTCACGTGGCGTCCCGTTCATCTCCCGCCCCCTGTGGTGCAGCCAGTCACCCAGGTCACCTCTGCCATTATTGAGTGGCCATCTTTGTTTTGGCTCCTCTCCCTCATTCTCAGGCTCAGTTTTTACTGACCTGTGATTCTGATTGCCCAGGCTGTCGTCTGATTTCAAAGGTCGTCTGTTCTGACTGGCCAGAGCCTCCTCAATTTTATTGGGCCTACAGCTCTGATTAGTGGTTGCGTCTTCTGTTCTTAGTGTTTTACTGTTCTGATTATTGAAAGAGTCCTCACTTTTCAGTGGTCGTCGATTGTGATTGGCTGGGCTGTCCTCAATTTTCAATGGTCTGCGGTTCAGGTTGGCCACACAGTCCTCTGAACTGAACTCTTTGCTCAACTCTTTGTTGGGGAAGCGACGGCGTTGCTGGCGAGCCTTAAGCTGGCCGCAGCTCTTTTCCTGGCCATCTCCTGATTCGCTGCTTGGACCAGCTCTGGGAGAGTTGGAAGATGACTGGTCTCTTTCTCTAGCTGCCAATGTTCTCAGCAGTGGATTCAGCAGAACTTTGGCTTTGTCCTCTATAATGCCATCTTTCTCCTTTGTCAATGCATCTTCTTCCTCTTCGTCATCTTCCTCTTGCTCTGCTTCATCATCGTCCTTTTTTTCATTCACATTATTCCTGTCTAGGGGAAACCTGTCTTCCTCTTCCCGATCTTCATGGTCATCTTCGTCATCACCATCATCGTTCTCTGTCTTGATCTGTTGCAGCAGCTTCGAGGTCAAGGGATCATCTGGTTTTGAGAGCTTCTTCTGAGAAGGAACAGAAGGAGCAATTATTTCTTTTTTGCATCTAGTGCCTAGAAGCTTCTCTGAATAATTACTTATTACTTATTACTCATTACTTATTTTCCTTTGTGGTTTCACAGTGCTTTTAGAAGTGAAGGTCATACATGTTTTGAAATTCACTTTGAAACTATTTCTAGAGATCTGTGGTTTGCCATCAACTCCGAGATTACATACTGTTATGCAATCTTACAATAATTGTTCTCATGATTTGGCTGAAATAATAATTTTTATCTTAACTTGTTTAGTTGCTAAGACCATCACAATCTAAAGATTACACATCCAATAAACTGTCTGTCTTCCAAACTCCAGTTCTCCAACTCCGCCAGCATAGCTAAACTGTTTAAACCTTTATAACTCTGGTGTCCCAAGCAATGTCCTCTGTTTTTTAGGGCAGGTCTCAGAGGGGCAAAAATCACTACAAGCCAGCTCCCGAGGGGAAAATTAATTGTTTTGAGGGTCAGATCACTGGCTTGGTCAGATGTCTGGGTGACTATATGCACACTACCTGATTCATTTGGGTGCTCAAAGGTTAATGTATTTTGTGATAATGCAGCCCAAACAGAACTACAAATCTTAAAACACTTTATTTCCAAAGCTACTGAAACTTTTAATGAATCTAGATTCATCCTCACATCACAGGGATTAATCCAGGCATGAGTCCACTCTTGAAACATCTAGAGTTATGCTAAATCGTGTCTGAAGTCTGGCATATTATCTCAAAAAACATCTGTTAACTCTGGCCTTTGGTCCCTGTTAGCTAGGCTAGTTTCTCTTTTGGCTCTTCTTGTGATGTCTGTTCTTTCTGTCTGTTGTTTTCATCTGATGTGTTCTTTGTTTTGTAAAGCGTCCTTGGGTGCTTTGAAAGGCGCTATATAAATCTAAGTTATCATCATTATCGTCATTCTAAAAGTGCTTGCTAACCAGTAATGATGTACCACTCTCCTACTTTATTGCTTTACAGAAAGAACATCCTGGGCTGATTTGTTGGCCTTTTGTGTTTTTTCATGTTCTCTCCATGTATATGTGGTTTACTCTGGGTGACCCAGTTTCCTGTTACATTTCAAAGACATCCAGGTGACTGAGAAAATCTAACATTAGTTAGTTATTAATGGAAATTTGTTATGGAATATAGTTATGAATGGATTAGTTATAAATGGAAGTGTGAGTATGGCTGTCTATGTAGTGTTAACCCTGTAATAGACTGGCTACCTGGGTGTACAATCATCAAAATATTTTTTTTCTCCTCCAAGAGGAGCCAGGCCTCCACTCCTAAAGATCTCAGGGCTCTTCTGCTTTTCTTCACACGTTAAACCAACTGTGATTTCCTATGTTCACTTTTCTTACATTTTTTGTCAGGTCCCTCTTCCATGCCATTTCCAGAGATGCCATTTTCCTTCCTTGACCTATATCCTATCCAGACTTGTCAAATCCCCTGCAAGAAATTTCCAGAAATTTTAAGTTGTTCCCTTGGATTTCCACACTTCTCCATCTCAGCACCCCTAAACCCAACTTCCAGACTAATCAGGCTTCCCGTCCTTTCCTATTTACAGCTTCCAAAGATGCCAGGTCCCCTGTCTGAAACCTAACCCAAGTCAGCAAGCACATCAAACTGAGAGAGGAGAGTTTCCCCTGCGTAACGCCAGTTTAATCCTGTTTCTTACTCTGTCAAGGTTATTTCATCAGTGTGCCTCTTTAGATATCTCTATCAATCCAAGGAGTGCTACCTGCTGAAGATACATGCAGTGTGATCTGTGTCCATAGCAGAGATCAAGGGATACCATAACTCATAATACTCTCTTCATACTCTCTTGGGAATTTCCCAGTTTGGGATCAATAAAGTATACCTACCTACCTACCTTCAAGGGCTGGACTGAGCAACCGAACCTCACTAAATATAATTATTGCTACCAAATTTCAGAAAAGGTGTCCAGTGTGGCCTCTTAACCTTTGAATTGGACTGCATATAGCTAAAACTGAAATACCTACTTTGCACCCCATTGCAACTGTAGTTGCAACCACTATTAGTATTGTCGTTATTGCTATTATCACCACTATACTAGTGGTGATGTTGAACATTGTTCTATGTCCTGCAATGTGCTCCTCCCTCTCCTCTCTCATCTCTCTCTCTGTTCATCTCTCAACCCTTCCAGTTGGAGCAGATGGCCGCCCACCCAGAGACGGGCTCTGCTCGAGGTTTTTGGCCCTGTTAAAAGGGTTTTTTCTTCGCCACCGTCGCGCTGTGCTTGCTCTTGGGGAGAGTTTGGTTGATGGATTTGGCCAATATGTGTTGGGTTTCTGTAAAGTGCCTTGAGAAAACATTTGTAATGATTTGATGTTATACAAATAAAACTGAATTTAATTTAACTGAACTGTAACAAAGACCTCAACTTGTTTCAGTGGCTTTACAATTAATCTAAGTAAATATCCTAAAAACAGTAGCATTCGTTTTGATCCAGTCAGACATTTCTAAATGATTTACGAAACTTTACACAGCCTCCACAATAAATATGTGTGAAAGGAGAATGTATGTATAATAAATGTATATGAGGGCCAGTATGAATTATCTTGTACTGCCCCTCATACACGCACCATGAACACAAGAACAAATAACACTCTCTCACTCACCCACGCACCCACGTACATACGTACGCATGCATGCACGCACACAATTTTATGATGTGTTTGCTCTTTATATGCATTTATGACCAGTGTTCTTTAAAACACTGAAAACGTCTCATCGTTGATATTATGGCACAGTATATATAATTATTTATATTCAAATATAAAATATATTTAAATATACTTTTTCTTCAAGTTTTCAATCTAATGGCATTTTTTAATCTAATTTTGATATCATAATTGAGTCTATTCATTAATTCCTGCATTTAATCTTGACTTGTTTGAGCCATTAAATGGCTCAAGCGAAATACATTTAATCAACACAATGGTTGTTGATGTTGTTCCTCTTAGAAAAAAACTTTTAAATATGCATAATATTGAATGGGTCTTCTAACATTAAAAAAAAAAATCAGTGTTCATATATAGCCTGAATTTGAATTAAAGACTTACCAGTGAACTGGAAATGAAGTATCAGTCTCTAATATAAGTGACTCAGTTTATCAATGATAGTTGCTATTTAATTGCTGTTCATCATACCTCCTTTACTCTCTTTGATTCCCCAGTCTCACATCTTCCACTGTAGTATATTCCACTGTATCTCAGTGGAAAAGACTGTAGTAATTAAACTCTTTAGGGGTCAAGTTTCCAAATATTGAAGAGATTATCAAAGCCCTATGTGTCTTGGCCTTATTCAAGATGACAGGATTACTAACTGATGAGGTTCTTGCCTTCTTTTTAACAACGACAGGTTCATCATTGGTGTCAAACAGTTTCCTTTTCTTCCGCAAAGGGTTGTCCTCAAGTCTTGGCCGGGGCGTGCCATCCAGAGACAGTAAGGGGGGGCGCTTCTTTGGAGGCTCCTCATCTTTCCTCTTAGGGATTTCCTCCCGTTCTGTCTTCCTCTTCACTGCAGATGTCATAGTCAAAGCAGTTACACTGGCTGCAGCCACGCTGGGTGGGTCAGGCTCCTCTTTTATGTCTCGATTCAGCCGTGGTTCTTTCAGTAGCGAGCCAGGAAGGTTAGATGCATACTTAAACCCAGGCCCTCTTTTTTGCTTGAAGGCCAAAAGGTGAGATAAGGGGGAAAAAAAACTTTATATCGTTTGGTCTTAGATTTTGAGATATGCTAATTTTTGATCTTTTCATAAATCAAAAACATTAGAGAAATATCCACACAGATGCTTACTTTCCCTGTTTTTCCTGCATGGTTGCACTTTGGACACTCCCAGCAGTTTGGCAGCTCATCATTTACCACTCCACCAGAGTCTTTCACCTGAACAAGACAGCAGCATCAGAGAGGCTGTTAACTGATGGGAGACAACAATGAAAAGAAACACAATATCTACGGAATAGTTTAAGAATGGCTAAAGAAATGGAAATGAATACAGAATATGGTTTATGTTTGGGAATAGTACACAGGGTTCCTATACGTTTCCTATTTAAAAAACTCAGACTTTCTCAGACCTACATTTCCAGACATCACGGTGGATTTTTTTTTTTTTCAAACCATGTCTACCATCTCAGATTACTGATATGATATGATAGATACATGTTTATCAAGATTCCAAACGTTACATGTGCTAGTGGCTTCATCACTTCTCCGCCTCACATTGGAGGGTTGAACAAACAGTGATGAGACACCAAGTACTGATGATGCTTTCACAAGAACAATGTGCTTTTTCTTTTCCATGGCCCTAGTGATAGCTAACTCGTCCCGAGATGTTAAATGATTTTACACACAGTTTGCAACATGCTTTTTTCTCTCTCTCTCTCTCTCTCTCTTCAGCAAGCGCCTCCATTGATTCAATGGACTGACGCTGGAATTGCTCTGCCCGGCCAATGTCTGCTCCGAATGAGAACCAAGTCAAAATATGTTGCTTGTATGATTTACTATGGCAATTTCTGAATGCTTTAAAAAACAAACAAACAAAAAAAAAAACTATCTTTAAGAAAACTGAAAATTCCACACTTATGAAGACCTGGAAATGATCAAAATCCTTTTCCATACTTTTTAATACTTTTCCAGACAGCATAGGAACCCTGAATACATACTCAGTAGCAAAAATACTTTTATTGAGTAATATACCTTAAGACAATTGGGATGAACAATCTCGTTACAGATGGAGCACTCCATAAGCATGAGATTAAACTTTTCCTCATCGTCCTCCACAGTATCCTCCTTCCCTGCCTCTCCACAGATGAGACACACTGCGGTGTGGGGCAGAACAGGCTGGGAGAAACACAATAAGCTGAACAGGAGGTTGCTGTATCAAATTATGACCATTAGAGACAGGAAGCTCTTATATGGTGGATTAACAAGCCAGCTAGCTTTGACTTCTGTGTGTGTGTGTGTGTGTGTGTGTGTGTGTGAGTAATTGTCTTTTTGGTCTTGATTTGACTCATTTTGATTTCATTTCATTCAACTAATTGACTGATTAGAGCTAATAATCACCCACTCAGTAACCACTGCACTCCTAGGCACCCTGGAAGGGATTTCTTTCCCTTTTTGATATCATAGTCCAGGTGGTAGGCTATAGTTTTCTTGTCTAGTGATCTTTAGGTTTTGTTTACCCTCTGATGTTCTCTCTGACAGTTAAGTATATGCTAAGTTTATCTGATTTGTTGTTGTTGTTTTTTTTACTGTTTCTTCACCTTCACTGCAGTTAGCTTAGAAGTGGTATATATGGTATAGTGTTTTTATTTTATAGTTTTGGTAGCTATTTAGTGTTGCTCACCTTTTGTTCGAGCCTTATTGGAGTAATAAACTACATTTGGAAGTTTTCTCCTGCCTTTTGCCTCTGTGCATCTGGATCCATACTGAACTCTTGTTAAACTGTAGGCCTGTAAAGCCCCTTGAGACTCTGGCAGTGATTAAGGGCTCTAAAAAATTGGACTTAATTCTGCATAACTGAGCAGTATGCAGAGATAGATTAAACAGCATATAAATACTAACAGACAGAGGCTACAATGACTCACACACTATACTATATACACTCCTGATCAAAATCTTAAGACCAGTTGAGAAATTGCAAGAATTTACATTTTGCACTGTTGGATCTTAAGAAGGTTCTAAGTAGAGCTTCAAAATGCAAAAAGAAGAAATGGGAGTGAGACAAAAAAAAATTGAGTAAGCAATTTATTGCAAACAATCATTAAACTGAAATAGGCTGTTCATCAGCTGATCAAAAGTTTAAGACCACAGCCTTTAAAAGCCCAAATCTTGGCAAAAATGTGGATTCAGTGTCATTTTCTGTCAGGTGATCACATGCATTGCACATGCATTGTACCAGATTTAGCCATCAGGCTATTTTGCATCTGTAGTCCATAGAAAATAAAGACACATCTGTGCCAGCCACCACTATAAACATAAACATAAAGGGACGCACTGCTATCTCATTTTTACCTCATTCAACCACACAATTGTTATTGTCCTACATTACATAAAGGCATGTAAGAATCAAATATTGATCTGAGTGAGTAGGAGAAGGTGAAACAGTACAGGAGTCCTATGATTTACTCATTAATATTCCTTAGGACTTAACTTCTAGATATTTCAAAATGATGAGGTGAAGGACCAGTGCATCCCACCTCAAGAGGTTGTCTGAAGAAAGCCCAGGCAGTATGATGTTGCAGAACACTAACTCTCAATCTCGCCCAGGGGATCATTGATTCTTTCTATGTCAACATTACCAACATTTTTCTGGTAGACAAATTAAAAGGGAATTCCACAGAATATGCTCTTCCACTGGCTAGGATAGTGTAGTCTATGTGAATTGGAAACCATGGAGTTGTGATATAATTTGTGGAACTGTGAATAATACTTTTTCATCTATTCATATGCATGTACAGTATGACATCATAGATTAAGAGGCAGGACAACTTCCTCTTCATAGCTACGGAAGGAAACCGTGGGTGTTCAGAATCAAAGGCCCTGTTCTCCACCTGGCATTAAAAGGCATCTGTTCACACCACCCACTAACCTGCGTCTTAACATTGTGTCTGACCTGCCCATTTGTGATTGGATCTCACTTTCCCTCTCTATAAGCAAATAAACATGTTCCTTTCCTGCATTTTTTTCTTTAAGTCATGTCAGTTCAGGCTCAGATTATTCAGGGTTTATATAGGAATCCTCAAGTTGAATTTACTACCTTTTACTACCTTTTTTACTACCTTTCAAATATCTTTTACTACCAACACGGCACATATATTATCCAACTTACTTAAAGGTATAAGTGGTTTTTAACCCTCTGAACCCCAAGCAGTTTTGGGACGTTTTCTGCTCCCCTTACATTTTGGCTCACTGTGGGCTTGTTTTTCACTGCAACTACAAGTGCTGCACCTCTATGGAAACAGCACAGCTGTGGCTATCACCTGAAGCCATTCAAAAATGTCTTTCACACAGTATGAAAGAGTTATAGTGCCATAAATAATAAAAAAATAAAAAGGGCAAACTGATTTTTTTGGATAATTTATTTTACAAAAATCGAGAAAAACTGGAATAAGTGTACACAACATTTTTTCAGGTGCCCACAAGTGTCACTGATCCAGGAAAAAAAAAGTAGGGCTTCACATGATGTATTTTCTGAAATATTAACATTTTTCCAACCTGTATAAGCTTAGGCGTTTTTACTGCCTGGTGCCCTTCCATATTACTACTGTTACCAACACACTGAAATTCAGTGAATTTTTGTAACGCGACTGTTGGGCTCACCTGAATCAATCAAGATGTCTCAGATCCGCTGAAGACCGCAGAATTTTCTGTTTTTTGAATGATCTGGATTGAGTAAACGACTATTTTTTGGCGAATTGTTGAATGAAGCATGTATAATAAAATTATTCGAATGAAAATCGCTTTTTTAGCCTTAGTTTCGTCCTTTTTTCTACCGCTAAACCGAAGTCGGATATGTTGCATTCAGGTACCGTCGGAAAATTCAAATTCCGACGAAAAAATAGGTTTTTAAAGCTTCCAGCTATGATAAACGGTTGAATTTTGGCGATTTTTTAAAAAATACATGTCTTTCCATCCCGCCCGCGGGTTTGGGGTTCAGGGGGTTAAAGGATATAAAGAAAATGCAAAGAGTTTTGAAAACACCAGAGCCAGGGGTGTAAACTAACTTTTTGGCTCACTGGTCAAGGGGACCAGTAGATGAAAAAAATCTACCGGCCAAGCAAATTTTTTTAACCGGCCAAAACAACAAATTGCCTTTTGTTGTCCCATATGCATCTGTTTTAGTACTTTTAATTGAGATAACAGTATTATATTGAAAAACATGTTTAGAGAAGAGGCCAAAGTAAGATTTAAAATACATTTTAATATTTTGTTGTTGTGAACAATTATTTTTATTTACATTAACTCTGTAAATATTACTAACTGTAACTGCAAATATTAATAGAACAAAATAACCTTTATAAATAAAATAAATCTTTTTTTGTAAACAAAATGGCATTTGCAACCAAAAAGGCAGTCATATTTCCCCTCAGACATCCTTAATATGCCAAGGTAACCTAAAACATGGCATCTCTAGTCGTCAGGTCCATCCATGAAGTCAGGCCGCCTGCCTCTGACAGAGCTGGACCATCAGGAGATCTGACAGAGTGTCCCAGTGCGTCGCGTGTCGTCCTTCTGAGCTGGCTAGGCTAACCCTGGGCTAACCTCACAACATGTGACGCGACGTCGGGGGAGCTATTTAAGTGTGACACACAACAAACAGGCAAGGGATTATTTTAGGCGCATTTGGCGAGTGGCGACTGCTAGTTTACAGCACTGCTCAGAGCTGTGAAAACTTACATTTTCCCATTTCAGCAAGTGGCTTGCTCACACATGAGCGCAACATGCGGCAGGTGAACCAATCACGTACACGCTACAGGGTGGCAAATGCAGTCAGGATCACTGATTGGCTATCAACGCCGACACAGGTCCTGGTGTCCTGCTCGCACATATTTTTCGTTTTAATATTTCTTTAATTAAATGAACTGTAAAGAAAAAAACAGCATCAATGGAAAAGTCATAATATATTGAAGGGATGATGAAAAAAATTACTACCAATTAAATTTGTGTTAGTTACCTTTTACTACTTTTTAAGGGCCTTAATTTGGGCTCCTTTTATTTACTACCTTTTACTACCTTTTACAACCCCGTGGATACCCTGTTATTTAATTATTCGAGCGGGTTTGAGAGGCTTGGGTTCGCTGTGGTGTATAAATCAACCTGAACCTGAAGGTGAACCTTGAATGTTTGAATGTGCACGTGGATGGGGACTCTTCACTGTCATGTCTCTGAGGTGTGACAGAAATTACAGACCAGATTAAAAAAAAAAAAAAAAAAAAGAAAAGAAAAGAAAACTAAACCCTGGGGATGGTAAAATGAGCTCATATTCACACTGTCGCCTGTAATATTTCTGTCATAATTACTCAAATCATGTCTTTAGGGGAGCTCATATTAAACGGAGCTAAGCTCCTCCTGTTGTTCCCACCCTCCAGATAGTGTTTTTATTCACTGAACAGCTGCTTTATACCCAACCTGCACTTCAATGTACATTTGGCCTGCCAGCTGACAGTACAGCTGTGCTGGACAGAATCAGGGAGGATATTTTTTCTGTTGGAAAAGTGACGGTCTGGCCAGAGTTGGGGTGTTAGGCTGGACCAGAGCTAAGACAGTGGACGTCAGGTGAGTAGGCGCTGTCTGAGACACGTGTTTATACTTCAAATGCCATACAGACAAAAGCTTCCAAGGCCAACTCCGAATGTGACCTGAGCAATCAGGTGTCAAGACACACTGAGAACACATGCTGTTTACACCTGGACTCAGAAGAGGAAGCTTGTGACAGGATCACTCAGGATGGATGTTAATACCAGGTGGAAACAGGGCCAAAAACTGCAAACAGTGAACTGCATCCTTTCCTTTATTCATAATGTTAAGTTTTGTGACCAAATAGTTACATCCATTATTAATCCATGATTACTGCCCGTGTGTATTTTTTCAAAGAAAATAAATACCAACATTATAAGTGAGGAACTTACTGCAATGCACTGCCTCATGATGCAGGACTGTTTCATCCGGCCTGGCCCACCAAACTTCTTCATGTCTTTACAGAAGTGGCACTCTCCGCATTCTGTACGTAGGCATGCCTCACACTTCCGGCAGCGTGTCCTTCTCCTCCTGGCACCAGAAGTTCCACGACTCACTGACAGTTTGACTGCTGATGCAGGGGAAGCTGCCATCTTAGGTTTTGGCCGGTTAGAAGGCCGAGGCTGAAGGGATGAATAGAGAAGAGTCAAACATCTTACAAGAGAAACCTACAAATGTTTGACCGCGAGGCTTAAAACAGCCAGATCAATCAATTTAGTGAATTCTAATGTGCTAAGTCTGAAGCAACAATGTACTATAATTTTGTTTTCCAAAGGAAGACTTTGATTTCTATGATTAGAGATACCTTGGCATGATTATTCTGTAATTTAAAAAAAAAAAAAAAAAAAAAAAGGTTTTCCATTGCTCTATGTCCATTTACTTCTTACGCCATGTTATGTATCAGGAAAAGGCAGAAGTTCAAATGTCCAATAAAATTATTGAAGTAAATGTTAACTTGTTGTAATAAGGTAAACTTCACTGATATTTCTTTTGTTATTCCTAACTCTGAGTCAACAATTAGTTCCCAAAACAGACCAGTACAAAACCCACACACAAACACGTATCCAGAGTCATAACTCTGCTGTACATTAATACATATTACGCACAGCTGCTAAAGCACAAAACTCTGTGCTTTGTGCACAATACTGTAAACAAACACATCAAAAATAGTCCCCAAGAGGCTGTTTGCCTGACATCTGTTGATGTCAGGCAATTTAACCCTGCCCCCTGCTCTGCTTCTATAACCCAGGTAGAGTGGGAGGGGCATCACATAGGGGACACATGACTAGTTTATTTAATTGAACTGGATTATGGTGAGAAGATGTTTTTGATCTCCATTGTTACTGACCTTGTGCTACATATTCTGTTACATTTTGTATTCTCTCCCTCCTCCCTCTGTTCTCCATGCAGTCAGTGTCACAACACAAACAGGAAGTAGTTTTTATGACATCAAACCCACTTACAGTACCATTTATGACATATCAGACCTTGCCTTAACAATTCAGTGAACTGTTGTGTTGAAATATTGCCAACCCTGCTGTGACAAAAGCAGAGCAGAGATGAGATAAACTACAAGGAATGCAAAAGAACAGCAAAAGTACACAGCTTCAGGACATGAGGATCTGATTTCTGTAGTAACACTGGCAGTGCAGATTTTTCTAGCATCAGCATAGCAACAGCAATGTTCCATTCCTTAACTGAATAGTCTATGACACACAGAGATTTGTAGCCAATGAGAACTGTAATAAGACACTCAAACTAAAAAGAGTGGAGGCTCAATCCTATGCACGTTTTAACAATTTACTATAAAAATGTCCAAGAAGTAAAATGAGAGGCATTCAGTTAACAGGGAGGATTAGAGTGGGATATGTGTGTGTGTGTGTGTGTGTGTGTGTGTGTGTGTGTGTGTGTGTGTGTGTGAATCTGCATCAATCTGAGCGTATCCATTGGGATTACAGACAGGGGGCTTGTGCCAGAAGAACACCAAAATGAGACCAGATATGCAACCACGAAAAACCAAGTGCCAGCTTCTGAGGCCAATCTCTGTCCCAGCTTCTCTGACTCGCAAATAACAACTAATGTTATGTCCACTGGCTGATGGTTCATTTGCTCAAATAAGGTTATCTTAAATAGTCCACAGTCTAAAGGAAAATGTGCCTACCACAAAGAAAGAGGTTCCAGATAGATATCTATATTGTCCTCTTTATCCCTCCCCCTACCTCTCTGCTAAGCAGGCAATCTCCACAGCAAATATCACACTGGGCACAGGGTGGAATGACAGGAGAACAACAGTTAACAACAGTTCCAACAGAGAAACAAAATGCCACTTATTAAAGGAGCTGGTGACCTAGCACTCATTTTTTCCCTTCCATCTCAGGGGGCAAGTAGTAAAATATATTTCTGATAAAATATGTAAGCCATTTTGACAACAATGTCACTGATAACAACACCACAGCTTGCAGCAGTGTGCATGAAAGAATTATGAAAATATGGCAGTGATGCACACTATAAATACACACCTCTCTGTATAGCCCATTTCCTCACATGGGTACAACCGAGTAAGAAAGACATGAGTACAAGTCACTATATTGGAAAAAAGTGATGTAATTATAACGCTGGTCACTACGTTTTGACCAAAAATATAGATTCCATTTCTTGATTGGCAGCAGACACTACTAAGTGTACACCGATATGGCCTTAGAAGCCCTTGTGGAACAATGGAGCACAATGGAAATGTATTACTGTACATAAGGTAAACAGTGTCCCAGAAACAACTGAAAGGCACACAAAGTGAACATCAAATTGTGCTATTTGAAAATGCTCCCATCACTTAATGTGCATTGGGACAGAGAACTTCAACATCAAACAACTGTTCAAAGTATTGTTGTTGTAATTGTTCAAATGCTATTTACAATTGACTTGGGATATTTAGTGGGAACCTCTGATTCAAGAACAAAACTCATGAGTTCCTGGAACGATTATCAAGTCATTTAAAAAATCTGTTATGAAGGACCACTGTTATTGGAAATACTGGAATGCAGTTTTTGCAGGAGTTAAAATGAGCTCAGATGTCACAGATATGAAAAAAGAAGCATGAAATGTGCAACTTATAACTGTACAAATAAAACATGTGGATGGAATGTAAATGAAAAGCCGTGTGTCCTCAGGAAAAGCAACAGGTCTTCTTCAGCAGTGCCAGCTCTTACGGTTGGCTACCCTTCACTTACTGTTGCAATCAGTTCAAAGCTCTGCTGCTTTCATGCAGACCATGCTGTGAAGATGCTGAGATACTTACACTATTTAAAAGGGAATTCTGATGGTATTATGAATTTACCATCAGCCAATGTGGTGGTATTAGCTGCAATAGTGAACCAAGTTGCAGTTCTGTTTTAGCTGCTTTGCACCAAGAGGCAGGAGTGAATAGGCAATGACAATACACAGCAAGTTATCACCCTAATGCACAAAGTTGTTTTTTACTATATTTTAGCCTACGCTATATAGAACAGTTACTCAACAGTCAATTTCTTGCAAGCATTATAAAATGTGCTGAAGAAAAACCTTGACATGACCACAGTATTTTGTGCTTCAAAAGACAAGCTTGATTTAAAGACAGAGTCTTGCTGAGCTGTAAAATCAAGAGCAGGTGTATTTACATGACCTGAAAAAGTAGCTGGGACAAAAATTTTGACATATTGACATTTGTCAATATGTCAAAATGTCAAAATGTCAAAATAATTCATCTGTAGTCAGTGTTTTCCCAATCACAAATTGGGCCAGTCGATTTATATAAGGGCATAAGTGATATGGCTCAGAAGTATAGCTGTGTACGGAATATTAGAGAAGGATGAAAAACAACAACTCAAGAACTCAAACTCAACAAAACATGTTCTTTCCTCTGTAATCTACATACCATCTTGCACTGTGGTGGGACTTATCCTAAACAATATTTTGCAATTGTGTTCCACAACTATACTTTCTCGTGATGAAAATACCGGCCCAGTAATCTAACAGCTTGATTGGTTTACTGTCAGACATATTTAAACATGCTTAAACAAGCACATACCATGAAAGAATGGGGGAGTCATCTTCTATATCTGCTTGTAATTTCTGATTCTTCTGTAATCACCCCTCTGAAACAACCAAGAGCTGCCCTGAGGATGTGAGCTGTATAAACAGAGCCTTCTCCTCTCTTGCTGCATTTACCTGCCAAAACACACCCAAACATCCATACACACACAGAGCATGCAACCCTGTCAATAAACCTAGCAGTGAAGGGCATAAAGGAAAGACCAAGCATGAAAGAAACACTGAATCTATGTATTTCTCTTCAGGTGGCTCCATTTCCTCACTGCCCTTTGATGCTGCACAATCCTCTGTGTCTGGTAGAAACATTCCTCTGGTTGCCTCACTCTGCCCGCCTGCAGAGGTTTAGTGCACTAACCTGCTCAGCATCTGAGTCGTAGTCCTCATCATCTGCGCTCAGCGACATGGCCATGGCTGCTTTTCACACAGTGTCCAGCTCACAGCAAACTGACATGGCTGCAGTCTCTTCTCCTTCTACTACTCCTTCTACTGTGTACCGTACAGCCCTCCCTCCTGCTCCATAGCTCCACAATGCTACAAGCAGATGCAGGAAACACAGAACTGCAGAGAGCACAGGAGCCTGCCTCATGAATATACACATTGGCTCCCTGTGAAAGAGGAGGAGTGCTGGGAGGCAAATGGCCAATAGGAAGCCACGGTGGATATGATACATTATAATATGTGCTAGGGGTGTCAGTCTCCCTCCACTGAGGAGAGCGAGTGCAGAAATTGTGGGGTCATATTCATGAGCAGTATACTGGGGAAGGGAGAGCAGGGCCAGTACAGCCAATAGAGACAGATGGCATCTCATTACAAAAGGCGAACACAAAGAGGTCCTACGACCAGCAGCTGGCCTTTAGAAGGATGAGTGGGGGGCGAGCAGGAGGCTGATTTTCATCAAACCAGTGGAAATCATTTACATATGTTGATATATAACGCATCCCATCCCCTGTTAAGTATTGTCTGGATCTCACACACCTCTTGGATTTGTTTGGAGCATATATTATGAATATAAAGTTAAAATATATAAATATAGGTAGACAGATAGATTGATAGATAGATATATACATACATGCATACACAGATACAATGTTAAATGTTTTTTTTTGTTGTTGTTGTTGTTGTTGTTTTGCTGTTTTTCAATGCAGTGCAAGAATGATGACATTTAAAATGTCCACTTTGCTCATGACCTACAACAGCAGACTGACAAATTTTTCAATTTGTTTTTAGGACTTTTATTTTTTGTAATACAAGTCCTTTATTACCACAGTGTCAACTGATCAGTTGAAGCTGTAAAAAACTAATCTTGCAAAGTGTGCTTTCACATCTGATATAATATTTTGCCTGAATTTGTTGCAATTGAACTCTAGTGCGGTTTAGTTCAGGTGTGAAATCAACCCAATGCAAATAAAAGAAGTGCTGGAGTGATTACAGATTTCATTAACCACATTCACTATTTATGGAATTTCATATTCATTGACAACTTCACACACTAAGTTATTCACCCATTTGCTGAGGTGGACTATTATATGTAGTTGCAACTGAACTTTGCTGAAGTGACTACAAATCTCATTAACCACATTCATGCCAATGCTTAACTTACACATTCACTGATTATTATCTGTAGGTATAACCAAATTTTATATTCAACTTAATAAAAAAAATCACAGTCGGCTTTATCTCCAAATCAAGAGCACACAGATCCCCAAGTTGAGCTCCCTGTCTGTTAAGGCGCTGGAAGGCAGAATATCTTCCAAAAATACTGGACGTCAGATTTTTAATGTGCTTTTCTACATCTGTGAAGGGTGGCTTAAGGTGGGTGAAAAGCATGTGCACACTGAAAAAGTTTGATTTTTGAAAGGGATGTAACCACACATTCTGTTTATGATTTGGTTTGAGACATAATACTGTGTTTGTGATACAATATTAGTATGGTAGTTTGAGAAAAATTGGAAAAAATCCTTTTTTATTTCTAAAGGACAACAAAAACAAAACAAAAATGCAAACCATATACAGGTTATACCATATACTAGGTTTCTTTTTTTTTCTTTTCTCTTTTTAAAAAAAGGCTTTGAGACATTCAAATGCCATTTCAAATCAAATTTGAATAATAACCCCTAACTAATCCTGAAGAGCGAGCCAATCAAACAAAAACGCAAAAGTTTGTATCTGCACATCCAGGGAAATTCTCTCACTACAAACAAAGAAGCACAAAGAGAAATGTCTACATTTTCAAGACTTCTGTGACTTTTTTACTGAAGTAAAATACATGATGTACAGTGACCACCCGTCCCACGTAGCGCGTGTGCGTACAGCGTTTGAAGCACTGGCGGTTCTAGGGAGGGGCCAACAGGGGCCAGTGCCCCCGTAACACTGAGTCTGGACCCCGCTGAATTAGCTGAACTAATGCTTCTTCATAAATTGTTACATGAATGAAGGCTGTATTTTTTCTCATTTCATCTGATTTCACCTGTTGCCTGTTGTGTGTGTGACTTCACATGGGATTTTATAATAAATGTATGACTATACTGCATTGTCTTTGCAAGAGTCGTGCATATCTCATGATGTCAGTCATCTAGATTTCTAAATATAAATGCAGACCGGTGCGCTCCACAATCTCATCCACAATGAAGGGCTGCGGCGGCTGAGGGCTGCACCGTGCGCGCGCTCTGTGAAAGCTGCTTTAGAGCGATGCACCGCTGGAAATGGGAGTCAGTTTTGTTGATCTACGGTGAAAACAGCGAGCTCGAAAAGTTACCAACCAACCGACGAGAGGCAAGATTTTAGAAGCAGGACTTTGTACTAAGTGAGGAGTTGGTCTGTACTAAGGTTACACTGAAAAAAGGATGTCTCCATTGTTTCTGTTTTTTTATACTTGTGTCTCAAATGTGATATTTTGAACCATTCAATTTGGTTACAATGGGTAATCACTAGTTTTATGGAAATACAAAAATCAGATATAATTTTGAGTCTTTGTCTTTTTTGCCCCGGGTTGAATGTGCCCCTCTGACAAAAGCCCTGGCCCCAGCCAGGCCCCTTCAGTGAAATTGGTCTAGAACCGCCACTGGTTTGAAGCCCATTTCATGCGTCCCGCAAATTGAGACCGTGTCCTGCATAATCAATGCTTGCTCTCAAAAAAAAAGCTTGTTCGCCCTATCCCCCCGAGCCCCAGGCAGCCAATGTTAAAAACCTAACATTACTTGACAGTTCTGAGGCCTGTACCATAAAGCTGGGTTTGGGCTTAGCGAGCTAACTTCAGGCTTAACCCTGGGTTTTCTGTACCATAAAGGTGGCTTACTTTTTATCAGGCTACGTTGCCGTGGTAACATATGCTGAACACCTAACCTGCTCCAGAGCAGGTTAAGTTCAGGATAAGAGCTCAGCAGGTAGAAAAGCCCCACCTACTGACCAGTCAGCTCTCTTGGAAAATGGCCCCTTTCTTCTTCTTTTATAAAATTAAAATTAATACATTTTACAATTCTTCTTGTATTTTTTTTTTTAACTCATGACTCCGCACTGCCCAACCAAAAATTGATCTTGTAGACTGATGTAATGATTTTCTAAAAAATGTTTTTGAAAATAAATGAGGGGGATTTAATTCAGAGGGTTAAATAAAAGTCTGATAAAATACACACCAGCCTCTGGGCTCCTTTAGGTTTCCATTAGTTTGCTCATATTTAGTATTTAGGCTGTCTGCCCTGAGAAGTCCACATGAGAGTTGGTGCCAAATGTTTTACAGTCTTTAAGTGACAGTGAAATAATATTTTAACCAGCAGAATAAACACGAGGCGTCAGATGGTCTATAAAATGAAATATCAAAATGAGTTGAATCAAAGTGACAATTCTGACAAAACTCAAACTGAGGGCAGAGGTCCAGAGAGGGTCGCCCCTCACTGTTAGAGAGGGCCAGTTCCTCTGCAGGAGTGTACCGCTGAGTGGGAGACACACAAATGTTAGTGTAGTCAGATCTACTCGTGCCGTCATGGTGGGGAAGTAATATTACAATCACACTAATTTACGCATTGACACAGTCGGCGGATTATTGATTTATATTCCTCATATTTATTTCACATTAATGAGTATGTTTACATGCACACCATATTCCGGTTCGGCTCAATATTCCAGCTAAGGTAAATGCGCTGCAGCAACTGGAATATTCCGTTTACATGTCACTTGGCATGCCCCCGTGTTTCGGCGTATTCCACTCTCTGACGTAATGCGACACTCAGCCGCGGGGGGCAGCAGTACACGTATAGGCGTCTGATCTGCCGGAAATACAGACGAAGAAGTCTTCTTCTTCTTCTGTCGCTAGTTCTATGTTTTCTCCCATCGATATCCTCCATGATATTTAAGTCTTTCATTAACTGAAGGCGGACTGCAGTCTCCTGGCTCTTGCTGCTGTTCGCCCTGCCGTTTTCCCCACTTGCAGGTAACCATAGCAACAAAGACGCCACAGAATTCCTTGCAGGTCAAGCATGCGCAGTCGTGACTGAATATTCCGGTTCGGGGAGTTTTCCGACTAAGGTGTTTACATGCCCCAATATTCCGGTTGGAACAGGAATATTCCAGGGGTCTTATTCGGAATTCCAACCGGAATATGACCTTAATCGGGTTCAGTGTGTGTTTACATGACATGTGCGCAACCGGAATATTGCGAATATTCCGGTTAATACAGGAATAAGGTGTGCATGTAAACGTGCTCATTGTCTGCTCCTCCGTCGTAAAGATGCGGCTCTGGTGGATTTTTCCTTGTCTGCGATTGGTCGCATGCAGCAAACCCCGCCCTTTTTATGTGAGCGTGCACAGATCTAGATTGGAAAAGCCTGGCTTGAATTAGCGAGTTGATAGCCGGCTTTATGGTACCGAAAATCCAGAGTGCGGATGTCTGGTTAAGTGAAGCCAGATAAGTAAGAGAAAGCCCGGCTATGTTAATCCAGCTTTATGGTACAGGCCTCTGGTCCCGACCAGTTATGAGTTAAGTTTAACCCCGCCCGGCTATAAAAGCGGCGCTATCTCACCCAGGTGAAATAACAAAGTAATTTTTGTCCGGTGTTTGGTGACACATATGCGCAATGCAGGTGTACTATTAGTGGTGCACAGACTTCACGTTTGTTAGAAATATTTCGTTGTATCACAGACTTTGTTATAGTAGCCTACTTTTTTAAAGGAAACCCCTTATATTATAACGGTGACTGTCACGGTATCCGAAGGTGATGATTGGACGGGAGCAGCCCGTGGTGATTCAAACGCACTCCAAACGCCACTTATTCCCATTTAGAAAAAAAGATTTAACAAAAAAGGAGCAAACAAACAACAGAAATGGCTCCATAATTCTAGTTCAACTTCAAATGTAACGAACAATTATCTGAAACTACTGACAAGTAGCTCTAAGCAGCGTAAATAGTGGTCAAAATTGTCATGTAACCATGGTAACCACCGCCTGCTCCGTCCGACACTGCTAGACTCACCCACACACACCTTCAGTCACCTGACTTCACCTCAGGCTTTACCTCCAATTCCTAGGCAACACTCCCATAAGGCTACTGAAGTTACATATTTCTAAACTAAAATTCATAATACTGAATGAATATTGCAGCAATTATTTAAAATGGCTATAACAGTGACAGAATCCCCCTTTGTGCTTCCTTTGAAATTAATCGCCAGCTCTCCTCTCTCGCCATATTTGCAGCCGCAGTGTTGCTCTTAGCGTTAATTTTATTTTTGAAATTTTCATAGCTTTCCATGAGGACAAGCTGCTCATCTTGCGTGAAATATGCAGCGCGTGAACGGTCCATTTTTCGCGGAAGTAGAATCATATGAGGCCAAAACGCCCCCTTTTCTGTGAATGCGCACAGAGCACAAAGCTGACAGCCGGACTTAACAAACCTTGATGAGAACCACCGTCGTGATACCACTTAACTTTGACTGGAGCTTTAGGTTTTGTTGAGCCTGATAGTGAACACAAAGCCTGGGGATGTTGAGCCTCCTTCGTAGTACAGCCCCCAGGAGTCCGTTTCACAAAGCAGGTTTAGTGAAAACATCGCGCACTTCCCTTAGTGCACTGTCTGTAAGTACACTTAGCTGACAGTACACTTACCGGCACAGTGCGCGAATTTCGACAGTGAAGGATGTCTCAATTGGCGCACTTCCCGTTGTGTATTTACCGGAAATGAAGATCGCCACAGTCGGCATCAGGCGAGCCGACCGCGGCACCGGCCGCTCACCTGTCAGATCCGGCAGACCTGACCAGGTGGGCGCGGTACCAGCCGGAGCCGCAGCCAGCCCGCCTGATGCCGACCAGAGCCACGGCCGGCTTTGGTTTTCGTGGTAAAGTTATCCAGAAGTAGACGTGTACACATCCTATCTTCAAAATAAAAGCATCACCACTGCTTCTGTACTTTGCACAATCGCTAGCTTGAGAGTTATCCGAAAACGTCGAAGCAATTTTCAAAACAGGCGTTATTTGGACAAACTGACCACATATTTGGAATCTACGTAGTTACTTTCTCGCCTGAAAAAAATTAAAACTTAATAATGTGACATATTAACAGTCGTAAAACGAAAAGTCAACTCAGCTTTTTTAGGGAGCCACTTCCGGTCAGTGGTGCCGTCAGGGTGAGAAGTGTCCATCGTTCCACACTCAACTTTTTGACTGTTTTGAGTGTACATCCGGGTATTTGCAGTGCACTGCATTTTGTTAGTATTTTCAGTGTGAACGCACTTATGCACTCAAAATACTAAGTGTAAGTGCAGAAGTGCGCGATTTGAGACACAACATCTGAGTTTTCCATTTCACAAAGGGAGGTAACTCAAAGCAGAGAAAGAGGGGTAACTCTAGCCTGTTTCACAGAGGGAGGTAACTTAAGCTCTCGGGGCCGGATTCTCTAAAAAGTTCTTACTAATAATCATAAGACGTTTCGTAAGATGAAAAAATCAGAAGTTCATAAGAATGTTCTCAAGTGCTATTCCCCATTATTTTCTTAAGAACTACACATTATCTTGCGAACTTCTTGATTTTTTACACTTGCGAACTTCGCAACTATCTTCCCAGGAAGGGCCAGGGGATCCATCCAGTCTCTCAGAGGTCTTTCTGGATTGCCCTCTTTAGCTGCAACCCACAGCAGTTCCATCTAAAATACTACAAAACAATATCCATTATAGTCTCAATTTTGATTTGATGTTATAAACGTGTTTTCTCAAAAACTGAGATACATAGCCTACTTTGTATTGGACAGCAATGATATTACTAACCTATTAGTCAATAGAATCTAAATATAATTGACACTTGAGTGGTGTCCTCATATAGACTCAGAAACAATAGCCTATATGTGTCTAAATACTGGCTTAGATATTAGGCTGAATTACAGTTTAGATAACGATTATCTCTATGTTAACTTATACTATGTAAAATTATTAAGGTATTAGCCTACTACATTAATCTATGTTATATAATCAAATTTGGCTTTAAATTAATCAAAGATGTTTGAAAAATAGCTTACCTTCACACAGCATGTGGTTAATTAAGACAACCTTTACCTGTCTTAAAGTTACCATACTATTAAAAAAAATAGTAAGATAGCCTAATTTATTTCAAGAATCCCATTTATTCTTAAGAAAAAGCATAAGAATAAAATTGCGAGCATTCTTAAGATCTTTTGTTTGGGTTCTTAAGATATTTTGTTTGTGAATTCAAAAATATCCTGATGTGACAGATCATAGCTATAAACGCAAACACTTAACTATCGTTTATTCAAATCTTTTCAAAGGACTTGAGCACATTCATGACACCCTGAAAAAGAACCAAACTGATTTTGGTGACCCCATGACCTTTCCTGTATCACTGTTATCAACCAAACTCTAGCTAGAGGGACAACACTATAGGCATGTTGTGTAAAACAAGCTGTCATCCATCATTATTGTTTTACAAGTCCAAAAATCCAGTTACTCTCCATTGTTTACAACTCTCAAAAGTTATATTGTGATTTCTGTGTTCTACAAGGTTATATTTAAGATATTCATCAATGGTGGCACCCAGACTATACCTGATCACAGCAGCATGCCATCCCCTCCCCTTTCCTGTCTCTCTTCTGTCACTATCAAATTCAACAGAAATGCCAAAAAAAACAAAAAAAAAAACATCTTTAAAAAAAATAAATAAAAAAAGACATTCATGAAGCTGTAGAGAATGGATTAAGGAAAAAGTACATCATATTGACATGTAGCCTAGCCTGTGGTCCTGTAAAACAACAAAAGTGAAAGTGTCTTCATCAGAAAAACAAATTTTCACTTTAGCTGTTGTTCAAACTAAACTAACTAATGTGGGACCTTGCAGTGTGACAAAATATAATACAGCACAGCTGGAGTTCAATTATTCCTGTGAGCTTGCACACTGAAATATGTTAACACTAACACAATACTGACACTCTGTAGCACAAACAGCTGTGATATAAATGAAACGCAAAAATAATTAATTTCAAAGAACGTATTATTTATGTCGTTAGGCAATGCTGCAGCCTGTTAAGTCAAAAATATGCAAATAAGTACATCTACTGCTTGAGAGAAGGCAATGAGTGAGAAAGAGAAGAGGATTACACCTGAGCCAGACTGGTTACCTCTACCTGGATCTGTGTGGCTCACACACATGTGCTGTCCACACAGACACCTTTGCTGCTGCAATGCTGCAACTGACACCCCTGTCTTTTTACACTGAATTTGTCGCTGATAATGGCCAGTTATAAGTTACTGGCCAAGTCGGAAGATGATAGCAAAACGGGATCAATACCCACTCCAAACTCAAATGAAACATCCCAAATGATGACGAAAAAAAGGAATGCATGATTGTTATCGGATGGATGTGCTACAAACCACTGAAAGTAAATGGTTGCACAGAACTGAAATTGCACTTTCATTACATCTTGTAAAGCCAGCCTTCCCCTGCATGTAGCCTTACAGCGTTTTAAATTTCACTTTGGTGCATAAGAAGGATTAAAGAAAGTCTCACACAGCAGCATATATACTCTCACCTTTATAGTTTTCTTGGGCCAGCACACCACAGGAACACCACTGATTGCTAATTTAGGGTCATCATCTGCATGTTCTTTTAAGAGAACCTGGCCAGCCACAAAGAAAAAGAAAGGCAAGGGGGGATTCTGTCAAATCTGTTGTATAAAATTCTATTTTTTAGTGAAGCTTAATTGCTGTATCTTACCTTCATGTCTTCCAGCAGGCCCTGTGGATCCTCTATACCCTCTGGAACACATTTCTTATTTTCAGGCAGGGCCTCCAGCTTCTCAACCAGGGCCTGGAGTCCTTTCAGTTCAAATTCTGTCAGGTGAGTCCATTTATGATGTGACTCTGAGCCTGGAGAGTCAGAGAGAGTTTTGGGGAAATCTAGAGAGGTGGAAGTGGGAGCACAGCTGTCCTCAGAGTCAATGGTTAAAGCAGCTTTTAAGTGTTGTGGGCTAGGAGAGTCATTGGTTTTGCCCTTGCCACTGTCAGGGGAGCAAGGATCATCCTCAGTAAGTCTCTCTGATTTTTCACTCTGCTCCTCTCTGACCTGCGTCTCACATGAGTCCTCATTCATGTCCTGGCTCCTGGAGTCAGAGGAGGGGCTCTCCGTATTTGTTTTTGCTTCAAAGTCTGAAAGGAAAAAGCGAGGCAAAATAACTATAGCAAAAGTGTTATAGGAAAGGTTAAATTTTGTTCATCTCATGTGCCAATCTCCCTACTAAATTTCTCTTAATTTAGAGGGATGCCATCACCTGGAGAAAGATCTGACAAATACCAACAAACCGCGAGAAGTTAAGGGCCCACTCACATTAGGCCATTCGCGCCATGCCCAAGCACGTTTGACCCCAAAATCTAGATTATTTGACTCGTGTGAGCGCTCCGGTCTGTGCGTGATTAACTGCAAATCACCGCCTCGCGCAATCAATAATCAACCATGTTGTCTGTGTCGTTGTCCGTTGTGCTGCTTCAACTGCGTATAAACAAAAGTTGATTTATGATGACGTCAGGCCATGCGTGTGTCGTATTTCTGCGTGATGACATACGTACCAGAAGCAACCTTGCTTCAGTACGATTGGGCTTGGGGTAATGTGAGTGCAGGCCAGCAGGGGACTGGGGAGGGGGGGCATTCATGCTTCAGCACAATACAGAGCAACTGGGCCTAATGTGAGTGCGTCCTAAGAGTGCCAGGTCCTTAGATGATTCCCAGGATGACAAATGATAGCAAAATGTTAAAATAGGCCTTGTTAACCAAAATGAAAAATTGGCTCTTGCCCCAGCCTATCCAACACTTTTCACTTCACTTTTCACTTTTGTTATGTTGCAACCTGATGCTACAATAGTTTTAATTCATTTTTTCTCTCATTAATCTACACTCGGAACCCCATAATGACAAAGTGAAAACAGAATTTTAGAAATTTTTGTAAATTTATTAAAAAGAAAAACTGAAATATCACATTGACATAAGTATTCAGACCCTTTACTCAGTACTTAGTTGAAACACCTTTGGCAGCAATTACAGCCTTGCGTCTTTCTGGGTATGAAGCAACAAGCTTGGCACACCTGGATTGGGGGATTTTCTGTCATTCTTCTTTGGAAATCCTCTCAAGTGTGGTCAGGTTGGATGGGGACCGTCGGTGGACAGCCATTTTCAGGTCTCTCCAGAGATGATGGATAGGGTTCAAGTCGGGGCTCTGGCTGGGCCACTCTAGGACTTTGGGCCTGTTTCCACCACAGGAACTTGGGGATCATTTTACGGGGCCGGGGCCGTTGGTGCGTGTCTCCACCGCCGGAACCACCCGTAAAGGACAGAGTTCCGGAACTTTTACAGGGTCTAAACAAGTCTCTGCCTTGGAGTAGGTACTCAGAACGGCCCCAAAAAACTCATATGCTTCATATGCATACCTTAACAATAGGACTGCATACAGTCCTATGCCTGAATTAATAGCCTACACCTCTTATTTTTCCCGATTTCCCAAGCATTTATATGGGCTAGGCAAACTTCAATCCACATGATAAAAATTAATCTATGGACCACCAAAGTAACGTTTGACTGTTTAATTAAATCAACTTAACCACGGTTGGAGGGGGTGTGCTCCAGTACAGTACGGGCGCTCATGGTACGGGCGCTCATGCACGAGCACATGCACAGTCATGCACGCAGCGTGCGAACGTGGATACAACGTAAATCATGCCGTCCTCCTGCTTCCGCAAAATAGTTTAATGCGCGCAGCGCGATTAACTGCGAGTCGCGGCATTGCACAATCAATAATCAACTAATAATGATAATCAACCAGATCCAGCACACCTGACCGGATGGAGTGGAAAAATTTACAATAGAAAACAAGTCAGATTTGGCGTGAGATTTCTCTCTCGAGCGTGAGAGCGTGAGATTGAGGCTGAATGCGTGACTGTCACGGCCAATGCGTGAGAGTTGGCAACCCTGCTCTGCCCTCTCAGTGGAGACAGGACAGTTGAGAGGGCCGAGCGAGAGGACGTTTCTGTAGTAGCTCCTGCCCCCCAAATACTACCAGGAACTTCTTTGGTAGAAATGGGCCTACTGACAGAGTTGTCCCTGAGCTACTCCTGTGTTGTCTTGGCTGACCAGTCTCCCAGTCCCTGCTGATGAAGAACTGCCCCACAGCCTGATGCTGCCACCACCATGCTTCACTCTTGGGATGGTATTGGGCAGGTGATGAGCACTGCCTGGTTTCCTGCAGACATAATGTTTGGCATGGAGGCCAAACAGTTCAATCTTGGTTTCATCAGACCAGAGAATCTTGTTGCTCACAGTCTGAGAGTCCTTCAGGTGCTTTTTTGCAAACTCCAAGCGGGCTTTCATGTGTTTTGCACTGAGGAGAGCCACTCTGCTATAAAGCCCAGATCAGTGGAGGCCACAGTGATGGTTGTCCTTCTGGAACTTTGTCCCATCTCCACACAGGATCTCTGGAGCTCAGTCACAGTGCCCGTCAAGTTCTTAGTAACCTTTCTTACTAAGGCCTTTCTCCCACCATTGTTCAGTTTGGCCGGGCAACCAGCTCTTGGAAGATTCCTGATTGTGCCAAACCTCTTCCATTTGAGAATTATGGAGGCCGCTGAGCTCTTGGGAACCTTCAGTAAAGGTAAAGATTTTTTTTTGTAGCCTTCTCCAGATCTGTGCCTTGCAACAATCCTGTCTCTGAGCTCTGCAGGCAGTTCCTTTGAGCTCATGGCTTGGTTTTTGGTCTGATATGCAGTCAGCTGTGAGGCCTTCTATAGAGATGTGTGTGCCTTTCCAAATCATGTCCAATCAATTTAATTTAGCACAGGTGGACTCTAATCAAGATGTAGAAACGTCTCAGCAATGATCAAAAGAAATGGGAGGCACCTGAGCTAAATTTCAAGTCTTGTTGCAAAGGGTCTGTATACTTATGTCAATGTGATATTTCAGGTTTTCTTTTTTTTTTTTAATAAATTTGCAAAAATTTCTAAAATTCTGTTTTCACTTTGTCATTATGGGGTACTGAGTGTAGAATTTAAATGATTGTAGCATCAGGCTGCAACATAAAAAAAGTGAAAAAAGTGAAGGGGGTCTGAATACTTTCTCAATGCACTGTACTTCTTCACCTAACAGCTGGATAAAGATGTTCAAGAACAAAACAGAATTTGACTTGGGGGCCACCAAATCCAAGCCACGCTGACACAATGCCTTCCCTATAACAGTATCCATGGGTTCACATGTAATTTTGGTAAACATCTGCATTACCTCATTTTACTTACCCATCAGCACAGGCTCTCTGCTGAGCTCCTGAGAAAGGTAGGACCGTTTGGTCAGGCAATGCACATATCTCTCCAAGACATACCAGCACATCTCATGATAGAACGGGTAGCGGAACTTGGAATGAACCTGAAAACAGTGAAAGAATTCTGGTCTCACAACGCTATTTGCACCTTAACGCTCTTCAGGATTCACCAACACACACAAACCCACAAATTCACGCTTCTTTGGGCTCAAGCATACCTCACTTACTTTTACATTTGTATTCACTGTCATTTTCTCCATTCCATGATGATGCAAATAATTGTTCTTTGACTACTTCCCTGAGTGTCTCTGTCAATTGGGATCAAGCCTACTCTTCCCCCACAGTATCTTTCATTCTCTTAGACTTAGACTTAGACTTAGACTTCTTTTATTGTCATTGCACAAAAAAACACAGCAGTGAGATTTTGGCAACGAAATGTCGTTGCTTGGCTTCCGGATTACAGCAGAGATGGAATTGTGGGACCGTTTAGGTATATATAAATATAAATATTATACATAAATATAGTCTATATAACTGGTATGATATGGTCTATATAACTAGTGCTAAAAAACAGGAGCTAAATAGTAATGAGTGCAATTTAGAATAGCTAGATAAAACAGAATGTACAACAACAGACTAAACAGTGTAAACAACTGAATAACCAGTATAAATAATAATGAGTGCAATGAGAATAACTAGATAAAAACAGAATGTAAACAACGGACTTAGAGGAGAGATGGTAGAGGAATGTACTGCAGTGCAGGTCAGAGTTCAGGCAGATGGCAGGGAGAACAGCCAGACTCCTACCTTGGTCCTATTCTCTATCTCATAGATGGTGAGCTGCATAGGAATGTTAAAGCTGTGAAGAATGTTGCCTCCAAACACCAGCGTGTCCACAGGAGTGTAGACAGCATGGATCCACCCTTAATCACAGGAAAACAAAAGTAGAGGACAAACTAAATGTACACATACCTGTATATATGATATGTGGGATACAGGGTTCATTTTGACAGCCAATTTTGATTTGATTATGTATTGTAGTTTTAGTCACATTTTAGTGACTTTTGAATTTTGTTAGTTCTAGTCTAGATCAGGATTATCCTCAAGCAATGGGCCGTCCTAATTTTTTTTTCTTGTTGTAGTTATTGTTGGTACTATCACTAGTATCATTATGATTATTATTATGATTATTATTGGTGCTATTATTACTATTGTTGTTGCTATCACTACTGATATTGCAGCTGTTGCTGTTATCACCACTAACATTACTATACAGCTTTTTGTCCAACTTGCATCATACTATGTTTTGCGATGTGCTCTTTCCTCCTGAGGTGATTTTTAACTTCAGTTTGGCTAAACAGTGAAAAAACACTGACAATCATTCATACATCTGGAATTTCAATGAATTTCTGGCCTTCAAGGATGCGTTTTCAACAATCTGATGTTCACAACTTCATCCATGCTGATGATGATCGATGTGTGGCTTTGATCACTTTCAGTCCCTGTGTTTTTTGTGGATATTGCCCTGTTTTTTAATTTTTTTAATTTCAAGGAATTTGATTGTTGCACAGTTACAAAAAAAACTGTTTTGTTATTATTCTGATTTAAATGTCATGGATTTTTGATATGCTTTATAGAACTATATTTCTGATTTTATGATCTGCTAATCCTCCAGTTAATAAGAAAAACTGAAAAAGAACAGATTTTCCAAAAGAGTTGAGAATTCTTAGTCTCAGCAGTTTGTCAATGAAAATGAAAGTTTTATTCCACTAAATCTTTTTTCACTGTAAATTCCTCATGACATTGTTGCTGACCTTGAAACACAGATTGATGTATAATCCTCACTATAGCTTCTTGCATTTTGCATTTAGCTATTGTTTTTGTACTGTACTTTGTATAAAAAGTTTGCCCATATATCTGTTCCCTTCAAAACTGAGGTCAGGGGCTTCATTCATCTATTTCTGGCATTTTTGTCTCTTTTTTATTTGTTGACCAAAACATTATGATATTTCATCATAGTTTTGTTAATAAAGGTTCATTTTTGTTTAGTTTTCATCTAATTTTCATTTGTGAAAAGTTTTAGTCAACGAAATGAACACTGGGGGATAAATGGGGGACAAATGCAGACAAACGCACTCATGTGGTCAGATAAAGGTTCATTTAAATGACAATGGAATCAGCTCACCGGAAGGAATGAAGAAGGTGTATCCTTGCTTGAGCTCTACTCTCTGGCATCCATCAGCTCGGTCTCCCAGGAAGATATCACTTTGCTTGCCTGATAGGACCCAGTCCTCATACAGGGCCAGGTTGTGAGGGGTTGGAGGCACCAGCCAGAACACCTGGACAGAGGAGGAAATTGCTAATAACACTCATGGTTATTACAAATAATGTCAAACCAGTCAGGAGATTTATCCATCCCATTACTTAATAATCCCCTTGCACTCTTTTGTCTCTTTACTGACTTCTGCTGGTCCGTATAATGTCATCACTCTATAGTCCACAGGTATACACAATAACTAGGAGGCAGTTACAGCAGTCACCAGTCCTCCAATTTCCTATTGCATCTGAAAACACCACTCCTCAGACTTACATTGAACATTTGACAGACAAGGAGAATAAACAAACTAATGGGGGGAGAGGGCACATATTTTCTTTGGTGTAAGGAAAAATCTGCATCAGCAGATAAGCATCAGCATCAGCAGGTGCAGCTGCAGGTAGTGCTGGGCGGTATGACCAAAAATGTATATCACGGTATTTTTCAAAATTATATCGGTTTCACGGTATATGACGGTATTTTCTTTTTTCATGCACGACTGGGTGTTAACCACATTTTCTAATGATTTAGAGAAGAATTACTGCGGTAAATTAACTTAGAATGACCTATTTTACTGTCATGAGGACTGAATACTGGATTAATGTCCAGACAACTAGACATTAATGTCCAAGTTGTCCACCCTAGTATTAATACAGGTTTACATGGCAACACAAAATGATGCAAAGAGGTGGCACTCATGATTCTAATGAAGTGAAGGAATCAGAATGCATGACAGTTGCAGTCAAAATACAGAACCTTTTTATTATGCAAATTTAAGGCCACTTGCATTAATATGCATACTGGTTTGACTGATTTAACAATATGTTAAAATATTATTATTATTTTAAAAATGTGAGTTACTTATCAAATAGACCTAACAAATCAGCTACCAATGAATGTGCAGTAGTACGCGTGTGATAACATAGATTGAAAAATAAGCCGAAGTGAGTGCAACTGCAAAAACAGGTATACCGCCCAGCACTAGGTGCAGGTGCAGGTATCCCTGTTTGCCTTTGTGATTGCTTGATCGAGCTTGAGGTAGAGTAGAACAGCCCTACCAAAAATTACGAAGAGGGGGAGAGGGGTAATTCCAAGAAAAAATACATGGATATTCTCTGAGATTAAAGCATTAAATTGAGGACATAAAACTCACAGATTGAGAAATGAGAATGAGAAAAAATTGAAAATTCTGAGATTATAAAGTCACAAATATATGAAAAAAAAAAACTCTTTACTTTTTTTGATCAGGGAACCACATGGCTTTAGTTTGTTGAATCCAATTTTTGGCTCATGGTTCCTTGATCAAAAATTAACATAACGCTGTCTGTCGTGCTACATAATTTATGAGAGAGTATTATAAACTCACTTTCTGTCCCTTGAATACATGATACCAAACCGAAGTTCCTCCAAAATCGATGTGGAAGTCTGTGTAGCAGCCTTTCACACTCATCAGACAATACCTACAGAAAAATTAATGAATAAAAAAAGACGTATTGATCATACGAAGTACATGATGCAGACCTACTGCAAAACATGCCTGCCAGTAGGCCTGCATCACCTCCTCTGGCCTGACAGATTGAGACACCGAAATCAAAATCATAAACAAATAAACAGACATAAAAAGATGTGTTCTGCTTCTGCCAATGGTTCTTGCTCCTAAAAGCTTCTTCTTCTGCTTATTCATTAACTCAGGGATCTATATTGCTGCCAACACAGTCTTGGATGGATATGATATACCTTTGAGAGACAATAAATACGGCACATGTATGTCTTCATTTTTTTTTTTTTTTTTTTAACTATTTACTCTAACAAGCTCTTTAAGATTTTTGATATTGCATGAAACCCCTCATCCTTAAGCCTTGGGCATTTAGGTTATGCTCTCAAAAACAACTCTCAATTGACAATTCTTAACTCAGAATTATCAATGAGTCCTTACCTTTTCTTTGGCCAGCATCTTAGATATTTTAAGATATTTAACAAAATCAATTGAATAGAATAAAATCATATCGAATCACATAAATTCCACCTTGGGATTACAAAAAACTTTAAAATAATGAAAGTAACATTTGCAAAATAGGAGTGGTTTGACATCTGAGGAAAGGGTGTTATGATGAAAACTCAAAGGCTTTGAGCAGCATATTATGTTTTGCAGTTTAACAAAATATGAATATGCTTTAGGCCAGGATGCAAGGTAAAATCTGTGCAATAAAAAAACTGCACTGTATAAGAACCTAACCTAAGAACAGCACTAAGAACCTAAGAATAGTCCAGATATACCATTATAAATTGACTTATTAATCTCCAAATGCAATTTCAAAATAAGTGCACCAACAAAATGCCCTCCACAGCTCTAAATGCCATCTCTGTTGACAATCTAATCTCTAAGACCCGTTACAAAAAAAAAAAAAAAAAAAAAAAAAACAGATAGCAACAGAAATCACTAACAAGAGCTGCTACAGCAGAAAGGATCATTCACAACAGAACAGCTCTCCTCTGGAAATTAACTGAGGAATTATTCCATGATGCTCCATGGGCCATAAATCATCCAGATCCTGAGATGAGAAGACAGGAAACATTAGCTCCACTTATAGAAGGATACCTAACCCTGACTACAGCCTATCAATGGAGGAACATATAGTTCAACAGTATTACTTCATCAAATTACTTCATCCTTTTAAAATGTTTGTGTATCAAAATATTGTGATTTATTCTAGCAAATGCTGGGTAAGCAAGGAGTAAGTTTCTTGGTCTACCATCAGGAGACAGGCTTCCTCCTCTCTTCTACTAATAGACCTAAGGAGATATCTGTATGGCAGCAACTAGAGCAGAACCTGTGATCAAGGTCATAATCAACACTCCAAACACAACGGAGCAGATTATGTGATTTGGCTTGCAGGGGAGAAAATGATAAACCAGAGACAGCTAACTATCAAACATTCTATATTTTTTACCTGTAAAAGCTGTAAAATATACCACTACTCCATAGTGTATAAGTACAAACAGGTTAATGGACTGTCTTTTAGCTGCCTGCTGTGGAGGTCTCTTTTTTTTTTTCAAGTGTTTTAAGTATACACTTGGCTGTTTTTTTTTTTTTTTTTTTTTTTTCATTCATAGTCTGACATGAAGCTCAAAGATAGCATTCTCAGGCAGAGAACACAATGGAAAAAGCAAGTTCTTCCAAAAGAGTCATACCTCTGCACTTTAGGGTACTTCATCTCTGAGATTACATTGGTAGCTTCTGTCTGGCTTTGTTTCAGGTCAGGTGGCCACATGTTGTCTACCCAGTCAACTAGATCAACCTGTGACAGAATACAAGAACTGCACCATTAGCAATGAATTGTTACTCATTTGGTGTTTGGATTTGGCACCAGTTTTGTGACCTTCACATAATCCAGGAGAACATCATGCTGACAGTTACCACAGTGGGCCGCTTGATGAGGTTCTCCAGCTTCGTGTGGCTGAACTCTAAGCTGATGACATTGAAGAGCTTGTCCCGCTGTAACTCTGGTGTCTCATAGTAGCGGACAAACTGAGCCATGCTCATTTCTGAGCCTTTCTGAGTGCTCACATCCATAACATCCACCGATCGACGACTGCCTGCCAGCAAAAGCAGAGCAAAATGAAATTTACCTGATAGCACTTCTGCCTTTATTCCTATATGATTTAATCCACATGCAAGTATTAAAAAAATCGAATGTGTTGGACAAAGTTACATAGACTGACAACATGACATATTTCACCATGAACAACTGCAGTAGTTCAATATACATGTCATTCATCACCTTCAGCCCAAGGTGGAGTAATTACATCCCAATCTTGTTGAGACTTTATTCTTACCTCAGCTGATTTAAAGACAAATGTATTGGAATATTTTTTTTCAGGAAAAAATGAATTTAGGGGGTTGTCACGTTATGATTATTTTAATATTAAAATCATGGGCAAAAATTACAAATTAATAGATGTTAAATGGAGTAGCATTTCCACATACATTAACCATAAGTATCTGAACAACACACAATATTTATAATTTTGCTCGTGCACACCACCACAGTGGATTTGAAATGGAGTAATCAAGATGTGATTGAAGTGCAGACTTTCAGCTTTAATTTAAGGGGTTGAACAAAAATATGGCATTAACATTTTAGGAATTACAGCCGGTTTTATACATTGTCACACCATTTTCAGAGGCTCCGGTCTGGAGTTCATTCCAAGTGTTTGCATTTACTTTTGGTGGCTGTTTATCAGAGCCCTCAACACAGAGTTGTCTATGCAGGTGAAGGAGAATACTTTGCAAAAAAAAAAATTCTAAAAATGCCTGCCCAATTCTGAAACAAGGTTCTTTGGACAGTTGAAATGAAGATGAACTTGTACCAGAATGATGGGAAGAGCAAAGTGTGGAGAATGAAAGGAGCAGCTCATGACCCATGATCATCTGTCCAGCATGGAGGAGGCAGTGTTATGGCATGGGCATGTATGGCTGCAAATGGAACTGGGTCACTAGTGTTTGTTGATGATGTGACTGCTGATGGAAATAGCAGGATGAATTTTGATGTTTATAGGGCTGTACTATCTGCTCAGATTCAGCCAAATGCCAGAAAAATTATAATACAGCGCTTACCAGTGTACTGATTCTTGGGAATTTGGATAAAACAGGTTTTAATTTTGAAAAAAAAAAAAAAAAGAAAAGTGAGTTAAATTACAAAATCTGAAGGTATATCATTATAGGCCAAGGTCTTGGCTGTTCAGCAATGTACCGGTGCAACCTCCTCATTTAGCATTTTTTTCATAAAATATACGTTTTTCCAGTTATTAGGCTTTTTGTCTACACCGTCACCGTAATGTTTTTTTAATTTGAAAAACATATTTTTGTATTAAAAGAGACTAATACCTTAATAACTCAACAGCACCAAAGAAACATATTGTAAGCATATTCATTTAAAACCAATATAACTGCCTCTGACAGTGGTGACACTAATCTGACGGTGGTGACAGTGGCCTCATTAGAACATATAATTCCAAAATTTATACCACTCAAGTCAATGGCTTCTTGCTTAACAACTTTATTTAACTATTTGGTACAAAAAATAAGAATTCTGAGCACTGTTATAAGCATTTTTCAGACTTCAGTCATCACCGTCACACAGAAAACCTGACGGTGGTGACGTCTGACGGTGGTGACAAAAACCTGCTCTTTCACATGATAAGCATGAGTTGTTCATATTAGCCATCTTGTTTACCCCCTGTTGCTACCTACATCAGACCTCTTCTTAAAAAGTATACATTTATTCCATAATCTAATCTAATATTTTTTATCCAAAAGTGACGGTGTTGACATGTTATGGTTGTGACAGTAGCAGTGTCCATAAATATGAAGAGATTTAAGAGAAAATAGCAAAAATACAGGAGCCTGAGTGGTCTTGAAGCATGCAGTAGAGCTGAAGGTTTGAAAAGGGCTCCTCAGGAATGTAATTGACCTTCTAGTTGTAGAGTTTTTTGTTTTGTTTTTTCAAATAAATATCTGATGGTGGTGACGAATATGTGGGACATATTTTGAGCAACCACAAAATAATAGTAAATATTGTTCAAAACCCATCATTTGTAGTTTTTAATACATATTATGATGTACTCTTTCATGTGGTAAATATATTATTCAATGAAATTATTACTTTTGGTTGTTTTAATCAAGTTGATATGATTATCTCCTATCTGAGGACAACTGGTTTTGGAGGCAATGGGCCAACATATAATCATTAAATTAATAAAAATTAAAAATAAACCTATAAAAGAACCTTACAAATGTGCAAAGGACACACTGATTATACCCTTGATTCTTTTTATTCATTAAAATGTTGTAAATTTCCAACAGAAATAGCATTTTTCTTAGTAAGACATGATTTATCCAAATTCCCAAGAATCAATGAGTGCAGATTGATAATGACCCAAAACATACTGCAAAAGCAACCCAAGAGTTACTGAAAGCAAAGAAGTGGAATATTCTTTAATGAACATGTCAGTCCGCAGACCTCAACCAGTTGAGCTGCTTTTCACCTGCTGAAGACCAAATTGAAGGCATAAAGACCCACAAACAAGCAGCAGCTGAAGGAGCTGCAGTAAAGGCTTGGCAGAGCATCTCAAGAGAGGAAACTCAGAATTTGGTGATGTTATTGTCCTCCAGATATATACATACATACATACATATATGTGTGTGTGTGTGTGTGTGTGTGTTTACCCATTCAGTTTACCCATTCCTTTTGAGCCTCTGAAAACAGGGTGACAATGTACAAAACTGGCAGTAATTCCTAAACAGTTACTGCAATATTTTTGCTCAACCCCTTAAATCAAGGCTGAAAGTCTGCGCTTCAATCACATCTTGATTGATTGATTATTTGTGTATGTGTTTGTAGCATTTTCAAAGTACTTACCAACTAAGCCTTTAATTTCACTGACAGTAAATTCTGGATCAGGCATTCTGTGTATATTTAAAAGACAGGGGTGAGTGATATACTTCACTTTTCTTTGGTTGCCAATTTTGAGCAACTAAGCACAAAATGATTTATTATTCAGCAGCTGCTGCTGGTGCTTTATTCCACTCTATATCCATATTCACAGAATATTAGTATATTTCACTTCTATATTTACTGTATACCCTGTATAACTATCTTCATTTACCTGCTGGAGAGATATTCTTTGCATTTGCATAACTGCATTTTGATTTTGTACTCTATTTGGTGCATGTTTATTCCTTACTATGTCTGTGAATGTGAGCTGCAGTACATTTTCCAGCGACAAACAATAAAATATGTGACCTAATCTATCCTATGTAGCAATGAAACTTTAACACCGTTTAACACGGTCAACTGACATGGTGGAGATTTGTCATGACATTTCTTAGAGAATAAATGACCTTTTACCTGATCCCCAGGCCATCTTTCTGTTTGAAAATGAGTGGTTTCCTCAGAGCCTCTCTCTGAACATATTCATAAGTGAATTCTGTAAAGCAGGGAGAACGCTGTAATCATGTGAAGAAAATTTATTTTTTAGGGAATTAATCATGTGAATTCGAATCAAGAGGAAAATGTAATGTATACTACCTTTACCGTCCATCATGTGGACAAAGTTTGCATTATAATTATCACTGGCAAGTTTTTCCTCCAGGTTGAACCCTCTGATGTTTGTGATTTCTTCAACGTCAGACAAATCCTCGTTCTCGTCGTACATTCTCCGGCAGATGGAGCGCTACCATTAAAAAAGCAGAACATATAGCTAGACAACATGACAACAAAACCGCTGAAACACGCGTGGAAAGCAAGTAACGCAAGCTCTTCCAGGCACAATAGCCCCACTCCAGAACACTGTGAGTGGTACAAGATGCTAACCTTGATTATGTGGAGAGCCTAGGTTTGACGAGGTCTGAAAGGCTCTTATGTCTTGCATAGCAGAAAATACTAAATAACGCTTTGACGGATAGCATGAAGTTAGGTGCAGCACAAAAACAGCACATAGCCGATAACGTAATAATTAAATGTTTTCTGGCTCTCGGTGTCCCGTGAATATTAGTGCCCCGTGATATTGATTCCTCTCCGACTTGCACGTTTAACTGTCACAAAATGTAGAGGAAGTTACAAAGTCTAGAATGTGATGTAGACTGCTGTTTTTACACAGCAACGCAACATTCAAGCTCAAATACAGTTGCACAGCGTTCACATTAGCTTAGCTAACTAATTAGCTTGCTGCCAGAGTCGCTTCACAAGCTAGGTACACAACGTTAGATGCTACACACCAGCCTGCGTCCAGATTCAGCACACGTCTCCACGGTGTGGGCCATCGTCAGCTACCAATGTGTCCAGTCACTCACTTTCCTAAAAACAGCACATTTAGTTAAAGAAACACTTAGCATGCTTTCTGCTTCAAAACAAGGGAACCATGTTTGTGTTGTATTACGTCATCGCCACCAAGAGAACCAAAACATTGTTGGACAACGTCATGTTATGTCATCTCACTCCATACAACTGCTTTTAGGGGAGAAAAAAAAAAAAAAAAAAAAAAACAAGATGACATTATCGGGACCAACGTTTGCTCCGCGTCGAGGGCAAAATGCATTACTCTGGCGCCCGTTAACGAAGAATGACTGAATGCACTGTATTTGACACGAAAAAACTGATAAATGAGCCCTCGTACCAAAACGATAATAATTTCCCTTTAATTCATTCTATTAACGTTATTAATTATAGAACATTAACGTGATCTGCGTCACGTGGTGCCTGTCATTGCCCAGTTAACTGAAAGTTTCGATTAAAACAAAATCACGGCTATCAGTGCGTAGTTACTGTGGTAATGACTGTTAACTAAATGTGTTCACACGATTGTCTGCAACCCGACAGTTTATTCTGGCGGATGTTCCATTGCAGGCGCGCAGGCTTGTGGGTAATATAAGGTGCGGACCGTATAGCACACTGAAGACTTGCGGTGGAAAAGAACTTCAAAGGTTTGCCAGTACGTCTGTCCTGCTGCAGTTACCGAGTTTTAGGATTTAAGTATAGCCAGTTGACATGTGAGCGCTCGTTTTAGTGTTCCGCAACAGAATACGTTACGGTATCTACGTCGTTGCTCGCTCGGTCTGTTGAACATACGCGCAATGAGTCTGAACGAGCATTCGTTGCAAGCACTGTCCTGGAGGAAGCTCTACTTGAGTCGAGCTAAACTAAAGGCTTCGAGTCGGACATCAGCTCTGCTTTCTGGATTTGCAATGGTAACGTAGTCAACATTATCTGGATCAGTCACAAGACACGTGTTCTCTCCATGATGAGTGCTGACAGTGTGTAGAATGTCATGTTGTCCTGTTTTTTCCAGGTGGCAATGGTGGAAGTACAGCTGGACACCAATTACCCGTACCCTCCTGGTCTGCTCATTGCCTTCAGTGCCTGCACCACTGTGCTTGTTGCTGTGCACCTTTTTGCTCTGATGGTCAGTACCTGCATTTTGCCCAATATAGAGGCTGTCAGCAACGTCCACAACCTCAACTCTGTGAAGGAGTCTCCACATGAGCGAATGCACCGGCACATTGAACTGGCGTGGGCTTTCTCTACTGTCATTGGAACCTTGCTCTTCCTGGCTGAGGTAGTGTTACTCTGCTGGGTCAAATTTTTACCTGTTAAGCACAACAAGTCCACCAATAGTACAATTTCATCAGGTGTGGCTGCTGCTATCACTTCCACCTCTATTATGGTCCCCTTTGGTTTAGTCTTCATAGTCTTTGCTGTGCATTTCTATCGTTCCCTTGTCAGCCACAAGACTGACAGACAATTTCAAGAACTGGAGGAGCTATCCAATCTCACCAGGTTACAAAATGAGCTGGACCACCGGGGGGAATCTTCTATCATGCAGTCTCCTAGCTCACATTTCCCATAGACGGGCATAGCCTTCTCTGGCCTGTTGGGTTTGCGCCGAGCCAGGACAATATTGGCTTCTCATTTTCACAGGAATGAAGATAACTCACCCAATTGTTGTGAAGGTTAATTTTTGGAAAATATTTGTATTTTGAGAAAACCATATATTTTTAATCAACTGTGAACACACAAATGTGCCATAATGCATGTTACTTGAAATCAGTAGTAAATTTAAAAAAAAAAAAAAAAAAGGTCTTAACTGTCTCATTGCTTAATTTAACACCTACTTTATCGCAGACATCTAACAAATACCATGGAATCATCAGAGCTTGGCCTGATGCATTGGTTACCTGCACACCAGTAGTCCAAAAGGAAATACATTGATTTGTTATTTGCCTCAATGTTTTATGAGTATTTTACTTTTGCTCTTTGTGTATGTTTTATTGTAATGCTTGCTGTTTGCATTTGAGGTTCTGATTTATTGTAATGCATGCTGTCTGCATTTTCTGACTTAACACATGCCAAAACTGTACTAGGATGTTTGCTAACATTTTAAGCATAGGCTGTGGTGTTAAAATAAATACTTTTTACTAAATGGTATTCTGACTTTCAAAATATTTTGGATGTGCTATATCAAAATATACCATATCTGCAGTTACATTTGACTTACAATCACTGACATTGATCATACATAAGTTGTAGACAGAAAAGGAAACTTTGAAGTGAAGGACAAGGTTAAATCCATAACTGTAAGTGTGACAAATAATCAGATTAATGCTTGATAACAAAGTGAGTGAGTGCTGTGTGATAGTCATAGTTATTATAGTCATATTTGAACGAGTAATTCACATCACTTGAGCTTTTTATAGAATTCAGGCATTAAGTGTACAGGTTAATGACAAGTCATTGTGGTTAATACTATGTGAAATTCTGTACATTTTTCATTTTCTAAAGACCAAACAGTCTACTTGTCTCATAATCATCCTGAATTCGCATTTTACTTAGTTGTTATGCACTCTGAAAGTGTCACCCCAGGAGGGCATTTTGAAGCCATGCTAATGCAGCAGACATTCAAAATGAATGTAACTGGGATAGTATTTTTTGTAACAGAATAATTTAGCAATAGGCACATTGAGTTTTTTTTTTTTTGGTAAATGGATATACTTAAGAAAATACTAGACGAGGAAGTGGTTCAGTGTGGAAGTGGTAGTAGTGATGCATTCAGAAGTGGAAGTCAAGGTTGTCACCAGGAGTGACCAAGGGTGCTGCCTTTTCACCACAGGATGCTGTTATGAGTATTTTTGTTGGGGTGCTAGTGAATTAGTGAAGTGCCACTTGTGTATCATTGTGTTGATGTAACAGTTTACAAGGACTATCAGAATTCAAACATCTATCAAATCCGCTGTAACAAAACAATAACAATTAGGCAGATTTTGCTTTGTGCACATGATATGTTGAACTATTTTGATTAGGGATCACTTTTTCCCCAGTAGTCATCGATTTATTGTCGTTACTAGTACAGCCCTATAGTTTTCTTGTACCTTTCACAAGATTTCAGGCAGTCTGGGTTAGTTCACAATGGTACAATACTGCTGCATCATATTGCAGGGTTTGGTGTTGGAATGTAATTCCTGTAAAACTGGACTGCATCCAGAGTTTGGACTCGCTGTTCATCCTCTTAGTCTTCTTTATGAACACCGATCACTGATAAGTAGATTGGGTTTCCTTCAAAACAGCTTGCATATCCAACAAGTGCACCTTGAACAACAAGACATACTCATATTTTAATGTGAATTACTTCATTTGCTTACTATCAAATAGGGAGTAGGGACAGTAATTAGCACAGAAAAGGGGGGGGGTTAATGTCTCTAGCAGTAGCTTCAACCAAAAATGTTACCTTTGGAATTGGATATTTTGTTGGTATTGGTGCCTCATCCCTTCCATGATCAGAGAGAGTTCCACATTTTGCCACTCCATCCACCCAAAGGCCTTCATAAAGCTGGCCCTTGTCCAAATAGTAGAACTTTCCATTTCCATGCTTCTTTCCATCCTTCCAGCCGCCTTCATACCAGTTTTCATTTGCTGTGACAAAAGTCAAAGAATCAAACTCTAACATTTACCACTTACGTCACTAAATTAGAAGTCTAATTTAGACAATAGCTCAAAGCAGATTTTTCTCACCAAGTCGAATGATGCCCTGTCCATGGCTCTTATCCTTCATCCACTCTCCCTCATATATGTCTCCTTTATCATAGTACATTCGTCCCCAGCCATTCCGCTTGTCTTCACTCCACTCCCCCTCATAAACAGCCGAGCTACTGTAGAAGTATGTTCCATACCCCTGTAGCGGTTGAGAGGAATGCCTAACATCAGACACTGTAAATACATTGCGGTACAGTACACGTACAGAACACTATGTCAAATACATACATGCTTCATGCCATTTTTCCATCTACCACAGTACAGTCTTGAGTACTCATTGGTTTTTGGAAGTAGAATGCTGTAGGTGCCATATCCATCACGTTTTCCAAGTTTCCAGTCCCCATCATAAACAGCGCCATCCTTCTTCCAAACTTGAGTTCCTTTTCCTTGATCAAATGAATAACTAAGCATTTTAGCTTTGAATGTGGGCAGTATCCACTGTCATGATCAACCAACATGAACAAATGTCTCAGTAGTGACTGCAGGCTACTACACTCCATCTTACCGTGCTTCTTGTTGTCAAGCCATTCTCCTGTGTATTCATCCCCATTGGCAGAGTACACAGTGTGTCGCAATCCACATCTCTGTGTCTTTATATGCCATAATTGTGACAGTGGTTGACTTTTTTGAGTTTTTAAATATTGCATGGCTGTGGTCAGACTGAACACCTGAAACAGAATTAATATCATGTCAGATCCATGATTGTACAGTTGAGTCTAATGGGATGCGAATTTTGTACACATTCAAGAAATTAACAAGGCGATTTTCCAGGAAGACATTTTTCCTATTATTTTCTGGCTCAAAAACAACATAAACGTGACTTAAACAACGTTATTTAGGTATGACGGTGAAAAAAAAAATGCTCGGCGGGTCATCTCTTTTTTTTATTATTTTATTGCCAAATGGTCACAACTAAAGTTGACATTTGAGAGAGTTGGGCCTGCACAGATTATATGACAACACCGTACACAGATTTGACTTTTAGGATTAAGCTCACTCAAATCGGTGAACTAAGGCAACAAGCATAACAGTCGACAGGCTACCGCACTATGTATTTCGACAGGCTACATCATAAGCTAGTTAACAGTTAAGGCAAACCCTTAAGGGGATGGAAAACACCCAACGTAGAACAGCTGTACCTTAGCAAAGCATCCAAACAGTGTGACTCCCGTAAGCTCACTCCGCTTGTTCCCAAAACTCCCCGAATGAAGAAATAATCCCTTCAGTCACCTAGCTAGCTTTCATTTAACTCAGCATAGAGCACAAGCGTTCCCTGTAACCTAGCAACTGGATTGTGTCTTGTGGTTGGTGCAATGTTGTGCGTAACTTACGTCTCGATGGAGCGATCTTCTAAAGCTGAAGTTGAGTGTATCAGAGAGTTCATTTGGAGTCATCATTTGTTTACAATCTGTGTGGTGTATTTCACCTAACAGGTTGAACTACACAATAAAAAGCTGGTACTCGTATGAGTGTTACAACGTCACTGTGTGTTGCGACAGGCGCATGCTCTACGTAGCCTCGTAGCTCTTCAAAAACGCCTTTCCCTTGTCTGCTTGTTACTAACTGGACAGTCTGTGACAGACACGGGAGAGAGGAGGGACACCTTGTTGACCCATCTCTCTTAGTACATTTGCTACCGCGCCACAATGTCACTGCCGAGGCTGCAAACTGAGTGGGAAGAGACTGACCAAGAATATCAACAATTACAGGTGACTCGTGTGACTACAAGCTAACGTTAGCAAACATGGGGAGAGCTAACTTTCTTACTTAGCTAGCTTTCTGGTCTAACGTTATGCTGAATTTCTATAGCATGTCGATGGATGACACATGCAGCGAACGCGTTGGTGGCTAGTTAACAGTTAGCTGGCTTTTTCATATGCGTCCAACTCGGCCATAAACGCTCCACTGAGGCCAGAGCTGATGTGTTTTAGGAGCGCATCCTGTTTCAGTCAATGGTTGTTAGCTTGCCGTTGAGCTGCCCGGATCATCCGTGTGCGCGCGCGCGTGTATGTCAGCGTTAAGCTAACATTAGCAGCAGGTTGGCTGTGATGCTAGTTCGCACGTTAGGTGGCAAATATGAACATATTGTCTGCATGCATGATCCTGATAATCAGCTACTCGGGGTGTTCGAAGGTGGCGCTGTTAATTTCACGTGTCCATTAGCCTTGATTTGGATGTGGAGTTCTTGGAGTGATTCAATGCATCCTGATCAGAGTATGGCAAGCTAGCTAACGTTAGCCACTTAGCTAACTAGACAACATTGGAGATAGTCATTTTAAGATTTTAAAAAAAGAATGTCTATGTACTAGCTCTGTGGTCTATGGCTTAATTGCACAAGCAGTATTCTGCTAAAGCTAGAAAATTGTGACTTGAAGCTGTGATGTCATCACTATAGAAACTGTGGAGCTGCTCCATAGAGAATGTATTGAGAAAGATGGTGAAGGTGACTGTCTTCATGATCTGGTTCAGAACTGATGGTAGTGCTCTTGGCCAGAGCTCACTTGGATGTAAACTGCAAATCTTTTGGCACCACAAAAATCACTATCCAGTTCATTATCAGTTGTACATTGCAGGTCCTAGGGTTACTCTCTGATTTGTAGCTTGTGAAAGCATGGTTGTTGTTGACCGTATTGATTGAACTGTTCCTAGGCATTTGGAATAGCACGTATTCCTATGAAGCAAAAACAACCAAGCAGTGGTGTGTGTACTTTCACAACATTGGGAGAAAAAATGTGTAAACTGAAGTTACTGAATAACTGAAGTGATCAACAGGCAGTTTTCTTTCCCCTCTACTCCTCTACTTTATTCTGTTATGGATTTGCCAGATAACTAAACACCAGCACAAATGTATGTATACTAAGCTCTCTATGTAACATGGGAGTACTGGCATTTTCAACATTACAACATTTTACAGCACTGTGGACAGAGGTCTGGCCAAGGGAGTCAAGAGTAAGAGTGATAGCTGATCCTTTGTTCATGTAAAAATAGTTATTTAAGACACAACAGTCAGATGCCACAGGTCTTTGATCATGTGATACTTAATCTAAATCTCTGTTTTTCCCCCACATAACAATATCATGGGCTATTTGTGTTGCGGTAGAATATTTAAACAAGGTTTTAGAGCATCTCACTGTCCATTGAATAGATACACATTGTTTGAGACCTTTTTTTTTATAGATACGCCTGCGGCTTTTCAGTGCTGTCCACTGAGGCATTTTGAGGTTGGCCAAAATTTGTGTTGGTCTAGAATGTAGTTTTATCAAAATCTCACAGCTTCAAAGTTGTATTGTCTGTGCAAGATGACAATAATTCCTTTCTACTCAATTTCTTGCTTTATTAATTGCAATCACTTGCTAACCACTATGACTCTGTAATTTTATTTTGGTGCATTTGTCATTGCAGTTTTGTAATTTTGTTGCAATATACATTTCTTTAACAGTTAGCGGACTTTTGTAGCCCAGCAAGTTTTTGTAGTCTCATTTGCTATATTTGTTTGCCCACCAGGAAACTCACAAAGTATATAGACAAAAACTTGAGGAACTAACCAACCTTCAGGCAACATGCAGCAGTGCCATCAGTAAACAGAGAAAATGCCTAAAAGACCTAAGGCACAGCCTGGCGAAGTAAGTACGGTGTAGTCCACAAAGAAGGAGTAGAAACTTAGCTATGTAATTGTGGAAAAGATCATGTTATGTCATAGTGATTTGAATTTGGAAAACAAACCTTGACTGTTTGAAAATTTGTCAGTCATCCATGGTGATGATTGCTAATAGTTAAACAAAATTTCACAAGATATTTTGTAACATTATTAAAGTTGTGTGACTGTGGTGATAACCCTGCTTTCTGGTGACTGGTCCTGCCCACATCAGCTGGTTCATGGAGGGGGGGGGTTCTTGAAGTACAACCCTTTTTTTAAACAATTTTTTAAAATCTTTTTTCTATTACTGAATCAATTTAATGTAAACATATCAGTATCATATGAAACTAGACGACCCAAGGAATCCGTTGGTACCAAACATGCCAGCTAGGTTTTCGGCAAGGGGACTAAATATTGCTCCAAAGTTGGGCTAAATTTTGTCAAGGGAAAACTGGCATATCTTCTTTCAGAGGAGTCCCTTGACCCCTGACCTCCAGATGTCTGAATGAAAATGGGTTCTATGGCCACCCACAGGTCTCCCTTTTGCAGACATACTCACCTTATGCTAATCACATGCAGTTTGGGCCACAAATGAGCAACATTTGATTCATGTGTGATGTTAGCTCCCACAGTAGCCATTTCATTGTGGTGAGACACAAAAACTTGACATCACTGTATAAAATGACCCATTGTGACCCTCATGAAACTTTACAACCACAAACTAGAGAATAATTCAAAAAACAAAAATCACAATAAATGGTAATATGAAATTGCAATACGTACATTTTGTATGTATCATGATAGTATCAGATTGGGAGGTAAACATATTGTCCCCTGTGATTTACTGCACAAATTGCGCTGGATCACGTGGTGTAAAGGTACAGTTTTTGTGAATAAAATTGGGAAGGGTTGCTAGTTTCAGCGGTGTACAGGACGACCTCCTTTACTTGTGTTGCTGCACGCATGTGTCGTTGACTCAGGTGTGCAGAGAGTGTTTGTGTTTTGTAATGATGTGAAACTGAGAAAAGCAAGAGATCGTCTGCATTTGTGAAGCTACAACCAGCAAGTGCTTGGTCTTTTTAGTTGATACATGACTTAAACAGTAAATTGATCATCAAAATTATAATGATTTACTGTCAATTTACTCTTTAAGCTCTAATTGAGAATGCCTCTGTGGGGAAAGTAAATAAGACTAAAAAAAAAATAAAATGATAAAAAACAGCTAGCTACATGTTCTTTATTAATTGCTATTCCCCCTCACTCTGCACTGTATCCCAGCAACTTAGGAGGAAGGAAAGGCTTGGCATGTGGAGAGTGTTATGAATTGTCCATTTTATTATCTCTACATGTGACTTTTTTTTTCTTTTTTTTTTTTTTTGTTATTTCCTTGCAGATGTGTTCAAACATGTGATGAGAAAGAATTAAAACGAGTAACGGACATCCAAATGCAAATCAAAGAGAAAGAAAATGTCTTCTTTGATATGGAAGCATATTTGCCTAAGAAGAATGGGTTAGTACCTCTTGATGTTCCAGATGATCCACAGTGGCTCATTTGCTAAACATGATGGAATGTGCATATTGCTGATTTCTGTCTCTTTTTCAGGTTGTATCTAAATTTGGTCCTTGGCAACGTAAATGTAACACTTCTCAGCAACCAGGCAAAGTGTGTCTTCTTTTCTGAGCCTTCCAAAAGCTTAAACAGATTTAAACACTGGAGTTCTGTCTGTATGTTGTAGCTGCTAACCTTCTCTGTGTCCTCCATTTATTTTGATAGATTTGCCTACAAAGATGAGTACGAGAAGTTCAAGCTTTGTATGACAATAATTCTGATGTTTGGGGCCATAACCTGCCTCTTCTTTCTCAATTATCGGTCAGTTAAGTTCATCCAGTTAAGCATGTTTTTTTTGTTGTCTTCTCTCAAAAACTAAAGTGTGTGTGTGTGTGTGTTGTTTTGTTTCCGGGCTCTGTCCAGTGTCACAGATGAAATCTTCAACTTTTTGCTGGTTTGGTACTACTGCACATTGACCATAAGGGAAAGCATCCTCATGAGCAATGGCTCTAGGTGTGTATTTCATAATCCTTTTGATGTAGTAAGAATTTTAAAGTCATGATCAGTTTGTTCATTTTCAATGCAGACAGTTAAAAAAGGGAAATATTACAGCCACAACATCCATTCCTAGTTATTTCATTTAAATAGAATAGAGTTTTAGTTTTCAAGAAGATCTACCTGATGATGCAAAGTATGTTGTGGTAGCATGTTTGAGGTTTGTTAATTTTTCCTCTGCTCTCTGCACCCTGACACAGGATTAAAGGGTGGTGGGTGTCACACCATTATGTATCCACCTTTCTGTCAGGTGTTATGCTTACCTGGTAAGTAGTTTTTTCTGTCTTTAATCTGTTGACTCATTGTTTCAGAAGTGACATTTCAATGTAATACTTGCTAAGACAGTAAGACACACAACTAGCTGATTCATCTTAGTGAAGTGTTTTAATCCTCTCTCCTCACAGGCCAGAGGGGCCCATGTATCAGATGTTTAGAAGCCAATTTCTAGCTTTCTCCATCTATCAAAGTAAGTGTGCAGTGTTACAGTTTGCTTGCTGTGCCGCCGTTTTATGTCATGGAACTGTGACACAAAAGGAGCACAGATCATTTGAATTACTCTCATGTACCATGCAAATAAATTGTGTAAGATCCAACCATAGGCTTTTTATTTAAAACAAGGTTAAATGTACACATTTGTAAATTCTGTGTTCATACTCCCTGTAGCAAACATAACTTGAAAAGTGCCATCTCAACCCTAAGTTGTAGACTATTAAGGATTTAAACAGATCATTTTTGGTTTGCTACTAAAAGTTTATTATTTTTATGATAAAAGAAGTATTCGACTGTTCTGTGTCAAATGTGTGGAGCTGTGGGTTCACCAGGGGAAAAGGAGTAGCATTACAAAGTGTTTAATTCAACACAGTTTCGATAAGTAGCTAGATTTTGTAATAATTACCAACATGGGGAACTCAAAATGAAAGAAAGGGAGGAGTGAGGTGTTGAGACAAAAATGGTATTTGTGTGCTCAGCAGCCTTGAAACACATTTTGCAACACTAAATCTGCTAGATGATCTCAACACAGAAAGGTACAGTTTCTATAAGAAAGTAACTAATATACAGAGACTGCACATTTCAGTGTATTAAGACCCTTGTCTGGTACATTAGGTGCTGTAAATTTTGACTTGGTACTCGTAACACGTCATTACAAAAATCAACACAAGCGTTTGTGTACATCCTATAATCAAAATCCAACAGACTGGGTGCTTGTGGGAGGTTGGCTTGGGAAACAGGAACAGGCACTTAGAATGAGGATGTTTCTGATAATCGATTTCCCACTGCCAACTCACCAAAAATACACACCTTTTTGGTAAAACAGTTGTGCTGTGAAATGTTTTTGCGTCGAAACAGAGAGGAAAATCACAGCGCCCTCTGGTGGTGGCATTCCATCACTGTATAAAAAAATATTGACATCTACTTAGAGAATTTTGTACAAAATACATGACACTAATACCACTTTCATGTATTGTTTAGTTGTGTTGATTTTAATAATTCATAGCAGACTAAAGAGAAAAAATTTTACAGGGTTGTGCTGCAACCAGCAGCCAGCTAGCCAGCTGCTACAGAAATGTCCTAATATTTCCATACAGCTTCCTTTTCTTCCCCTTCTTACCAAACCTGCGTTCCCATGTGTGAAAGTATTTTAAACTTGGTACACATGTCCAGTGCTTAACAACAGCCACTACAGTCAGTGTGGAGCCAACAGACCTCATGGTAAAGCTATAGTAATCAGTATAATGTAAAAAATCTGAAAATTAGTGTTACATCCTATAGATATCTTACTGTTCCCAGCCAAAATAATGTTTGCCTGGTGCAGATTATTGTGCCGTCACTCTGTTAACAGTAAAAACTATAGAACTAATTAAAAGCTAGGTCCTCCCCACATTTTGAATTCAAATGACTACAAACCTGTCAGACAGCATCTGCAGACTGTCACTGCGCGTTTGAGGACAGACCTGCAAAATGTCACTGAAATGGAGACCTCAAAAAATCCTTGTTTTTTCATATCTTTCTGCTGTTTGATCACTTACAACACTTTATTTAGGAACTGACGTCATTCCTCCAAAACAGGACGTCTTTTTACTACATCGAATTAAACCATCGTGGTCCTTGCATTAACAAATACACAAACATACACACATACAAAAAGTAGCCTGGCAGTGACTTTTGAGATACCAGACTTGATATCAGATTCTTTCCTTCCAATGCTGTTTTGTCCATTATCTAAGACAGTTGACTGCTGTAATCTATATTTCTTTGTAATCTATTTGTTTTCCAGGCTTTGTTCAGTTCCTCCAGTATTACTACCAGAGTGGCTGCTTGTACAGGTTGCGAGCTTTGGGAGAGAGAAATCAGCTGGATCTCACAGTGGGTAAGTTGGATGCTATTTCTGGTTGTAGTCATTTTGATCCTTTGAACTCTTGAGACATCTGCAACACCATGTCTGGAAAAAATAGGGGAAAGGTGAGGTGTGGAGAAAGTTGTTACACATCAGTGTCTGAGTTACAGATGTTCGAATGACTTGAGTATGACTTTGTTGAATTAAGTCCCTACACACCACTTGCTAGTTGTTTCACACAGAAAGCGGATGATTTCACACAGTCATATTCACACAGCCTGTGTCAGTTTATGCCAAGATCACTGTCACAATACATGTGCAAAGGTAATCTTCTCACACTCACCGCCTTTTTAGATGAATAAAATACTTAATTGAATACAATGTAGATATTTTCCCACGGACATTGTTCAGGCTTTGAATTTTTTCTCACTCTAAACCCTGCATGTGTGTTTCTGCAGAGGGATTTCAGTCCTGGATGTGGAGAGGCCTCACTTTTCTTTTGCCATTCCTCTTTTTTGGCCATGTAAGTTAAACTGGACTGCACTTCCTTTCTTCTGTAATTTTTCTTCTACTTCTTACTAATTAGCTTTGCACGTCATGCAGAAGTTAAAGTCCTTGGATGAGGGCAGCACAAGTTTGTATCATACAGCTTGTGTGTGTGTGTGTGTGTGTGTGTGTGTGTGTGTGTGCGTGTGTGTGTGTGTGTGGTATCAGACATAAATAAGGACAAAATAACACAAAACGCAATTGGTTTGTACTAAATATATTATGAATGATCTGAAATTGCATTTAGTTAAAGTTTTACTCAGACACTAAGAACAACATTGAAAACAAATGAAAGAGGTCAAAAAGATAACACTTAATCATGATAGGGCACATAAGGAACTATGAATAACTAGCACAAGCACAATACAAAAGAACAAACACTTCAGATAACAAATTGTAGCGTGTGTATTACAGGGGTGAGAGGGAATGTGCTTTGGCGGGTGGGAGGGCGTGTTGGCAGAGCAGGGTTGAAAAGTGAGCTGAGCATCAGGAGAGAAATGATTGCAGAGTCAAAGTGTGCAGTTACATGATGAAATGTGTCGGCTTTTTGTCCTTTACAGTTCTGGCAGCTGTACAACTCAGTGACCCTGTTTCGCTTGGCAGGACATGACGACTGTAAGGAGTGGCAGGTAAATATCGCTGGCCCAATGCAGAAACATCATCATCATGCTGTTACTTAATGTGCACAATGTCTTTTACATTCTACACTGTAGTCCTAAGTAGCGGTGCAACGGATCATCGTTGATCCGTGATCCGTACGGATCCCTCTCCACGGTTCAGCATGCACATGGTCCGCGGATTGGTTGATAAAAAAAAAAGTTGTGCGCGTTCACGTGAAGGGCGCATGTGCAGTCCACACTGGTCAAGCGCTGCAGGATTCATGGCTAGCGGAGGAGCAGAGGAACTTGAAAAGCCTCCTGCATCATTTAAGTCACATGTATGGGAGCATTTTGGCTTCCCTGTAACATACGATGATGGTGGAAAACAGTGGCGGTTCTGCCTATGTTGCCGCCCTAGGCGAAATTACTGGCTTGCGCCCTTCCATGTTACTACTCCTACCGCGGCGCCAGTCGGCCGCGGCACCGGCCACTCACCTGTCATCCAGCAGACCTGACCGGGTGGGCGCGGTACTGGCCGGTGCCACGGCCGGCCCACCTGATGCCGACCGGTGCCGCAGGCCGGTAGCTTTTTTATTCAAACAAGATTTTGTCCATATAAAAAGGGTCTTGAAAAAGAGGGGTCGTCTTAAAATCAGGGCCGTTTTTTATGCGGGTCAATCTAGAAAACTGGCGATTTTTTTTTTTTTTTTTTTTTGGAGGGCGCCCCCAAGTAGATTGCGCCCTGGGCGGTTGCCCACATTGCCCATAGCAAAAACTGTCCCTGGTGGACAAAACCATTATGGTGTGTAGGCACTGTGGCACGTGAAATTAGAAGGTATCATACCTTAAATTGCACTTTAAGTTGTTTTTATACAATTTAAAATTTTAATTAAACATTGGATGGACATTTTTAATTGAATGTTTGTATTTAATGGGCAAAAGTGTGTTACAAAATAAATGGAGGACAAAGTTATATTTGTCGTCTTTTTTTTTTTTTTTTTTTTGCTGATCCGAAAAATGATCTGATCCGTGCACACAAGACGATCCGATCCAATCCGTGAGTTTTTTGATCCGTTGCACCCTTAGTCCTAAGAACGGTCAAAACAATAACATTGATTTAGATTAATATGAGCAAATTACAAGAAGTACATAGATCATCGTCACTTTTGATGAAGTCTCTTGGTCCATTGGTCTACAGGTACACTACAGAATAATTTTTATTTTTCACACCATCATTCAAAAAGGTTTTTGCAACCCAAATGTGTATATGACTTGGAAAAAAAATCTGACACTGATTTCTGTGAGGTTCTCATTAGGTTATCTAGTTTCCTATGATACAGTATCTTCACTTTAGCTTTAAAGTCCCCATGAAATGACCTCACATGACTTCTACCTTCTGTAAAACAGAGTATCTTAAATAGTGACATCATCATCCACTAGTGGCTGTTAAAATTTCAACCAATAAAAACTTCTCAAATCTTTAAACATCCTCTCTCATCCATCTGTCTGTTCAAATAAAACTTTTCCTGCCAAATTGATATCATATTGGTTTACACTTGTAAACCCTGCACTATATCCCGTCCAAACATCCTGTGTCAGCAGGAAATACATCAAATCAAGAAAGTAAGAGTCCATTTCATGGTCTCTGTAAAACGTACCCGGTTACAACCTCTGAAGACTGAAGCTTGGCTGAGGTCAGAGTTGAGGAGGGTAGCTCATGATGGGCCACCAGAAATGTATCTGAGGGCTTTGAGAATGTCTGATTTAACAACCACTCACTATCAAAGACAGGTGACAGTTAAGATCTAAGGGAATAGGTTTCTGACAAAAATGAAAAAGGATATATAACCTTTAAAATGGAAAGACATGTTATAGTCCAAACTAGACTGCAATGAAAACTTTAGCTTTCTGCAACTTGTCATGCTGACTGTTGATACATCAGACTCTTGTATTGCTGAACAAATAAATCAACTGATTTGAAGGGTAAACTCAGTCAAATTAATTGAAATGTCTTATGTATTCTTGTATTCATAAGAATGGAAAAGGAACAGTATGGACATTTTATAATGTGCTGTTAAAATGATTAGTTGGCTTTGTTCCTGTCCTTGATCTGAGGAGACCAATTCAGTTGAGCCGTCTGCTGCAGTACAGCTCCATCCTTCTCAAAACGCATTTGTATGTCAGGAATCGTCTTTATTACCTGCTGATTTATTCAGTTGCCATTTGAGCAAATTTTATATTACGCTTTTGGGTTCAAGTGGTCTTACATTTCTCTCTCTCTTTTTTTTTTTTTTTTTTTTTACATCAAATAAAATTTACCTCTGCCTTTCTTCAAACAATAATGAAGTAAATATATATTACTTCACTTATATGGTAAATATATACAGTACAGGCCAAAAGTTTGGACACACCTTCTCTTTCAATGCGTTTTCTTTATTTTCATGACTATTTACATTGTAGATTCTAACTGAAGGAATCAAAACTATGAATGAACACATGTGGAGTTATGTACTTAACAAAAAAAGGTGAAATAACTGAAAACATGTTTTATATTCTAGTTTCTTCAAAATAGACACCCTTTGCTCTGATTACTGCTTTGCACACTCTTGGCATTCTCTCCATGAGCTTCAAGAGGTAGTCACCTGAAATGGTTTTCACTTCACAGGTGTGCCTTATCAGGGTTAATTAGTGGAATTTCTTGCTTTATCAATGGGGTTGGGACCATCAGTTGTGTTGTGCAGAAGTCAGGTTACTACACAGCCGACAGCCCTATGGGACAACTGTTAAAATTCATATTATGGCAAGAACCAATCAGCTAACTAAAGAAAAACCAGTGGCCATCATTACTTTAAGAAATGAAGGTCAGTCAGTCCGGAAAATTGCAAAAACTTTAAATGTGTCCCCAAGTGGAGTCGCAAAAACCATCAAGCGCTACAACGAAACTGGCACACATGAGGACCGACCCAGGAAAGGAAGACCAAGAGTGACCTCTGCTTCTGAGGACAAGTTCATCCGAGTCACCAGCCTCAGAAATGGCAAGTTAACAGCAGCTCAGATCAGAGACCAGATAAATGCCACACAGAGTTCTAGCAGCAGACCCATCTCTAGAACAACTGTTAAGAGGAGACTGCGCCAATCAGGCCTTCATGGTCAAATAGCTGCTAGGAAACCACTGCTAAGGAGGGGCAACAAGCAGAAGAGATTTGTTTGGGCCAAGAAACACAAGGAATGGACATTAGACCAGTGGAAATCTGTGCTTTGGTCTGATGAGTCCAAATTTGAGATCTTTGGTTCCAACCGCCGTGTCTTTGTGAGACGCAGAAAAGGTGAACGGATGGATTCCACATGCCTGGTTCCCACTGTGAAGCATGGAGGAGGAGGTGTGATGGTGTGGGGGTGTTTTGCTGGTGACACTGTTGGGGATTTATTCAAAATTGAAGGCACACTGAACCAGCATGGCTACCACAGCATCCTGCAGCGACATGCCATCCCATCCGGTTTGCGTTTAGTTGGACCATCATTTATTTTTCAACAGGACAATGAGCCCAAACACACCTCCAGGCTGTGTAAGGGCTATTTGACCAAGAAGGAGAGTGATGGAGTGCTGCGGCAGATGACCTGGCCTCCACAGTCACCGGACCTGAACCCAATCCAGATGGTTTGGGGTGAGCTGGACCGCAGAGTGAAGACAAAGGGGCCAACAAGTGCTAAACACCTCTGGGAACTCCTTCAAGACTGTTGGAAAACCATTTCAGGTGACTACCTCTTGAAGCTCATCGAGAGAATGCCAAGAGTGTGCAAAGCAGTAATCAGAGCAAAGGGTGGCTATTTTGAAGAAACTAGAATATAAAACATGTTTTCAGTTATTTCACCTTTTTTTGTTAAGTACATAACTCCACATGTGTTCATTCATAGTTTTGATTCCTTCAGTGAGAATCTACAATGTAAATAGTCATGAAAATAGTGTCAAACAGTGTGTCCAAACTTTTGGCCTGTACTGTATTTAAGAAATTATGGCAGTAAACACCAATGGAAAAATGTAGTCCTCTGATAATTATGTTAAGCTTAATGTAGGAAGCTCGCCATCTGTCCCTACAACACTTCTTCTAGCCCTTTTGCATTTCAAAATCTAGAGATAGTTGTGGTTACAGAAATCAAGAAAATTTCTTGAAACAGTAAAATTTTTCTTTTTTCCTTTTAGGTATTTATGCTGGCACTGACATTTCTTGTCCTGTTCCTGGGGAATTTTCTCACCACGGTAAAAGTTGTTCACCAAAAATTTCAGAAAAACCAAGAGAAAGTACAGAAGAATGACTGAGAAAGAGCTTTAGAAGACCACTCAAGTTTTCCAGACGGCCAGTAACTTTGAAGCAAACGATGACACGTACAGTTGTTTAACAGACTGACCACTTTAAGACAGTGCCAGGAGAACATAAAGCTGAGCCCACTGTTTCTCTCAGGCTTTGATGGCAGCAGCAACATCTAGCCAAAGTATTTGTTGAACAGGCTTTTGCTTTCTTATGACTTCATGTTGTCGTTGCTGCACACCCAACTTTTACACAAAGTTGTATTCACCCGACAGATGAACCACTGGAATCCTTAAGTCTGTCACTCTATTCTGTAGATGGAAAGTGACAGAGTGTGTTTTATTTGGGTGTTTATGTTTGTGTCAGTGCATGAATCTGTACAAGAGCCTCTTGTTCAAATGATATGCAACATCGGGTAGGTAGCATCGATTCATCAGAACAGTAGAGTTTGCCTTTGAAGACTGAAGTCTGTCATGTAGATACTTCATACTTCTGTGAAGTAGTAGTGGTCAACCTGTCTCTCTGGGTGGAACAAATTTGACTACATACAGTATGGCACAGCGTTCCATTATTTGTATAGTCCAGCTTTTTATATATGTTGTGCTTAACTCCCTGTTGCGCTTTTTGCAGTGTTCCTTTTTTTTTTTTTTTTTTTTTTTTACTCATCTTGACAATATCAGATGTGGATCCATAAATTTTAATACACTAAATCACACACACAAAGAAACCAGACAGCTTTTTGCCCACCACTGTGGTTCCAGCAACACTGGTAGTTCCTTCAGGTGGTCGTCACAAAGCCATAGATTTTTGGTACTATCCAAAGTGTGATCATGGTTATTTCTCAAAGCCCAGCTAACTGTTGAAAGGAAATCTTCATTTCTAATTCTTAGCAGGAGTTATACTGTATATCACAGCATTGCTCAGTTGTCATTTTCCTGATGCTAACAAATCATAATTTGAATGTGGGTTGTTTTTCTTACTGGTGGTCAAAGAAATGTTGAAATCCAGTTTAAACTTAAAATGCATATACAGAGATTACTGTGCTGAGAACAGCTGTTCCCATCATGTAAGGTTTGTTAAAAATGTATCAAGATCAAAATGCTGCTATTGGCACTGGTATTTCAAGACTATTCAGAAAGATGACAAATGTGCTGGATTGTTATTTTTGTAATTGCCACCAATAAACATCATTAATTTTTTGTATCAGTTAATTATGGCCAAATCTTGAGCTTTTGCTCCAGTTGGTTTTAGTTTTATCTGTTTTGTGCACCATACTTGTTCTGTAATATTAGACGAGGATATTTTTGTGTTGAACAAGAACTCAGATGGTCTCAAATGAGTGAGTCTGAATAGCTAGAGTAGTGGCAGGTCTCTAATGCCTTACTCTCTCTGTAGCCTGTCACATCTAAAATGTCTAATTTGTTTGTTCCAAAGACAGTGTTAGATGTGTCCTATTTCAGAATGCATTCTGCTCCTTTAAGAGAAACACTGTATTTATGTCACTTTTATTGGGTGCAGTTGAAGCATGTTGAGTTCCAGACCAAAATGTAACATTTGATGAGAGCTGCCACAATGCACACAAGAACTTGAATTCCTCATTTATATAATGTAGCTTATCTTGAAATGTTCTCATGTTCATCAGAATTCATCTCAAGGCTGTAACTGGTGCCTGAACATGATCAGTAAGGAGACAATTGACAATTTTGCATTTTATATGTATGTGTGTATGTATGTGTAATACACACACACACACACACACACACACATATATATTACACACACACACACATACATATGAGTGTGTGTGTGTGTGTGTGTGTGTATGTATGTATGTATGTATGTGTATATATATATGTATATATATATATACACACACACATACATATATACATATATGTGTGTGTGTGTGTGTGTGTGTGTGTGTGTGTATGTATGTGTGTGTGTATAAAATAAAACACCTAAAGAAAGATGCGGGCGTTTTCTGTGCTTCTTATGTGTGAGATAGTAAAAAAAAAAAAAAAAAAAAATGAATATACAAAAACTTGGTGTTTATTTTAATTCTGTGCCTTGAGTTTGGTGATAAACGTGCAGCTGCCTTAGACACATTATGGGATTCAACACTAGTGGGCACTGTTGGTAAAGATAAGAGACCTGCTACATGCTGGCACAGCTTCAAGGAGGAACTCTTGACCAGTGTATTCTGTTTACCAAATCTCATGGTGTGTCACTGTTTTACTGTGTTACCTTCAAATTAATATTAATATGAATTAATATTTTGAGGCTATTGTGACAGTGAAAATATGTCACTGGAGGAAAACCAGCGTTGCTGTGGTGGCATTTCTTTAATTAACATTTGCTAAATGCTGCTAAGGACTGCTACATATAAAATTTATTTTTTGACTTGCCACATCCAAATTCTAACCAACTTAAAACCCGTTCAACAAATCTGTCTCCTTTGAAAGGTCTTCATTTAGCACATCATTGGAAATGCTCTCAACCTATTCAAACAAATACCCTGTTCAGTAACACTGGATTGCAAGCAGTACAGACAGTCTAAACTATGAAAACCTACTAATTAAGAACATTTTTAAAACAATTTTGAAGTAAAAATTAAAATGGAAACAGAAGCCATCATGTTTTGTATCGTTAAGCAAAAATACTACTTGGATGTAAAATATCCTATATTAAAATTATAAGAATAATTTTCTTTTGATAAGACTATACTTGAGAGGTACAGAAGCTCGCTGCTGCAACATCAGCTGTTCATTGTTCATGTATAATTGTCCAGGTCTTCCCTGTCACCAGCATCACCCCTGTTGTGACTGTGAAGCAGAGAAGAGATGTGATGATTCAGGGCCTCGAAAAAACAACATCATGAGGACTGATCAGAGTGCTTTGTGAACCTGTGCATGTGCGGCTCTTGTCTCTGATTCCGGCATCCAGAGGAACTTCATTCTCTCAGTGTTCCAATCTGTTGCAAAATTAAATCTCCAGGTGGAACTCGCCTTAAATGAGTACGAGTGGGAATGTCAGGCTTCTGTCCTTGTTGACTTTTGACTTCACAGCACGACGCAGTTCCTTTTCCTCTTGCAGTGTTTTTGTCTACGGTTGGCTGCCAAGGCTTTCTTTGTGGCCTCTCTGAAAATGTCTTCCACGTTCTCCTGATACTTGGCTGAACACTCTAGATACAGCTCAGCATTCATCTGTTGCCGGGTCTCCTCACCCTGCATCCACAACCAGTCATCATTACATCAGAGTAAGGAAACATGTACCAGTTATCTCTAACTTGAAAATCATGTCATTTATTGCATTTATTACAATTAAATTAGGTTGTATCTGTTCTGGACATTGTAAAATCAAGTTAAAAATGTATATTTCCATTCATGAATAAAGCATCTCCACACTTCTTATTTAGCTACCTGTGTGTAAGTGATGGGGGCCAGATTCATGGCCTTGAGTTTCCTTGTGCACTCTTTATCCTTCCTGAGATCGGTCTTGCAGCCAATCAGGATGATTGGGACATCCCGACAGAAATGCTTCACCTCTGGGAACCACTGGATAAAAAGGTAAGCATACAAGTGTCTCACATATAGTGTCATTAACCATGTGCTGTAGCATTACATTGTCAGTGTGACTTTTTCACTCTGCTTTTGTTTGCAGACAATGACATTTCCCTGAGCTCAGTGAGAGGAAGAATCCAAGTCCAATCCTAGAGAGGTTTTAAGGCATACCTGCTGACATGAGGTCAACGTTCACATGTAGACGGCATCACACTGACTTAATGTTAGCTAAAATAATGTACACCAACATATCCACCTCTCACAAGCCAGTCTCTAGCGATCAGTTATCAAGTTAATGTTGTGTTTGAACATGCAAACTGAAACTATGACCAAAAAGTGCACAGGTTCTTTCTTTCACTGTGCCTTGTAGGATTAAAAAAACTTGGTACCTTATTAACACAATAAATCTGTGATTACCTTTATTGAGACATTCTCAAAACTGGTGGGATTGGTCACATCATAACAGATTAAAACCAGATTGGCTTCCTGGTAGGAGAGAGGCCTTAACCGGTCATAGTCATCTTGTCCTGAAGGAATATATCGTAACACATTAATTGTGAGATTTGCATATGAATGCAAAGAGTCAAATGATCATTTTGTGCTGGAAACAGACAGAAGGCCTGTTTAGTCTGCTTTGGATGCAACAGTCTGAAGCTCTAGATGCAGAATACAGTGTTGGAGTAGATGTATTACACCACATCCTGGTGTTAGTTTCCTTTTCCGCTACAATGAGGGGCCATGCTGCAACAGACTAAGATAAGGTGCTAACTCATAGTGCCAAGGAAACAAAATGACTCTACTCATTATAGTTTGCCAAAATAGGATCTTGATTTTCCCTCTAGCACTTCCAGCTCTGCTATTGTTCAATGTCTGAGAGACAACTAACTCAGCTGTTTGAAATCATAGGCAACAATACAAATGCTGATGAGACTACTCGGAGGCATAGCCATGACTTATGTAACAGGAAATTACAGGAAAATGGCCATTAAATTCACACAAAATGTGAAAATAAATAGCAAGAAAACTACCAATGAAAAAAGCACAAGAAAACAAAACAAAACAAAAAAGAAATCATACAATTAAAAAAAAATGACCAGAAACTATGTATATAATCTGATTGGCTGTGTTCAGATGCCTTTTACAAGAAAAGAAAAATAAATTTTAAATAAATAAATTGATAGATTTAAAAGGGACGAGGCGGGGCAGTGGGTGAACGTTTTAATAACTGAACTCTAACAATATGTAGGTACATTTAAGCATGCTGGATTAGGGTGTTTTGTTTGATTTTGTGCTTTGCCTTTTGTATCCACTGGTTTTTAAAATCCAATGTGGATTTGAATCTGCCATTTGCCTCTGATGTGAATTGTTAAATGCTTTGTTAGTACCTCATAATGTATAAACCACTGGGTGGCTCCTAAAGAGCAATGACGCACGCATGTTAACCGCAGTGTTTTTTCTTTACATTGGTGTTTTACCACATCCTGTCAGAGGTGTCTACAGCCACTGTGCATGACAATTTCAGAACAAGGAGATAAAGTACGAGCCCACAGTAGATCTGGCTGTACTGAACACTGTAGGAGACATCAAATTATTTTCTCCTGTAATCACATCACTGATGACTCATTATATTCTTTATTTATCAGAAAGTATACTCCATATTGAACAAGATTCCTGTCAAATTACATCCAAGCAATATAGTCTGGGTTAACTGAGCCTGACTCACAGGGTGTGCTCCAAAGCTTCATGTATTTCCTCATACCTGCTTATTGTGAAATAACTGAGACTTGAAACTGAAATGTTGATGTTCATCATGGCTGTGTGCTGGACTTTTACCTGCAGTATCATACAGGTTGAGCTTGATCTCTTTCCCTCCATGACAGATAGTGTTGACATATTTTTCAAACACTGATGGGGCATAATTCTGTTTCAGACAAACAAAAGAAAAGAGTTCCATTCACTGATATGGCTACATATTGATTTTCTGTAAAAGTATACTGTTGTTCTGTAAGATTTTAATGTATACTAGTATATTAAATTTATACAATTGTATTAAGAAATACTGTATAATATTTGAAAATTGAGCCCACATTTATTGAGTTCAAAATGTAACACTAGAACTTTTTTCACTGTCACAGATAGAAACATCTACCTAGCAGTGCTAATAAATTCAGATATCAAAATATACATGACATCCAAGTTCCTCTTACCTCTGGAAAATCTCCCTTGGCATAAACCATCAGAAGAGAAGTTTTCCCACAGCCTCCATCTCCCACTATGACAATTTTAAGTTCTTCTCCCTTTTTTGTGGTACCATTAACAGTGCCACGACAGTTTTGTGTCATGTCTCCTCCAAGCAATCCAATAAATGCCAAAAAGAATACAAGGCTAGAGTTCCTCCCTCCAGAGTTAGATTAAATACATGGCAAAACCTGATGAATTAACTAGGGAACAGCTGAGCTCATTCACAGACAGTGTCGAGAGAGAGGAACAGACAAGCCTCATGTTTTACCAGGTATCTGATTCTCTTCACCGCTTCCTGTTCCTGTCACACTAGAACTGGCTCCAATTGACCTGCAACACTTCTGTCCTGTCCCCGCATCAGTTCCCTCACTGAGAGCATCTCTGTGTTCACACACAGCAGCTGAGTTGCACATGTAGAACAACTGAGTCTGGCCGCTTTTACTTCCTTTAATACAGGCTTGCCTGTTTCACTTCTGGGCGGGTACATAGTTTGAAGTACTACTTCTATTTACTTTTACAGAGGTGTCTATGTGTGTACATGCATGTGCATGTACATCTGTGTTTGTGTGTGTTGCGTGTGTATGTGATAACATTCAATTAAATAATTTACATCCTCATGGATTAAGATATTTGACCCACTATACATGAACAACTATCAGATAATTATGATAGATTCTCATCTGTGATTTCATGAAGTTGCAGCTGCTCCACTGAACATGAATGAGACTGACAATGTGTTGGCACAGTGTTTGTTGAGCCTTTTATATTCAAAAGACAAAAGAGCTGTATATTTTTTCTGGGCTGAAACAGAAAATAGTGCCTTTGATAACATAACTGCAGCCCACAGGAAGTTTTTACTGCACTCAGGTAACACCTGCTTTTACAAGTCATTTTAAATTTTTTAATTTATTTATTTATTATCAGGCATGGATGATTAAATAGCTTTAGATTATCATTATTGTTATAGCAGTAGCAATTAGTATTACTGATAATGAGTTTTAGACTCATTGAAGAGCAAATGCACCCAGTGCCTGAATCAATGACAGATGAGAGGCAGACATATAAAATATTTTAGTCCACGGCTTCCATCTTGTCCAAAATGGAAGTCAGTCTTATCTAGACAAACCCGTAACTAACCAGCTGGAAAAATCACATCACTGAAAAGGCTTCCCTACATAACCCACAATATTCTCAGTAGATGGCCACCAGCTGTTTTTGGTTTAAATCTTAACAGTGGTATGATGTTGCAAATTGAAGTTATTTTTGTTGCAAAATTTTTTAAAACTTCCCATATTATTCTGTTTCAGTGTTAATATTGTAAACGCTGTCCAGTATTTCCAGTGAAAGATGGTGTATCCCACATTATTTCTCCTCCACTGATCAGCCAAACATCAGATGTTCTCTCCTCTCCTGACCAGTGGTTTCCTTGTCATGGGAGCGGTTAAACTTCCCTTGTCAGCAATAAACTAAATGTGCAAAATCAAGGGGCTGGAGGCTGTGCTCAGGGGCCTGACACCTAACCTTGATCTGGATGTACTGCACACTTCATTGCTGCTGACAGTGAGTATGTAAACCAGACAATCTGCCTGATGGAAAAACAATGACATTTAAAATGAATCTCCCCTTGACTTTCACCTGTGTTGAGTCGTCTCTCCTGCAGCTGATGAATCCTTGATGGTGAGAACAATCTGATTTAAATCAGTGCTTTGCGATACTGAATTATCAGTTGGTATAGTTGGAATCTGATCCTCTCAAACCAGTCAAACTGTTGCATAGCTAAACTGAATATACAGATTCAAAGTTAGGATCCAGTGAAGAATGCATCATTTCAGTGAATGGTGGTGGGAACTGGTACATAGAAATGCTACAAAGTGAGCAACCTATCCCTTTAAGAGAAGTTGACACTGCCCTTTGCATTAGCTATTTTAAGTTAGAAGCACTATCAGGCTACTGAGCATTTATAAATGATTTAGCTATCCTTCCAGTATGTAGCCTCAGCACTTCGACAGCAATTTTAACTTACATGTTTGTCTTTGACAGAAATTTAAAAACAGCTATGCATTTGCAGCTTGATTCTGCACACTATCATCTAGCAGTATGAATTATGTTCAAGCCTGAAAATAAATGTTAACTGAATACAATGTAAGGTAATATAAATGTAAGCTTTTAAATTACCTTATCTCACATGCGACAAAATCCTCAGTTTGACTAGGCCTAAAAACCGTTTCAGAATTAGCATGTAATCCCCCGGAGGTAAATAAATAAACGAATGAATAAATGAATGAATGAGTGAAAAAGTCCAAAATAACTAAACACGATTTTCTCTAAATTCGACACAACAGCAACAACAGAACATTTATTTGAATGCAGTCTATTTTATTGACACATCTCAGGAACACAGACAAAGGGTAAAAGTCAAGTAAACGAAGTGATTACACAATCTACATTGCGAAATAAGATATCCATGCAAACAGCCTATTTAAGAGCAAAAAATAATGAAAAGTCGTTATTTTAAATAATATGAATACAGCATGGAGTACTTGCATGAAAAACGCCCAGTCCTTGAATAGGCGATTACAAAACCCACAAATGATCAAAAATGCCAAAGATGCCTGATTTGAATTACTCGGTATTTCTACAAACAGAATGGACTAAATGAATGAAGATACAAAGTTAGAAAGAAAAAAAAAACAGATTTCCTCTTTTGAACTGCCTGGCTAAATCTGTCTCGATGGAAATCGCATTGATGCCGTTTCCATGCAGCACAGTCCATCTGATGAAAACAGGAGACAGATACTCAATCAGTATGGATGGTATGGCCTGCAAAATAATGCTTAGAATTACTAATAAAAAATAGAATTGTTTGACTTACGGGGAAAAACAATTAAATGTTGAATACATGGACCATATAAAATACTAAGATGTCCTTAAAGTGTGCAATAATATATCGCTTTGCCTAACCTTTTCATTCAGTACACTAAGTAAAAAGCATTCTTAAATAACATCGCCGGGTAAAGGACGACATGCGCCTGAGACAGCTGAACAGAGGCCAGTTCACTAATCCCCATTGTGTGGAACATTCTGGTCTGCCTGTGCGTAATGCTGGCGCAACCCAGGGGAGTGTTGTGCAAAGGCCTATAAATAACCTAGTCAGTGGCTTTGGGAAAACCTAGCACCATCTAGAATGTGATCGCTATGCGTAGTAAACGGTCTTCAAAATTGCCTGATTTTTCATAGACGCTTACACTGCATGAAGGGGAGTCGCTTCATGGTTAATAGAATACTGTGAGCCTCATGACCAACTACAGAGGAATGCGAACACTTGCCGCGCTCGGAATGGATAACAAGAAAAACAGGCCTCTGACACTGTATGCCTTTATCAGAGGAAAAGTCTTGTTGCTGTGAACTGAACAGCTCCATGAGCTCACAATGACGCGCTTGGTCGTGTCGTGACAGTCACTTTAGTGTAGCTGCAAGCACATTTTGAACTCTGTGCGGAAACCCAAAAAAAATACACGAATGGTGATATGGTCCGGGGCAATGAGGGCAAACAGTAATGTAGTCCCAAAAATGAGTGCGCCCTGTGGACACACCTGAAAACCCTTTACACGCGAGATTAAGACACTCTCACCCCTGTTTGCCACTCTCTTCTCCCCCCTCCACCAACAAGATGGACAGCACTTTGTTTGCAGGCGATAAATCTTCTCCTCAGCACTTGGAAACACAGCGAATCACGAGCCTGTTGCCTTGAAAGTAGTGCAGAGAGCACACGGAAGCCCCGAGCCCTCTGGCTCCCGAGACAAACAGCACAGCGCTGCTGCAGGATTCCTGATGACCTTATATGGCTGTGTGGGGGCGCAGCGCGCTCGGGCTCTCGTGGCAATCGGCCAGACCTCTCAGATTACTGCCGTTGCCACGACGAGTCAGCCCTGCAGCCAGGCGACGGTTCTCAACACGCCACGTAACGTTCCCGTTCTTAACGCAATCCTTAACAGTTTTACACACACACACATATACATAAAATCTATATGCTTTTAAAAGCACACACCCCGTTTAGTTAAAGCATCTTGGTTCCGGGATATATTATTTCTGATAAAATTTCAGAGAACCACCAAGACCTATCCCGGAAACAGCTCTCATCGAACGACCGAGCCTCACCCAGTTATGGCGCAGCAACATTTTACAGCACACTGCCTCCTTTGTCTGCAAAAGAAGCCATTTTGAAACAGAAGAGCAGAAGTCCTATTGAGCAAGTGTAGCTTAGACCTCAAAAGGTTTCTTTGAAGAAAGGGAGGCAGTGAAGTTCACGCATTATTTCTCCCCATAAGATGTTAAAGCTCGATTAAGACTCTGGTGGATTACATATTTTGAATGCCTCACTGTAAGTTTCTAGTTACAATACCAATAAAAAAAATAATAAATATGGGTTACAGTTAATATATTTTACAAGAGTTATGGTTTTGTTGGTAACGTTTAAATTACGCTTAATCGTGTAAATGTCCTCTGAGACATACTTACATAATACTTACACTGGAACTGGCCAATTTAGTGAAACAGCTCAAAATCCATTCCCTCTCAAAACAACCTCTCCTGGTAGTTTGTCATGTTGTGTGCGCTCACATTGACATGTCGAAATAGACGACGTTACATTTGACTGCATTCCTGTCTTCAGGGAAAGAGAAGAGGTTGTTTGCATATTGCCCACACAGATGATGCTTGAAGATGTTCAGCATACTCGCTGCTTAAGAGGCAAAGCCTACCACTGATCAAAAGTTTTCAAAAGAACTATCTGTCGTGCTAATGGATTCCTTCCTTTTCAGGAGATGCATTCCCACCTATTGTTATTGCCCTTATTAGAGGATCCGAAGATGGAGCTGAAAACATTCCTCCTGCCCCTGCGTTTAGGCCTGTTAAATGCATTTCATCAAAGTGCTGAGGTAAATATTTTCACCAGAGTTTTCCCTCCATCTGTTTCCTCTAAGAGTTGATAGACTGTTTTTGAGCCGTTGTAGACACTCTGAAAAGACTGCCACGCTGGAGTTGTCCACAAAATTTAAATATGCCCTTGAAGGAAGGTCAGGCGAAGCGTTTGGTTCTTAAATGGCAAATGGAGAGCCTACACCTAAACGTGACTGAAGCTACTCAACACTTTCACGTTACACAGGTACAATTTGAGCCGTTTCACCAAGGACAGATTATCACAATGTAGGGTATTATACTTTGCTGTTGTGGAGGAAAAACAATAGTGTTTAAGGTATCACCCTAACAAAGGGGTTATCAATCAAGAGAAAAAAAATCAGGCAACACTAACTACTTTACAAAGGGCCATTAGTAGCCCATGCCATGGCCTGCTCAGTCATCTGAGCAGTGCTACATTGATATTCTTAGACCAGCATGCCAGTGAACATATTGTATGAGTTGGCAGCCAGATACCAATATATAATCAAGTTCATGATAGATCAATAGATAATAAACTGACAGAAAACACTTTTAATAACAGTAACTGCATGCCTCAGTTCTACATAGCTTAATTACCAAAATTGTTAAATTATTATAAAAGAAGTTAACTTACTCATTGCTAATCATATCCTATAAGGCCATAAAGTGCAATGCCAACAATATGCCATTACACATTTTGTTAATTTCACTGTGTTGTTTTCTCTAATTAACACCTCCAAAACTATAAGCTGTTTATTCACAACATTTGGTTTCTTTTTTACTTCAGAAACAGAAATACTATTATATGGGTGTGCCATGACCTAGTTAAGACAAAGATGGATTCCAGGCAGAGGAAAAAAGGTTCAAAATGTCAAAGGGATTACATCCAGTATTTTTTCTTCCTTCTTCTCAATCCTTTAAAGGAGGAATCATAGTTTTATCATAGTCCGTGAGAGATGAGGAAATCAAGTATAAGATCCCTTTTGGAACAAAGGAAACCCATATAGGCCATTGAGTCCTGTTTCAGGAAAATGGCTGCCGAGAGCGCTCAGCCCCCTCTCTCTGCTCTGTGTTGAAGGATTCCTGAGCCGTGCCTCTAATAGTAGAAAGCTGAAATGCTGCTGCGCTCTGATTGGCCGCCCGAGCTGCTACTGTTAACCAGCCAATTGCCCGAGCACTGCAAAATATCATGCAATGTCAAACAAAACCCAGTTGTTTTGCAATATCCACCACAGAAAAAAAATCTTTCAGCCTTAATATTGCATAAAAGAAGGTGCTCCATGGTTGTCTGGAATATAAAAATGTGGCTGCAAAATGCTGAAGGCAATAGAGTCGCTCCGGATTAAACCAGAAGTGAGAAAAAGAGTCGGATGCGATCGAAGTGACTGCTGGATCATTAGACTTTCTATCGAAATCGCTCGGCATTTTTTGACTTTCAAGTGAAAAATCCAATTCCTGTAACTATCCCAGACATTTCCCATTGGCAGTCCACATTAGCGTCTGAACAGCGGAGTCCCACCGCAGCGATCAGCTGTTTGTATATGTTTTCTAAGAATGTCCTAATATGTTTGGATTGGGAGACACCACAGAAACAGTGCAAAGAATAACAAATAATGCGGCCTATTAGGTTTAATTAGTACCAGTTGAGAAAATATTGCCCCCTGTGTCTCTATCTTGTGTTTGCCAATTGGGTAAATTAAAGCGGCAGATTCAACACTAAAAGTAATCTCAGTATGACGCCAGGAGACTATCACAAGCCCAACATTGTTTTCACATGTGTAATTACGCGTAATTGTTACAGTCGTTTAGCAGTACTACCGTTGTCTTCAGTGTTGTAGCTCCAGTCAAAAGAGCAGAGGAAGGTAAATAACTTTGTAACGAAAGTGCTGCTAGCTGAGGAGCAGGCCAGGCTCAGCGGTGTATTGTGGGAGAGACAGAAGCTACAAGACTGGAGGCACACAATATGTGTTGGCTCTCGCCTAAAAGGAGGCAGTATTCTTCAAGCTAAATCATGTAATGTAAGCGGCGAAAGGAGGACGATTTTGTTTTCTCATCAATAAAAAAACGTTCGAGCGGACAAATCATGTCCAAGCCGGGGGAGAGAAACAGATTGAACGAAGACCATGGCAGAAAGCAGAGTTCAAGTAAGCTTGTTCTTTTTTCTTTCTCCAGCCTAATGCCTGTTTCGGTAACTGGGATAAGCTCGGTCCCATTTTGCTCGTAGTTGACTAGCCTATCACCCAGTAAGCAAAGTCAAGCATCTGTAATGTATCGGTATCTTGTGTTGGGTGTTTATGCTGATAGCGGGACCGTGTTTTGTCTCGTGGTTGCTTTTTATCGGTGCCTGTCGTTGTTTCAGGTTTGGCGAACGGCATGGATAGTCATCCCGTCTGCAGTTCGGGGGAGAAACGAAGTCACCATTGGAGAAGTTACAAGTTGATTATTGACCCAGCACTGAGAAGGGGATCGCACAAACTGTATCGCTACGATGGACAGACTTACAGCATGCCCGTAAGTGGATCGTTTACATCCGCCTTTGATGCGGCGAATCGCTACAATTGTAACCGAGTAACCGACCTCCATGATAGGTTACAATGTGTGCTGTTATGGGGCTGACTGGACGCGACGGGTTTGTTTCTGCATCTTGCACGGCGTGTCACATGTGTTCATTTCAGTAAGCGCACGCCACCGGACGCCGTGTGAGCAAACTACTTTGCAACAAGTTATTGCCTCCAAGTTTTGAATGGGAAGGATAACATTGTTGTCCCCCCTCCCTTACAGAACCCTGGGATGCCACCGGTGGACACCGTCCGGGACCCGAGAATCGGCCGTCTCTGGACTAAATATAAAGAGACGGACCTGCCTGTGCCGAAATTTAAGGTAAATACTCCGACAAAGCACGCCGGTCCCGTCAGAAAGTATCCTGCTCTCAAGTTTTTCGGGGACTGTCAAACGCGAGGATCGCCAGACACACCCCCTCGCAGGGTCTTCAAGATATCGCATGATAATGTGATTATGTTGAAGGGTTATCCGCCAAAATAATCTGCCCTGCACTAATACAGAAAATAATTTTGGGCTTTTTATCGAGTCTTGCACAATTACGGTAATATGGAACTGACCGGATTCACATGTTGTATGTAAATTGGCTTTCACTTTATCCAGCTGTCAGTCGTGACCCCATATAGTTGCCTATAATGATAATTGACCTGAAGCCACATCTCACATAACCTCGTCCCTTCTCTTCTTAGATCGATGAGTGTTACATCGGCCGTGTGCCTCCAAAGGAGGTGACGTTCGCGAGGTTGAACGACAACATCAGAGAAGGCTTTCTGACAGACATGTGCAAAAAATTTGGAGACATCGAAGAAGTGGAGATTCTGTACAATCCGAAAAACAAGAAGCACTTGGGAATTGCCAAAGTTGTTTTTGAGAGCGTGAAATCCGCTAAGCTGGCTGTGCAGACGCTGCACAACACATCTGTCATGGGAAACATTATCCACGTGGAGCTCGACCCTAAAGGTAAATAAATACTACTCCTCTTTCAGAAGTAAATACATATAACCTAAACATATGCATATTATAGTGTGTTACGTCCCACAGGAACAATAATAAGTAATGTAGTATTTGTGAAATCACCAGGAGGGCAGCAGTCACGTGTTTAAAATTTATGAGCGTTGCTTGGTAACCTCTGATAATTGAATTTCATTGAGAGCTAGTCTGCTCCTACCAGCCAATGAGAAGGAGATGTTGTGTTATGACTCCCACAGTGTAATTTCACATCTATAAACAAATACAAACCAATCTCTCAGATTCCTCTCTGCAGTAGGGAGTTTTGAGTCACATTTAATACTACCATCTGAACTTTTAAACATGCCAGCATCTTTCAGTGCTGCCAAAAACTACAATTTTATGCTATCTTGATATTAATCTAAACCATATGCATGCATAAAGCTTAGCCTCTGTATTTTGATATTATTTTTTTCCTGGCACTTGATTTTGTGTGCATTAAAACAAAACCCAAACAATTTACTAAATGTTCAGTGTCAGTCTTTATTGATTTCCACTGGCTGCTGTGTTTTAAAAAGAAGTGGGTTCGTCCTGATCTCCCTGACACATTTTTTCTTTGTTATGACATCCTATAATAGTTTGTGTAGATTCTCTTAAAGAGGCAGCCTCTCTTTTAAAAGTGAAGTTCATGAGCATTGTGTTTTTGTGTGGAATATGCAAAATCTGTAAGAACATCTTTACAGATGTATTATTACGACTGCATTGTGTACATCAAGTGCATACAGTGTTCTAACTTTCCATAACTAGACTCATAATACTGAAAACACACTATAACTATTTGTAACTATTTATATTGTGTGGTTGGAATCTTCTAGTTTACAGTTTGTATATAGATAAAAAGATGTGTGTTAGTCCCATAGTTTCCATTATAATTGTAAATAGTTTTATTTTGAGAGGACACAGATGCATAAATGCATGTTTCTCTTCTACAAATGTGTATTTTTGGTGTCTGCTCATATTTGTTTAATAATCACATTTTTTAAAAAAAATCACACTAGATTGGTTTTGATTCTGCCTGTTGGTAGTAGGGCTGCTTTTATAAACTTGGCATCAGACACAGTCTTATATCTCATATTTTCCATCCATTCAGGTGAAAATCGCCTTAGGTATTTCCAGCTCCTTATGAATGGCAGCTACACTCCCTGGACTCTGCCTGTAGGTGGAGAGGAGGCCAGAGAAGTTTCCCCTCGCATCCTGGCAGAAGCCCTACTGGTAAAACCTCCACTAACAGCATGCCAACGAATTTAATAAACTGGAAAAAGTGTTTTTGGTGATCATCTGTATATGGATATATAATTTCTTACTGTCTGTCTTTACACTTGAAAAGTCTGTTTGGTTGTGTGACTTTGTTCTCTTTGTGCCGTAAATATTGTTAGTGAATGATAGTTTTATATTGAACAAGCAAACTTGCCAATCAAAGCGGACATCCTTATCTCTAATCCAGTTTATCAGTGCAATAAGTGGTAAAATAGGGCAGAGGGAAGAATGTTATCCAGCCTCTTGCCTGCCTGCACAGTGATGTCACAAAGCCTTTGAAACATGCACTTCGAGCTGTGGCCTTGTAAACTGTAGTATACATGGACTTAGATTCTGTTGTTTTCCATGAGTTGCCTCTTTAGTGATCCTCTGTAGTCAAAGCCTTGAAATGTAACTGCTGAACTATGGCTATGCTGCCTTGAGCTAGCCTGATCCTGTGTGTTTCCTTCTAGGCCTGTGAGCCCATCCGCAGGTTGTCTGAGAGCAGTGTGTCTGCTGTGGGAGGCACAGCGCCGCCCAGCAGCACCACCACCCCACAGTCCCTGGACACGGCCTACTCCAGCCTAAGGCAGGACACACCCCAGTCCCAGGGAACCCCTCACACCCCACGCCAGACAGGCACCCCCTTCTCTCAAGACTCCAACTACTCCAGCAGGCAGTCTACACCTGCCTACCAGTCTGGCCGGTCTGAAAGCTCTGGGGTCTATAAGTCTCGCAGACATGAGAGCAAGTTCCAGGACGCCTATAATCGCAGACCAGAGCGGCCTCAGTACCGCAGCACCATGTATCGAAATACAAGCTCTGAGCAAGCTCCCTTTAAACAGCACCAACTCACCCCACCTGAGCCTCCACCCTCCGCCTCCTCCTTTACTTACACAGCACCTCCCCCTGCCACAGCCAGCTTAAAGTCGGCCTTCTCCGCTTACCAGGCCCCCATGCCCCCTGCGTTTCCCCCCTCAGAGCCAGCCTTCCATCACCCTGCCCAGAGGGAGGACGAGTACCTCAGGCCACCTCAGCCACCTCTGGCCGCTGCCACTGACTTCTTGCCTGTCAAGGACAGGCCGGAAACTCCACCAATCCCAGAGCCTCCTCCAGAGCCTTTGCCCCATCCAACGACCCCTCCTCCTCAAACGCCGGAGCACTGCCCATCACCTGGCTCACCCACACTGGATTCAGAGCGAAATAGCCTGGATTCCCGTATTGAAATGCTCCTTAAGGAGAAAAGGACAAAACTGCTGCCCTTCTTGGCGGAGCGTGACTCGGACACTGAGGTGCGAATGGAGGGAAGCCCAATATCCTCCTCATCCTCTCAGTTATCCCCAATTCCTCCTTTCACCTGCGGCTCTCACGGTGGCCAGCAAAATTCCCGTCCCTCCAGCACAGGCCTGGAGGACATCAGTCCAACACCACTGCCAGACTCGGATGATGAAGAACCGATTCCTGGAACAGCCTCCCTTCTCAAGAAAGTCAGCTCTCCTGTCCATGAGAAGATGAACATCAGTGACCTCAAAGATGGTCACTTTAGAAGCCACACTCCCACTGATAAAATAGATATGGTAAGACAAAGCACCTGCCACATTTTCTTTGTAGTATTTGTTGGAAGTAGAAAATGTGGGGTCACCCGGTAGCTCACCAGTTAACAGCATGTACCGTGTGTTAAGGCTGAGTCGCGATCACAGGGTCCCGGGTTCAAATCTGACCTCAGGCCATTTGCTGAATGTCATCTCCTATCACTCCCCTGCCTTTTCCGCCTCTCTCTACTACTAAAAAAGTCTAAACAAAAAAAGGAAATTGGGCATTCACAAGAACGGTGATTGAGATTTGGGGAATTAACTTAAAAAACAGTAAAGTCACAGCACCCTTCAGTGCCCTTAGCAAATGTAGCTCAAATCCATTCTAATGCACTGATGTCCTTGATTAACCTGTAGTAGGCCTGTAATGATATTTTACTTACAACCCTGTAACAGTTACCTAGGGGCCACAGGAAGTGAGAACCAGCTTCATTGGGAGGTGGTTGTAAGCATATAGGTTTCCCTTTTGTTTCATTCTTTTCATTCAACCATGTAAAGGAAATTCTGGTGTCACAGCAAAGTGTGTATGAAAGAGTTGTTGAGCTGAAAACAAAGTTAGGGTCCTCTTGAGATAAAAGGTCCTTTTTAACACAGTTAACAGGTGTTCTGTTGTTTGCTTTTTTTTTTCAAAGAAAGAAAATGATATCAAATTTTTCTGACTTAGTTTTTGAGATTTTCTCTCAGAGGTAGCTTCCCTGTTTTAGACTCAGCTCTTGTCTGTTTAAAGAGGTGGGCCAAAAATTCTTTGCACATTGGGCTCTGAATGTGCATGAAAGCTGTAAAATTCCTTGTCAGTTTAAGTAAAACATTCTTTTTAAAAATATATAATGAATAGTGCGTATTAGACCTGGTTGTATTTGTATTACTAGTAGCATAACAAGTTACTCTCCATGTTTATTGCCAGTCTACTACTACTTGGCCGGTGACGCGGTTGTATTTGTATACCTTGTGCCGTCCTTTGAAAGGAGGAATAAGAGCCCTTCTGCTGCTGGGGAATTGAACACTTTCATTTCCTCTTTCTAACACTCACAGCACATGTTAGCATGGAGGAAAACACAGTCTGGCTGTTGGCCCCATTCAGCCACACACTTCCTGGTTTTGCTGAGCCTGACAGTCAGGATTGGCCAGAGCGTTCCATGTCTCACATTTCAATTTATCACAAAGCAAACACTGCTAACTGGTCATTTGGGTAAAGACACCACTCCCATGCTGAGTATACTCTGCTTGGTTTCTTTTCTGTACTGGTTGTTACAGACATCCTTTTGTACGGAAAACATTTGAGAAGAGAATTCATTGCAGTTAGGTTTAATGTTCTGGCTTTATCATGACCTATTTTGCTTTCATAATTATTTGGTATCTGTACAAACAGCTGTGTTTGAAATCATGCTGCCAAAAGGTCAGTTGTGTTTGACTACAGTAGTGCATATACTAAACTTTGAACTTGGATCAGCCTTTAAATGATTTGCTACTCTTGTTTTGAATGATTAACATGTAATGATATGTTGCAAAATAGTAACAGAGTGGACATTGGTTTTACAAATTCAGGCCAGTTGTCTTTTTGTGAATGTTTTGAAACAAAAGGGAGACTGGTTGTATTTGTGACAGTATTGTATGGAGGAGGGAAACATTGACTTGGCAGATCTTCAAGTGTTTCTTACCCAGTAAAATCCCATAACCAGTGTCCCTTCTCACACAGGGGCATCAGTCATCTGGAGAAGACATGGAAATCTCTGATGATGAGATGCCTGGAACCCCGATCACTAGTGGAGATTGTGCCAAGGGCATTGTTGTAAACTCTGCAGTGTCCCCAATGCCTCAGACCATTCCCATCCCTCCTCCAGGCTTCCCTCCTCTGCCCCCGCAGCCTGGCTTCCCCATCCCACCTCCCCACCTCCCTCCTCACTCTGCCGTCACAGGCCCCCCTCATCACCTGGCTGGCCCTCCTGGAGTCCCTCCACATATGATGCCACCTTTGAGTCCTTATCCTGGCATGATGCCACTGGTGCAGATGGACCTGATGAACTGCCTACCTCAGTGGGGTAGTGTTCACATGTCCTTCCAGATGCAGACACAGATGCTGAGTCGTATGGCACAGACCAGAGGACCCTATCCGTACCACCATTTTATGGGCGGTGGTACGTCTGTGCCATTTGGGGGACCCTATGCTCCTCTTTCCATGAGTGCTACGCCAGCTGGCAGTGCGGGGGGACCCGGACAACCGTGGCCCCATCCCAGCATGCCAAAGTTCAACCCCGCTGTTCCTCCCCCTGGATACGAGGCTAAAAAAGAGGACCCCCATAAGGCCACAGTGGACGGAGTGCTCATGGTCATAGTCAAAGAGCTTAAGGCCATCATGAAGAGGGACCTCAACCGAAAAATGGTGGAAGTGGTAGCTTTTAGGGCATTTGATGACTGGTGGGACAAGAAGGAACGCTCAGCGAAGGTTTGTTATCCATTTTACCACTTTCTACATCATCAGAGTTCCTGTCCAAACACATTCATGTGGGAAAAGTATTACATCATACTAACTAGTAACTGTGTTTCTAAGTTATTCCGAATGTCATATACATTGGAACAGGCAATGTTCTAGTTTCTTTGAAGGCGATATGCCTAAAAATACTACCCAATTAAAGTACACCAAATGGTGGAAATACACCAAACAGTTATGTGTTTTCATTTAGATTTGGACTATATTACAGAGTTGAACAGTATTTGGGATGTTATCCCCCCATCTTTGATCTGTGCAATGAATTGAATATGTTGATTAACCAGGTTGTAGTTTTCCCATTTAAATTGTCAAAGCATAAATATCAATAATAATAATAATCAAACAATCAAAGGTTTTCAGCAGGATAGCATGGTGCCTATTGTCATTTAGGTTTTAAGATTTTTAAAAACTAGAACAGGTAGGGACTATGCTTGCTGAGCCCATCCACAGCAACGAGGCAAAACTAGATTACTAGTTTCCTAAAAGAAATTGTAACATTGTAGATTTGTTCTGCTCCATCAGTAAGCAATGTTTACCAGAGCCACTAGGAGGCCCCACTGTTTTATTACTGGAAAGACTCTGAGTGTGATACTAGGTCTGGCAAAAATGATAAAAATTGTTTCTCTATTCAGTGTTATTATTTCAATATTATTTCATTCTGCAGTCCAGCCTACTTTCATGAGTTTCTTTTATAATTTAAATATATTTTTTCTAATGTTATAAGGCTTACTTGATGATTTGGGCAGTTAATTAAAGGTGATGCAAACATCTTGACAAGCATCCAAATGGTAGCTTTTGGCTGCTGTAAGATATAAACAAATGCTGAAGAGGAGAAACACTTTAATTTTAAGTAGCGTGTTTAATTATGACAGGTCGCAGATAAATCTGGCCATGAATATATGCACACCAAGAGTGTATTTGGTCATTTTTGTGAATTGATTCATCATATGGATGACTCAAATTTCTGTGGTAATTTTTTTTTTTTCACAGAGCATTTCCAAAGTTTGCTTTAGGGAAACTTAATTCTGTTCTGTGCTTTTCAGGCGTCCTTGACTCCAGTGAAGGGTGCCGAGGGAAAAGAAGAGGAAAAACCCAAACCCAAAGAAACCATGGGCTCAAGTCTGCTAGAGAACTGGAACAAGGGTGAGGGACTGGGCTACGAAGGCATGGGTCTGGGTTTGCGAGGTGCCATCCGCCTGCCCTCCTTCAAGGTAAGCCTTGAGATTTGCTGGCCTTCCTGTAAACATGGGTTAGGAGAAGAATATATGCGTTCTCAACCAATTGGATTGCATATTGGTGTTTTGTTTTGCGATAAGGTGAAAAGGAAGGATCCTCCTGAAGCTGCAGCTACAGGGGACAACAAGCGGGCCCGGCCATCCACTCCTGTAGACGATGAGCTGGAAGATGAAGGTAACTCAGCACTACTAATGTCAAGCACATGGGGATACTCTCCCCATATGTGTTGCACAATTGCCAATTCCTCATTTTTCTCCTGGTTCTTTTTACTCAGAGCGTGATCGAGATCCAACTGAGCTACCCTTGGATGATTCCAAAATTGATGGTGACAGCACATCGGCAAAGCGAAGACACTCGCGGCCCCTTGAACTGGACAGTGAGGGGGAGGAGGATGTTGAGACTTCTGAAAAGGAGGAGTCACTGTCTGACAGGGAGGAGGAGCCTGATGAAACTGAGGCCATGGACAGGCTGTCTTCAAGCAAAGTGAGCTGTGACCAAATTACTAGATGACGTATGGTTGTTGTGTGTGTGTGTGTGTGTGTGTGTGTGTGTGTGTGTGTGTGGTGTGTGTGTGTGTGTGTGTGTGTGTGTGTGTGTGTGTGTGTGTGTGTGTGTGTGTGTGTGTGTGTATCATGCATGGAATTTTGTCTTCACTTTGAATTGTGTTTTTAGTATCTTCATAACATATATCTATGTATGTTGTTTCTACTTTTGTGTGCACCGTGCTTGCTTCAGTGAAACAGCACATTCCGTTTTTCTCTTCTGCTAAATTTATTCTTGGGCCAAAAATGAGCCGTCTAAACACTTTTACATTGTTAAGGTCACTGACACCGTTCAAACGGAGACATTTTCAGCATGTTTTGGAATGGGGTGCTCCTGCTCAGATTTTTGATCCAATCTATAACTCTATCACATTTCTTTTTAAAAGTCAATTCATTGGCCCTATTAAATCTGTTTATTTTCAGCCAAGCAGCAAGTGTTATTACTATTTCTATACTTTCAGCTAGAAATTTCATTCAACTTATAAAATTTTCAGCTTACTGAGGATATTATTGGTGTTATTTATTCTTTTTGGAAATCTTTAATACTTATTTATTTATTTTACATGATTTCACTTTTTCTCTTTTTATTTATATGAGCAGAATGTTCAAGCTCAAGCTTTTTTGGGAGTTGTTGTAGTCTTTCAAACTTTAAGCTCGAAGCTTCATCCCAGCACATGCTTCTACAGCTGCCCAGAAACACCTTAGTAACTACCTTAGCACTACTGCTACTGGTTTTTCTCTAAAGATATTGATTAAATATGGGCCATTAAATAACAACTGGGCTAAGCTTCAATAATCAAACTACTAAGCTGCAAGTACTTCTTCAGTTACTGAACCTACTGCTTGAAATGCTTCAGTTGCTGCTAGCCTTTCCAGCTGAAGCAAACACGTATCTTGTCATCAGAAAATTTAGCCTTTTCTAGTTTGAATATTTAATTGTCTCTTCAGGAGAGTGGAGATGAGGATGAGGATGAAGAGGCAGACTCATCCAGTCAGAGTGACAGTGATTCATCTGATACGTCTGAGGGTATGTTAAAAACTTCTTGATATAAACAGCCGTTTGGTTATTCATATTGAAGCTGTTAACAATAATTGTCGTTCTCCCCACCCCCCACCCCCACCACCAATCAAGTAATGTCAGAAGCTGAGAGTTCAACATCGTCCAAGGTAGGCTCCGACTCCTCAGGAGAGAGTGAAGACTCCTCTGACTATGAGTCAAGCTCAGAGGAAGAAGAGGAGGAGGAGCAGGATATGGCCATAGAGGTGGAGGTTGAAGGCAAAGAGGACGAGGTTCAGACCTCTTCATCTTCGTCATCCTCTTCATCTTCATCAGAAGATGAAGACAGGGTAGAGATGGAGATGAAGGCACCCAGCACCCCTGCAGGTCCTGCCCCAGAGGATGGTGAGGAGCAGACACCAAGGGAGCAGCTGAGCGGCCAGCCCAAACTCAGATCTCCGAGCTCTGGGGATGAGGGAGCTGACACGGGGCAGAGCAGCACAGAGGACCTGAAACCACCGTCGCCTAAAGGAGTCCTGGGTAGGCACACCACATGCTAGTTATTTAGCAGACATAATATTTTCCATCATATTCATGTTTTATTTACTAACCTTGCTTGACTTACTTGACTTTCCACTCACCTTGCCTGTTAAAATGAGACATTGAGTGCATGATAGTAACTTAATTTTATTGTTCAAACAAAAAAAAATAGAATAAAAAAAATGTTAATTAGTTCTCCACAGCAAAAGTGTTTTTTTTTTTTTTTTTTTTTTTTTTTTAAATTTTGATCAAGGTAAATAAAAACATTGTTACATAGTGCAGGAATTTAAATATTTTAGTGATGAAAAAGTCAGTAGGTCTTACATTTGACATCAAGTGGGAACCCTGTAATTGCTGATGTGTATTTTGAAGTCGTGATGTCAGTGGTGAAAGAGGATTCTGAACAGTGTCTTTGATTGTCTTTTTAGTGGAAGAGCCAGACATCCCTGTAGATGGTAGCACTTCTTTAGTAAAGTCTGGGCCTCAGGAGCATGTTCCCTGCCTCCGGCCGCCCACCCCCACAGGCTCCCTGTCTGAGAATGACCAGGACATACAAGCAAAGAATGAAGTTGTGCATGAGGAAGTCCCCTGCACCCCTGCTCTGGCTTCATCCCACCTGGATCCAGAAACCCCTGTTTCCAAATCCCTCTCTCCATCTTACATGCAAATTCCTCTCCCCCCTCACCCAACTATGGAGGGTCGCTCCCTTCTTCCCCCCCCTGGTCCTCTGCCCGACCTCCCCCAGCGGGCCAGACTACCCACAGATGAGGACATCCCCCGCACCCCTGGTAGAGACCTGATGGACCGAGCCCGGGGTCTGGGCAAGTCGCAGAGCACAGATATGGTCCCCATCACACCTGGAAGTGATGCCCCGCTAACATGCAGCAGCCTGTTGCTTAGCTCCCCTCACATCCCTGGTAGCCCCTTCTCCTACCCTGCCCAGTCTCCAGTACTAAGTGCAGGTGTTCCCCGCACCCCCGGCAAAGATCTGACGTTCACCCCTGTCTTCCCAGACCCCACAGCCCTGACTGTTCACAGGAAGTCATCCCCTGAGTGCCTGGATGATAGGCCAGTTTTTAAGGAGCCGCCCATCAGCACTCTACCCAGCCAGGCCGCATCAGCTGAGGCACAGGACTCATCCTGCCTCCCCGAAGATCTCCCCACTGTCCTGTCCATAGATGGCTCTGTGCTACCCGACTCTGCCCCACCTAAGAGGAAGCCTGGTCGGCCCAAGGGCAAAAAGACCCTTGCTGTCCCCCCACCTCCTGAGTGTGCGGAGCTTTCATCCACCCCAACGGCTCTTCCTCATGATCCCCATGTCAGAGATGTTACAGAAGAAGCTATGTCTGCCATGTCCCCAGACGTCTCCATCCACCCCAGCTTGGACTTCAGGGAAGGAGAAGTGGAGCCTCAGACCGTCCTGCCTGCAGAAGACGGCTTCCTGCCCTACGACAAAGCAGCGCCTGTGGCTGGTAAGCCTGTTCGGAGGCAACGCCGATGTTGGGAGGAGATCCTTCTGGGCAGCTTGTCCCCTGTCACCACACCTCCCTGGCCCACTTTCAGCCGGCGCTCCGATTTTGAAGAGATGACCATCCTGTATGACATCTGGAATGAGGGCATAGATGAAGAGGACATCCGCCTTCTGCAGATCACGTATGACAAGATGCTCCAGCAGGATAATGGGAATGACTGGCTCAACGACACACTGTGGGTCAACCACCCTCATATCCTTTACTGCTGAGCCTCTGCTTGTAGAGGCACACCTCTTTTTACTCTACAGATCACATCTAATTAATTGGCTTTCTTAAACAATCGCACCAGTGATTTTGCTTGCATAGTCCAATATCTAAAAAATGTATGTACTTAACATTTCTGCTAATCTTCTCCCAAAGCAAGCAGTGATATTTTAGAACCATTCTGGAATAATTTTTCCTACCTTTTATCTAGGCATTGGATTCCATTCATTCAAGAACAGTATGAAAATTTCATGGACTTCAACCTTTCTTCACACCAGTATTACATCACTGCAATAACGTCCACATTCGTTTTCCAAACAGCACCAGCACTGTTGTGTCTTGATGACTTGAAATCGGGGTGGAGTGAAACGGTCTCTCCACCAGAAAATAGCCCCAGCAGAAACGTTGACACAGCCAATTATCAGTTTCATGGTTTATGAATTGTGACGACTTTTGTCAGCCACAGAAGCAGAACATCATAAGGTGGGCATTTCAACCAAAAATTCAAATTTGAAAATCAACGTATTTTGATTACATGTTGTGAAATACTACGTGCCCCCACATGATGGGAAAAAAAATGGTTTGTTGCCATGCAAAATGTGGGTAATTTGTTGTAAATGGAGCAAACACTCTATATCACTGGTGTGGTCTTTTGAGTAGTCTCACTTTGTGCTTATTGAATCCTAAGCACCCTCTGCTGGCCATCATCGGTTACTGCTTGTCTGTATATTAGTGTTGGAGTCAAGGAGCCTAGACCAGCTCACATAGCCAATTACCTGTTTTAGCTTCAAAGTTGTTTTGACAGCTTTCATCCAGAGGTTCCTAGCCATTCCTTGACTTCCCTGCACCTACCAACATCCCGGGAGTGAAGCGAAAGAGGAGAGATGATGGAATGAGGGATCATATGACCGGCTGTGCACGTAGCGAGGGATACTACAAGATCGATAAGAAGGACAAGATCAAGTATCTTCAGAGCACACGGCTGCAGTCAGAGGAGCCACCGGTGGACACACAGGTGGGCTCCAGTTTGCACATTGGAGGGCTGGAGGTAGTAGTAGGAGATATTGGATAGCATGAGTATGAAATCATGTTTTAACAGTATTGTAAAAATGATAGAAATCTGTGTATAAATGTAAAGTGTATAGGACAAAATAGATTTAAAATCAGCAGCAATAAGGCAATAAGCAAAATGTGATGTTAAAAATAATGTGTGATGACAGCAAGGTAATGTGCACTGAGATACAAATCAAATGACTGTTGTGGAAGTGCTACATGTTAGTAGTGTGTGTGTGTGTGTGTGTATTGATCTCTCTCTCTCTCTCTCTCTCTCTGTCTCTCTCTCTCTCTCTCTCTCTCTCTGTCTCTCTCTCTCTCTCTCTTTAGGGTATGAGTATCCCTGCACAAGTTCATGCCTCCACCAGAGCCGGCTCTGAGCGCCGGTCAGAACAGCGCCGCCTGCTGTCCTCTTTCGCTTGTGACAGTGACCTACTCAAGTTCAACCAGCTGAAGGTAAACAAACTCAAAAAAAAAAAAAAAAAAAAACATGTCATAACAACATGAGAGTGACAGATGCAGCAGACAGCAGCCAGTCAGTCTCCAGTACGACACAGTAATTGTGATTCATTGGCGTTCACCTGAGCGGTGCTCCTGCTGTGGAGGTGGCTGGATAAAGTGCAGAACAAGTGATGCAGACATATACAGTTCCTCCAGCTCACATGCTTATTATGTGCAGAGTCCAGTGCATGTGTGAAAGGGGCCTCTATGTTTTAGTAATGTAGTGTATACAGTTGTCAACACAAAAAAGAAATTGCAATTACAGTATGAAGGACATGTCATCAGATACAGTTTTTGTGATAATGGATGTTTGTTTATGTCACTGCGGATACAGAACTGCTGTTATTGATATGTCATTGGCCACCTTCAGTCTTTGCTAGAATGTTTTCTCTAATGGCAGGATAAGTATATCACCAAATAATTGAAAATGTCACTACTGACTAATCCGATTCCAAAAGGGGGTCATTGGTGTTTTTGTAAATGTTTAATGTTTCTGGTTTCCTCAGGCTCCAGAAGCTGTTGTCCTTTCATGCACAACACACATCTACATATACAGACAACAAACAACGATTTCAATGTGACATGTTTCTTTTTCCATTCTGTTCCCAGTTCCGTAAGAAGAAGATTCGATTCTGCAAGTCGCACATCCATGATTGGGGTCTGTTTGCCATGGAGCCCATTGCTGCTGATGAAATGGTAATCGAGTATGTGGGGCAGAACATCAGACAGGTGAGAGATGCTTGCGCTGCTCAGAGTGGGTTTTCTGTCACATTGGTTTACACAGGTACTACTTTTTTTTTTACTAGGACTAACTCCTACTTTTTGGCTTGGTTTGGGTTCTGGGTTGAAAAAAAAAAAAACAGTGTCTGAACACAGCAAGAGGGTTTCACAGTAATACTACTACAGTGTCACGTTGCTGAGAAAAACATAATATTGCAATTAGTGATTCCTTAAACCAGGCTCTTGTGTGGTGTATCACCATAATATTGGAACAGCCACCACAAAACAAATAGCTGTACAGATGTGGAATTGATCTAAATGAATGACTTTTGCTTTGTGGTGCCATCACACTATGTTCTCTGTCACAGCCGACTAATGCACTCAGCTGGTGTCTGTGTTGGTGAACAGTAACAGATGTTTAAACTGCCCAATACTCAGAGAACATGACGGCAGTGCAAATGGCAGCGATATGGGCCTGTTTTCCATGAGTTTCCACTGGACACACTGATGCCACTGTATAAAGGACAAGGAATGGTTTTAACCCATGACAGACTGGGATATATTTTAATTTAAAATATCTAGTAGTGTAATCAATTGTGTTTTAGAAGATTCTGCATGAAGGACCTTGTTGCTCCACCATCCACCAATAATTGATGTTGATTTTTTTGTGCTCTCTTGTGTCTTTCATGAGTTAATTAATTACCTGTAGCAGCAACAGTCTTGCTTGTTTACATCAGTGTGTACATCAAAAAAAGTTCAATACATTTATAAATGTCCTAAATTGACAGTAAGACAACAGTTAGGTAATATATGAAGTATGATAATAATGAATAATATGGACCTTGGGCTGATTGTGGACACACATGCCAGAGAGGCCCAGGCAGTAGAAGCATATTAATGTTGCTGGTCCTGTAACAAATGACCATTTTGTGTGCCCAGGTGATCGCGGACATGCGTGAAAAGCGTTACGAGGAGGAGGGCATTGGCAGCAGCTACATGTTCCGTGTCGACCACGACACCATCATCGATGCCACCAAGTGTGGTAACTTTGCCCGCTTCATCAACCATAGCTGCAATGTAAGACAATCACAAAATGTCCCTTATCCAACAGTGTGATTCATATCAAATCATCCTCCTGAACTCTATGAGGTCCAGAGATCGGATCATTCAGTGTTAGCACAACTGCCCTGTTTAGCACAAGCAGGCATAAGCAAACTCTTAAAGAGCTCCAAGCCAACCATACTCAAAATGTGTTTGTGTCTTTTGGTTTTTCTCTTAGCCCAACTGCTATGCGAAGGTCATTACGGTGGAGTCTCAAAAGAAGATTGTGATCTACTCCAGACAGCCCATCAACGTCAATGAGGAGATCACGTACGACTACAAGTTCCCCATCGAGGACGAGAAGATCCCCTGTTTGTGTGGGGCAGAAAACTGTAGGGGAACGCTAAACTAACGCTGGCGTCCACTCAAGGAGAACATCTTCCAGGATTTAAGAGTGCTGTCCCCAGACCACATTTTACATTTCCCAGAAATGCACACAGACTCCACGCCAAAAACCCACAAGAGAAGGAACTCTCCAGGAAACTTTTTTTTTTTTTTTTTTTTTTTTTTTCGGTTTTCTGGAACTGAATAGGATTTTTCTGGGGGTAAAAACCTGGCAAGTCACCTGGATACAGCTACCTGTAAAGGGACACTTCTCTTTCTCACACACACACACACACACACACACACACACACACATTCAAAGTTGTTTACGATTTCTGGTGCTCTTGAAAAGAAAAAACTACTTTTTATGTCTGCCAGTGACCCAGAATTTACAAAACACTGACTTGCTGGTGCAGCACTTCCTTTCTTCCTGTCAAGTGGTAACTCAGCATGGTTCCCTCCATAGCTCGTCCTGGTTTGTACAGTTTGAACTACTCTCATTTTTCTCATAAGCTTCATGTACACCTCATGTGGTACGAAACCCCTGACACACACTCACATGTTCAGCTTCTTAATACTGTTGACACGCACAAGTTCACTATAACAAAAAAAAAAAAAAAGGCCTCTCTGTGGGAGAGGACGTGTGTACCCCCCAAGCAGATGGCAAACTACACTATTCTCATCCAGCAGCAGTGACAGGAGACAAAGTGGACTGAAACTGCTCCTTGTTGCCCCCCCACCCCCCCACCCGCACCAAAAACTGATTTAAATTGAAACAACAAAATGGTTAATCCTGCCACAGATTTAAATATTGGGATATCATACCTGCTTTCACCAGCCAATAATGTGGATCATGCTGCTTCCTATTAGTTTATGCAAGGTTCAAGTTTCTAGTTGTGCAAAATGGTATTAATGGAATTTCCAGTGTTTTCCATTTTTGTTTAGATTTTTCTTGTTTTGTTTCTTCAAAGACACTATGTGTGTATGAATGATTGAGAATGTCTTTGTCCTTGTCTGGCTCGTGAGTGAGAGTATTTATCAGTATACCTTGGTTTATGCGGATGTGAGTGTGGCGCCCCCTGTGGGCCTCAGTGGTGAAGGCTGACCAGTCACCCACAACTCCCAAAAGTGAGTTTCAAGTCGATTCCTGTCTGCATCCACTGGACACTGTCTGCAAATGTTCATTACATGACAAAGTTGTCACTTTTGGAAAAAATTCTGAGGGCCAAGATAGTCGGCAGAAAAAAAAAATACATTGTATTATTTTAAAGTGCCATATGAATGTGTAAACCTTGTCAGCTCACCTGAATGGATAAAACCGATTTTTTCATGGAGCTGTCATTTGCAGCTGCGTTAACGTGCATGCACAAAGAATTGCTGCCTATTTTCACCAAAATGGGTGTTAATGTTTTGGTTTCCTTCACCTGTAGTGTGTTGAAGTAGGACTCTTAACTCTGCCAGTGTTGATTCTACCTATGAGAGACAAGTGTTTCTACCGCTCATCAGACCTCCTGTCAGTAGTTCCCGCCCTCATCTGTGTGAAATATAGATTGTGTTTCTTTGACTAAATCCATGAAGAAGAAAACTCTTTCCTGTCTGTGAATGCACTAGAGGCTTGCACTTCTGCTCTATGCCCTCTCTAGCCAATCAGTTTTCTTAAGACCAAGTCACTCATCACTTGTCATTCAGTTGGATTAATTATGGAGAATTTTTTCACCACTGATGTTTATATTGTACATCATTACTTAAAGAAGATCTAAAGCTTTTTTTTTTTTTTTTTTTTTTTTAATCACAGGGGTAATAACTTTTGAGATGCATCTCCTCTTTTTTTTTTAACAAAAGACTGAGTATTTAAAAAAAAATCAGGGATCTGTAAAAGGAATCTGAGGGTTGAAGGGTTGTTTATTTAAAGAAAAGGTTGATTGTGTACAGGAAATGTCTCCACCTCCCTTTGAAAGATTGTTTCTTGTAGAAACGTCTTCATTTTCTGCCTATTTGCTTCGTAATCGTAAAATATGTAAATACTTTAACTGTGAATACTATATAAATATATATATATACATATATATATATATTTTGTTCTTGGGATTTGCTACATAAATACAGCTCAAAGGTCTATGTAACATATGAGGTGAGCGCTGAGCTGGTAGCAATAATTTCAGCTTGTGTCAAGCTTTGTTTTTTATTTTCTGTTGTAAATTCTATGAAAAGCTGTTTGCGGTGTGGAGAAAAAACAAAGGTGCAGAATTGGCATGGGAAGAGGATGGAGTTATCAGCCTGTTTCTCATGTCTATTTATTATACAACAAATGTGTGAAAAAGGAAAAAATGGAAAATAAAGGCAATTTTGCATACAACCATAAACAGTGTTTTTTTTTTGTTTGTTTGATTAATGTTTTTTTTTTTTTTCATTAAGAATGGAACAAAAAAGTCAAAAAGACGTCAAATCAGTAACTCATTGGAATGATAGTTTTGTATTTCATGGCAAAACACGAGTCGCTGATCATGCAGCATCACATTACAAGGGGCTGAGGAAACCCAGCCGTGATGTCAGCACTGGTCATGTGACTCAGCTGCATGATCATGAAGAGACTTGAGAGTGTGGCCACAGCAGCACGCCATGCAGGGAGGAGCTCTCTGACTGCTCACTCTACATGTCAGCATTCACTCAGCTCAATGCTTTTGACCTGTTAAAGGCATGCGAGACGTCTAAACAGCTTTTTACCACTCTTGGGAATTTACAACGACCTCCCTCCTTCATGTGAACCCCGACCAGGGATCTCAAACCATGTTCCATGTTTTGAAAGTTTGATTTTTTTTTTTTTTTCATTTCAGCCAAACACTACAGCAGGTGCAGGCTCAGTAGCAACCCAACCCAGGATTACATTCACATACTCAACAGAGAGAGAGAGAGACAGAGTGGCCTCTGTGTGTGTGTGTGTGTGTGTGTGTGTGTGTGTGTGTGTCCGCCGCAGCCACAAGGCCGTAACAGGAGCAGGATGGTGTGGCAAGAAGTGGACAGGATGGGAGGGGCAAGCAAGGACAGGCAGTGTGGACAGCATGGGACCCTGTTCAGTGTGTGTGTGTGTGTGTGTGTGTGTGCAATATCAGACAGCAGTGCAGGGCCGTGACGCCCAGCACCTCGGGCCCCACCCTCCTCAGCATGGGGCCAACACAACCACATAACCAATCAGAGATTTTTTGTTTTGTTTTGTTTTTTCGAGTTCCTATTCAACCGAATCAAACCTGTGAAAATTCACTTTTCTTTAAATAACAGGTGATGAGGAAATTAATGAAAATTGTAGCAAATAATTAGTAAAACATTACAAGAAAATGACCTGAAAATGACCCAAAAATGTGTTAAAAATGTATAAGAACATCATCAGATAATTAGCAAAACATTTGTAAGAAATTATCAGAAAATGAGTGAGAAAAATGACCAGAGGATTATTTTCAAAAACTAGTAAAATATAAGAAAACTATATTGATAATTATTATAATTGTATATTTAAAAATATATAACAAGAAAAATTACCGTAAAATTACTGCAACAATTTGAAGAGAATAAATATCACACAATTACCACAAAATTACTCAAAAATGTGTAAAAAAAACAAACAAACAAACAAAACAGAACAAAATAAACAAGAAAAAAAAAAAAAAAACAAGAAACAAAACAAAACAAAACAAAAACCAGACAGCCCCAGTATGCAGGTTTTTGCTCCAAGCAAGAACTCCAGAGAAAAACCTGCAGACCAGCACTGGAGACACATCACTCCCAACCAAGCAATGTGATTGGTCAGATGTAAACTCCAGCCCCACTTTACTGGTTGCTATGCAAACTGTTGTAACCATGGAGTTACTGTGTGGTATTTCTTGTTTTCTCCGGTCTTTCTTTCTTTTTTTTATGCTGCACGTTCACTGTGACACTGTGACCAAGTGACAAATTCAGGTCAGCCAGTCCAAACCGAGACACTTCACCTAAGAAATCCTTTTCTTTGTTTATTCTTTACTGAGCAGCATTCATTTAAAAGATGAAATTCAAATGTTAATGGTTAGACTGATTAAAATTATTCATTTAATTGTACACCTGATCAGTGTGTGTTGAGTTATGACATCAGCAGCTGACACTGCAACAAGGTGCTGCTGTTTATCTGAAGATTTGACTGTTCATTCACCTGACTTTTCCTTTGCATTCAACCTTTAATAACTCCAAACTTAGAGCTAGCATGGAAGGAACAACACATGAGATCATTTTTACAGTTGAGTGGCAGTGATAACAGACGAGTTGCAAGGTACAGTGATTTTTTACTTAGGGTGACTGCTACATGATTCAAAGTGGTTACACTCAGTGCTGCAAGATTGGTTTGGAAAGCCTTTTAAAATGATACCAGAAAGATATTTAGGTTGATGATGTCACAAAACTATGCAGGTAGTTATTAAAGACTATAGATGTGCCAACTTTAAAGTCCAGCTCCACTCAAAATGTGTTTTTTAATGTTTCTGTCCCCTAAAATAGCTGACATTTTTAATGAGTGCAAGATTTAGGGCTAAGATTTATTGATGATCAGAGATTATTTTTAGGGGCTTAATATATGGCTACAGGGGGATTCTAATTTTGGTGTTGGACCTGTATTCATATGGGTTTCAACATGGGTACAGGCTGATATATCAACATGTTTGACCAGTTGTACTATTATGATTTTTTTTAATATATATGTTTTAACTTTACTGGACTTGCAGCAGTGAAGGGAGATGGGGAAGGTCAGGAGGAAGACTGGGAAGACACACGATCAAGGTCCTGGTCTAGACCCAGACCCAGAGCGTCATGCTTCCCTGGCTTGTTTAGAGCTACCAGGACATTCAAAATGTTGTTCATGCTGATGTTGAATCTGCACACCTTATCTAGGAATTTTCAACAGTGAAAAGAAGGGAAAAGTGAACATGAAAGAAGCAGAAAAAATGGAAACAAAAGAAATGAGCAGAGTGGCCAGGTGCCACCCTTTGATATGTTACGCTGCTGTCAGGAAAATAGATGAAGAACTTTGAAGAGATGTCCTTAAGAAACAAGAGGGAAGAGGTGAAAAGAGGAAGCGAGTGAATGGTCATGTTTTTCTGTCTATGTGACCTAGGACCTGACAAAATGTCATATTTATCAACAGAATACAGGAAACGTTATGATCAATTCAGATGGAAGAAACAGAAAATGTTCATTTGAATATTGGCAGGAAAGGGAGGCCTCCTTTCACGGTGTCTGCTGTCTTTGCACTTCCTCTGCTCTTGTCTTCTGTCTACACACTGTTGGTGCAGAAATTGTTTGTTCCTGTTTATTCTTGTGTTTGTTTACTATTGTGAGGAAACTTTTCTCAACAGTAAAAGTGCAGTCAGTTGTTGAATGAAAGCCCTAATCCTACAGAATCAATCACCACACACAAAGAACATTATGCCAGGCTTACAACTAATGTTAGTTATTCTTCTTTGATTTTTGTCACTGGCATTTTCAATTTTTATTTTTATTTTCTGAAACAAAAGGCCTATATTTTCATTCATTTTCATTCATTCCAATCTTGTGATGATGAAATCAGCTGAGGAAGCTGAATGAATATGACAAATGAGCCTATTTTTGACTTGCAACCACAGCAGGCTTATGTGTCGTCCTTACTTGTGATTACGTTGACATATTTTCAACTTTAAAATGTTCATCCCCTCCTAAACAGCTAAATGGGATGGGAAAGATTTTACGATAAGCCATCAATGAATCGATTAGATCCAGATTTTTGCTATCATAAAATATAGTTTAATGGCTCCACTGCCAAATTCACACAGTACTTTATACAGTTAGTAATGAGAACTATCCATATCACATTTGTATCTCAATGCAGTCATAAAGTTAAATAATCCTTCAACATGGCAGGGTACAATCACAAAAAAACAAAACAAAAACAAAAAAAAAAACAAAAAAAAACACACATTTCATGACAGGAGCAGGACGACTACACTGCAAAAAGTCAAAATCTTACCAAGAGTATTTGTCTTATTTCAAGTAAAAATATCTTATTTCTAGTCAAAATATCTCATTACACTTAAAATAAGACATGATCACCTCAGAAGTAACTTGTCTTTAGACAATTTTCACTTGTTTCAAGTGAAAATTTACTTGAAACAAGTGAAAATTTGCTAGAAACAAGAAACATATTCTGCCAATGGAACAAGCAAATTTTTACTTGTGACACAAGTGAACAAGCAAATTCTTACTTGTGACACAAGTGAACAAGCAAATTTTTACTTGTGACACAAGTGAACAAGCAAATTTTTACTTGTGACACAAGTGAACAAGCAAATTTTTTACTAGTGACACAAGTGAACAAGTAAAATTTGCTTGTTCCATTGGCAGAATATGTTTCTTGTTTCAGGCTAATTTTAACTTGTTCCAAGTAAATTTTCACTTGAAACAAGTGAAAATTGTCTAAAAACAAGTTACTTCTGAGCTGATCATGTCTTATTTTAAGTGTAATGAGATATTTTGACTAGAAATAAGACATTTTTGACTTGAAATAAGACAAATACTCTTGGTAAGATTTGGACTTTTTGCAGTGTAGATCCCTGTCACTATCACTTGCAGCGCTACATTTCATGTCACATTTCTCTACTGATGAAGGTCTAACACCAAAATGTTGCATTAAATGTATCACTGCAAGTAAGACAGAGGGCCAGAGTTGATTTGGAACTTTTGAAGGTACAAGTATGAATAATTTAGTAGCAATCTAACGCAGGACTCTTCTTCACAGTGTTTTTTTTTTTTTTTTTTTTTTAACATTTATCCTGTGTTAGAGCTCTTTTTTTTTTTTTTTTATAGCCCTCAGTCTTTTGGCGTGTCTGCAGTCTCTCAGATTCGAACAGGAAACACAGTCTGGAGCTTATATGAACAAAATCTCTTTGAATAAGACGCTTCACAGGAATGCTGATTCGGGGGAATGAAGGAAGCACAAAACTGAATGAAGTGTTGCATGCACTGTTTGGCTCTGAGGTGGAATTGGGTGGAACACAGCACTAAAGTCCGTAGATGAGGCCTCCAAGCAGAGTGATTTGAAAGACGTGCGTCGGCAGAGCTGAGCTGAGGGGGGGAGCAGCCCTCCCCAGCAGGAGCTTGGCGTCTCTGGATGCGTAGACAGAGCGGCTGAAGGTCGGATGGATGTGTCGGAAGTTGTTGTGCAGAGGTTTCTCGTCTTCCTCACCTTCCTCTGTGGAGTACATTTCTGAGGCAAACTGCTCGAGCTGAGAAAGAAACAAAACAAAACATGTTCTCATGGCAATCAGCTCACATGAAACCATCACAGAGCATGTTTTCATCAGAATGTACAAAAATATGATTTGCATTTAGTCGGGATAACCATATTTTTGCCTTTTGCGTGAAAGATCAGTGTTGCTGGGTTAATGACCTACTTGTGACCAGGATGCATAGATGGGCACCTCATACAGAGTCCATATGACCACTGGAGAACATGGAGGGGTGGTGAGGCTGCCGTGGTAACGGTAATACTGGCTCATGTTGTGCTCTGGCAAAAGGCTGATCAGTGGAAATGGCTTGACGGAGGTTGCTTGGCCTTGTGGAGGGATGCAAAGCCATAATGAGAACACAGGTTTGTAAGTGCCAGAAGACAGCAGCCAGGTGGGATTATTTGTGTTTTTCCAACCTTTATAAGCGACAGAGGAGAGTTTCCGTGTTATGTGTCCCAAGTGTACATTGTCTGCATAAACAACCTGCAAGACATATGGAAGGGAATGATGAGAAGGGGTTTGTCTGAATGTACCACAAATGCATGAAATAAACTAGTGATTCTAAACTTACATCAACAAAGAATCCAAGAACAGCAAGGCCTGTTGGATCCTCCAAGGCAGCTGACACATTTGGATGAATAGACTTCATGTTGACTATGTGCATCTGGAGGGGAACACATGGGAAAACGACAAGATGACACAGATGATGAGTGCACTACACTCTGTCCGTCCTGCTGTCCATCCAGAGGACAAATCTGTCCTAGTGACAGTGTGGAGCTGTCTACTGACCATACTCTACCTCCATTGGATATCTGCGTCTGTCCACAGTGTGCTCGGAGCCGTTGGTGGACAGGCTTCCCCAGTGGAAATGCAGCTGGATGGTGTGGTACACCCCCGGGAGGCCTCCGCCACTCACCGACATGCCACTGCCCACCTGCAGAACAACTGCCCACAGGCATTCACACACCATAAAGACCTGAATCCACCTCACAAATCCAGCGTCACAGCATGGCATGCACAGTCCTCTCACCAGAGTGGCCGTTGTTTTTCAGCGTCCAGTGGCCTGTCTGAACAGTATCAAAGCCCTCGAGATGTAACGCTCCCAGTGATTCATTTCTGCTCATCTGATAGTCCAGATTGATTGGAGAGTGATGCTCTTCAAGCAGTGGGTGGCAGGACGGGAACGTGTCGCCCCATGCGTAAGGATCTGACGGTGCCACATAAACAACATTTTGCAGTGAAGGCCAAATACATCATCTTGTTACAGTGATCAGTGATGACGCTCATTTTCAAACCGTCAGTGTCAGGTTCAAACTGTCACCGGAGTCATTCATAGCTCAGCACTTACCACAATGATGCTCGTTATAACAGAAGTCATCTGAAATATAAAAGTTACATTTAGTGTTGTTGCTATTTGCATGGTACTAAATTAGTTTGAATCCGTGTGTTTTAACAAAAAACACTGGATTAACCCTCCTGTTATGTTCAAATTTACTAACATATTTAATGTTTGGGGTCAGTTTGACCCCAGCAGTTTAAACCTCCACTAAATTATTATAACTAAAATTGATACCAAAGTTTGTGTGTCAGATACTTTATGTTTCTTTGTTGACGACCTAAATAGCCCTTTAAATCAAACATAACCCCCCACCCACCCCCACTTATACACCCAGTATTCCTATTACGCCACTATGGAAAAATATGCAAATCACCATAAAATATCACTGATTGACCTGCAATTGTAAAGAAATATTAATTTTTGGTGTTTTAATGGCTTCATATTATTCCTCAGTACAGATTTTTGTTATTTATAACCGATGCAGGACAGGACATTGAAAACATATCATCATGTGAATTTCATGTTTACCCGGTAGTACCTATTACATTAGGAAAAGTCATTAAATATGAAGCAAAAAAAAAATGAAGTTTCTCATTTATTTAGAGACATTAAACACTGAATGGGGTCAAAATGACCCCAAACATAATAGGAGGGTTAAAATACAATTGTTTGCCCTGTGGTTCTCGAGTAAGATACTTACCTGAATAAGAGCTGTGAATGGTAATCATCAGGAGAGTGGCTGTCAAAATCATCTTGGGATCCCGGAGGCTGACAGAAGCCAGGCGACTCGCTGGATGAGGTAGACTCAGTGTCAGAGCTGATGCCAGGCTTAAATAGGAGTGGAGGTGAATACGTGAGGGGTTTTTTCTGCTCTGATCAGCACACTGTGTCATTGCCAGTCGAGTGGACTTTTCTGTTCAACAGGCTCATTGATGCAAGGACAGCTTCACCCCCCTCCACCCCCCAACCCCCCCCCCCCCAACTCCATCACAACACAGATGCCCAATGATAAGTGATAGTGCCCATTCATCTCATGGGAAAATGGGAGGCTGTGTAAGACGATTTAGAAGGTAATGTAATCTAGTTAGAAGATACGGTTAAGATACAGCGGCACTAAAAATACATTCCCCCCCTCGGACTTTGTGCACATTCTCCTGTTCAACTCATTTCATCACCTTTTGGGAGCAAGTATTGATTCTGCACCTTTAAGTAGTTTTTCAAGTTCATTCTCATCATGCAACACAGTAAAATTAAATATGGCCAAATCTCCATCTCTCACATAAATAGATGGGATGTATTATAATGTGCCTGCTTTGCAATGCAAAGAGGAAATATATATTATAATCCACCATACTTATTTTTTACTTTCAAACTGCAGTAACTTGGGTCAAACAATATTCGGAGTTCATCAGAAAATGAAAATGTACCGAAAGGCATGAGATCGGCTAGATTCATTTAAAATACATAAATAAAAACCCTGCAAAGTTGGTATGATTAATATTTGTTATGAAATATTGAACATATTTTTCCTTAAAACCGCTTAATCCAAAAAAGGGTAATTGATGGGGGATTACTTTTCAGAAATTTGATCAAAACGTAATATTTACAACACAAGAAAATGTGGGAAGAGGTTGTAGCTGCTGTAATATTTTCAACTGGTGCTTCGAGCAGGAGCCTCAGTCCTCAGTGAGGGGAAAAAGATCATTTCACCTTTCCTCAGTGACGCTCCATAAAGTCACAGAGTCTCTGATGGCTCTTCACTCTGCCAGCCTACATGGCATTAGAGTTGCATCTCTCCAATCCAGGAACGAATTAATGTGATTCTGTCACTACATGGCCCGTGTGAACAAAGCCCCTTTATTTACCAACAATGGTTTCCATAAGGGTATCAGTATCTGCTGGAGTCACCGCCTTATGAGTCATTGTGAAGTACATCCACTTTCTATAAATAATTTCAGCCTTTTGATTGCAGTGGAGAGGATTTATCTAACAACCTCCAGGAGTCTCCATTTCTTCAGACACTTGTCTTAGTGTTGGGGATTTCCCACATCCAACCTTAATCCTCGTTGACATTTGGTCAATGCAGGCTGAGGAATTTCCTCAGAGAACTCACAGAGCCAGTGAATGTCGCACTTGATGAGGTGCATAGGGTTCAACATACAAAGCTCATTACCAGACTATACTTTCAACCGCCACTGACACAGTACTTATCCTTCATGGTGCAATTTATTTGGCATTTGATTAGATGTACATCTACCTCAGAAAAATACCCCACCCCCCCAACTCCCACCCCGCAAATGAAATGAAGCATTTTACAATTTAAAAGCAATGAAATAAAAGACAATGAAATGTAGCATTTGACATATTATACATAAAACATTTTAAAATCTAATAAAATTTGTTGTCACACCACCATAGTCTATCACAAAACTACAGTGTAAATGCAGCAGTTTGGGTTGTGGCTGTGGGCAAGTTTTCAATGGAGATATTAAACGAGAGCCGAGTATCTCAGAACTGTGCCTGAACCGAAATGACAAACTGAAATGCAAAAGTGTTTCCATTTGAAGAAAAGAAATCTCTAAGCATGCCCGCAGATTAAAAACATGCATCATAGGTCCAAACCCAGGTTGAAAAAACAAAAAACAAAAAACAAAAAAAAAAAACGTAACCAACTTGATCCAAAAAATACAATCCAAAACCAGAACACCGTCTCCTATACACACATGCACACATTACTTTCACAATTTATGAAAACATCATTTTGTTGGATAATCCACTGTGGATTGTCAATGCCAAAAACAAAATAATAATAATAATAATAATAATAAAGAATAAAATAAGCCGAAAGAACAGCACAAAAAGATTAAAAAAAAAAATGTAATGCTACATACATTCAAACAGAGGACGCTCAGTCGTGCACACATTCATTCATTTGGACAGACAGACACACGGCTGCTTTTCTCAAGGCAGATCACAAGCAGTTTGAATGCTGGTGGCGATGTATGCTAGATTCCCATCGAGTTGGTGATGTGGGCTCTGCGTCACTGCTGGTCCTGACTGCAGGGGGGCGCTATACGTTTGACTACAGGCCGATCAACCTCCGAGGAGCCTTTGTGCTTTGCTTTCACAGGCCAGGAAACATAAGCTTTCAACTCCTTTGGCCTTTTAGCTCCACAGGGAAACGAGCAGGAAAAAGAAATGGATTGTCATATTGGGGTCTAAATCGCTCCAAATATATCATTTACAGGTTTCTCCTTGCCTTTTTTACATTTTCTCTTTCTGAAATGGTAAGTCATTTCCATGAACAAGAAAGGTAGCAGACCTATCAACACCGAAACAGAAAAAGTATACTGCTAAATCAGGTACAATATTCAGTATAGTCAAATGAGCCTCAGCAAGCGAGGTCAAATTTAAAATAACAGATGTACTGCATGAAGATTCATACACAAAAAACAATGCATCATGGATTTAGGGGCAGCATCCAAATGTGACAAGTTTCTTCTCTTTTTCAGCTTTTTCAGTTACCGATGCATGATAGGTTAAAAGTGTTCAGCAATATCAGTGAAGCAAATGACCCAAAAAAGGATATGGTAATCAAGGGATGGGCGTGCAAAATACCAAGCTTTGAATTAATCATGGTTCAGTTAGCAAATACACAACTACCCTGCAAAATGTGGCTATAGAAAGTATATTACTGATGGCAAATTCAACATTTACCTCGAATAAGCCGGTTACTTCAAATTTCATTCAGGGATATAATCCCTGCTCAAAAATATACACTTGAAAAGCATCTTCACTTTCACCTGATCAGTGGGGAGTTGACAGACTGTTTTATGATGGGATATGAACAATCAATGCCTTACAGCCTGCCGTCATAAAGATCAGCAGCGCAACACAATACCTGACTCAAATATTTAGTGTTACAAAAAAATCCACTGTTTGTTTCTTTTATCATTTCATGAACATTCTCTGATATATAATGTTGTTTCAGCATTACCTAGTAAAAAGAAACACGATAGAGGAGGAAGCTGCAACAAACACTAACCGTACCTTACTGCAAGAATGCTGCAGCTTTCAAAAGTACAAAACATTTTTGACGGCAAATATGTTCTATGAACCTGGAAGACAGCTTGATGCTTTAGACGACTAAGAAAGAGAAGTTATGATTCATTTTCTTCAGTGGGGAGAAATGAAACTCATTGCAACAGGCAGGGCTAATGAGCACGATATTTGTAGCCTGGAAACTGAAGGTCCAATATCTATATCCATTTCAACAATGGTACGATGCCAACAAAAAGCAGAAGGAAGGAAAGCTGGCCTGAACGATTCTCTCACTATTTGCCTTGTGTTGGACTCTGACAGACAAGTACAACAAATTCAACAGGCAAGACCTGGGTGGGGGGGGGGTATTTACATCAGGGCATCCTGACTGGAGAGCTAGATCTGAGACATTTCAAAAGCTTTGCTCAGTAAACACTAAAAGCAAAAGTGCAGCCTTCTCGGTTTTTTGTAGTGTTATTCTTCACTGTACAGAAAGAGTCATGTCCGCTCCCTCAGACGCCAGTGTCTTCTCCACCAGTTGGCAGGAAAAAATAGACAAAAACCAAAACAGTCTGTCGTACTATTACTGTCTCCAAAGGCCAGCGTGGAGAAGGGGTGTGTCTCCTTTCAACGTGAAGCCTCAAGGAAAACACTGTTCCATCCTCTGATAAAGCCGAAGATGTACAAACTGTTGCAGGTGAATCCTTATCTGTCACATTATCTTCATTGCAGCCAACATCTTCCCTAAAAGCTAGAGCAATCTGCTGCCCCCCCCTCCCAGAGTGACAGCTGGAGCAGCATGACCTCCCTTAGCCAGCAGGTGTGTCCCAGTGCAGCTCCGTCCTGTCTGTCTGCAGTCCTATACCACAGTGCTCAGGGAGGAGCCACTGCTGCATTCTGCTGGCATGGAGTCGGGGGCGTGGCCATCCGTGGGAGAGTCAGGCCCCACCAGGAGCGTGCTGCTATCTATGGAATCTTCCCTCTCCTGAGATGATGGCATCGTGTCTGGCACGGGACACGAGCTGTCCGGGACGTCTGCCTGGAGCCCGTCTACCACGGCGTTCATCTGGCTCGGCATCATTGAAACCCCGTTGTGCCCTGCAGGGATCGAGAGAGGAAGAGCAGTCAGACACTTAGCGGCATTCCAAGAGAGCACGTCTGCTGTGCATAACAGGATGCAGAAATGATAGTGCTGTGTGACTGAGTACACCGTGTGCCTACCCAGGTCCACGTAGAGGAGGCTGTCTGGGTCGATGGAGGCTTCATATGGAGGCGGGGGGTCATCAGGGTGTTGGATGTCGGGGTATTTATAAGCGGCATATGGTGGAGGAGGCTCTTGGAAGTGGAAAGCGCCTCCCTCTCCGTCGTCAGACAAGTGCAGGGGAGTGAGGCCGGTGCCGAAAGCATCCGGGCCGTAGTCAAAGCCCGGGACTCGTCTTCCAAGGTTGAAGTGGTGCACTGAGCATCGAAAGCACAAAGACACAGAGGATGATGTCAAACAGCCATGCTGAGTGGCTTTTAGAAAACATGCCAAAAATGCTGCCTTTCTTATTATTATTTTTTTAAATAATTAAATATTAGCAGAGAGAAGACTTCATGCAAACCAGAATGAGATTTACAGTACACAGAATGTAATAGAGCAGGAGCTCTGACAGTACAATGCAGCGCACAAGACTTTTTAAAAGAGAGATTTTTTGTTCTTTTTCTGAGACACCTACTGAAGATTGGTGGGGATCAGGGTTGTTGTTGGAATTTTATTGTTCAAGCTCCAATTAGGTCTGGGTGATATGAACACCAAATAAATAAAATATGTATATATAAGTTTTGAGTCATGTAGGTATGATAATGGAACACTTTAGTAAGCTCATGCAGCCTTGAAAAGCAGGAAAAGACAACACTTATGTGACATCATGATATCACAATATCCAAAATCCCAGAGGACACCTAGCCTCATATCACCATGTTGATACATTATCAATATATTGCCCAGCGTCTTATTTTTCAGGTGCCAATATGAACCAATGAGGCTGGCACAGGTTAGCTTGCTACTAATGTCACTTCAGTCAAAACATTAGCCCACTGCTATACTTCTGTTGGCTAAATACATAATTACCTCTTCAGTATATAAGCTACATCTCAAGCAGTCTGAGCTTATTTTTGAGTCTTTATTTTTGAGTCTCTATTTTGAGTCTTTCAGTATAAGAGCACAGGCACAACAAAGGTAAGTCACTGTAATTCACCACAATGCTTTCAGTAGATAACATTACATCTTGTTTCAAAGAGAAACACCAGGTTTTAGCTCCAGCTTGTGCACCACAGTATTCAGAATTATTCTAAATGAAAATTCACTTTACCTGAGCTGCCCATTACATAACATTATACAAGAAACCCTGCTCTCTGTACAATGACAAAGCCTCCTTGCATAATAGCTGACTCAACCAAATGATTTTTATGGTAAAATAATGGTTAGAGTAATTCTCCAACAGGCCTTATACTCACAGTTTCCTCCAATGAGTGTCTCGATGCGTTCACGTCGCCGCTGACGGAGTCTGTGCACCATGAAGAGCAGCAGGGAGAGGATGAGGAAGGAGGAGATACAGCTAACAATGAGTCTCATCCCACTGGCCATGGAGTCAAACAGACTGTTTCCATCTAGGAAAAAAAAGATATGGTGTCCTTTTATTCCAGTTGCATATAGCACTTAAAGGAAGCTAAGCCAGAACACTGACATTATGTGGATTTCTGCTCAGATCTGGGTCCAAACTTAATTTGATCTGGCCTTGGTGCACATGGAATATTTTCATGGATTTGGCTCTACTGTACTTTTTTGTGTAATGCTGCAAACCCAAACTGCTTTCTGCTCAGGGAGACTCCTGTGCACACTCCAATCAGTTAGTGGGTTAACTGACTGGTAGCTGCCCAGCAAGTTCAATTTGTCAAATCCAAACTGTATGTCATGCAACTTAGTTATTGTAATATGAAGTAAAAAGTCACTAGAATCAAATTTCCTTGGTTCGCCAGGTAAGTACATTGCTGCTACACAGCATTTTGACACAACCTGGCCACAGACTTGTCCAGTGTTATTATCAATGATTGGATGTGTCATGTGTGATGTGTCAAAAAAAAAAAAAAAAAAAAATTATCAAAAATAAAACCAACTAAAAACAACATATAAAATAAATTAGAATACAGTTACCATAAAACAATGATACGCAAAAACACAAAACAAAAAACAAACAAACCAAAAAGAAAACAGAAATGAAGTGAATGTGTTTGACAGGTTGAAATCAAATATTTATAATAAAAGGCGATGCATGGGCTCCTTCAAATGTCAAGAATCGATTCGATTCCGAATCACAAGATTCCGAATCGATTATCACGATTCGATCCGTTATTGCCGATTCGATTCGATCCGATATTGATTTGGTTAGTTTTATTAAAAAGCATTTTGAGCTGTTACTGAATTACATGCCTGTCTAGTTATGCAACACATTAATACTTGTATTATATTGTGTCATTTGACAACAAATTAATACAGGTATTGATAATTAAAATGGCTGTAAGACTGGCAAAAATGGCTAGGACCAACTTTTGTATTCCAGAAGAGATATGATGCTCAAACACTTGGTATGTAGTGTTAGTGTATGTTTATGAGTTGTATAACATAATAAATTATCTTGCAGGAGGAGATGTTTACCAGTAAGCGTGACTCAAATAATTTAACAATATGTTAAATAATTATTTGTTTTAAAAATGTAAATTACTTATCAAACAGACCTAACTATTCCACTACCAATAAATGAGCATTAGTATGCATGTGATAACACAGATAAGTTAAAAAAAAAAAAAAAAAAGCCAAAGTGATACCTCTTCTCTGAATAGACAAGCTAAGCCAGTGTGCCGCTGTTAGTCAGTGAAAATAGAGCGGAGTGGCAACCACTGGAGAGGTTGTGCCACCCAGATTTGCTTCCCTCCATGTAATTTTCCCTAGACATACGTTCATATTCCACACAAAAACAGTATTGATATATATATATATATATATTAAAAGATTGATCTTTGTGTGTACAGATCGATCCATGGGAATTTAAATGAAGATCGATTCAAAATCGGAGGATCGATCTTTTCAACACAGGTCTAGTGAATGATACTTTTTTTTTTTTTTTTTTAACTTATTTAAAAATCCTAAAGATAATTACTTGACTATTTGTCAACTAGAGTGTAAGATATCCTTGAACAACAGCACCAGTTAATTGAACAGCAGTTCATTAGGACTTCCTGTGTAATCTGTTTACACAGCAGTGTATTTGTGAGAAGCTCCATCTTGCGGGGCTCTATAAATACTCACGGTTTTGATACGAGGGCTGGTCAAACGTGGTGGTTCTTTATCTCTAGGGAGGTCCGTATGGCAAAAAGTGAAAAACATTTGACTAATGTGACACAGTGTTGTAAGTGGTGTGATGTGCTGGTACCTGGGTCTAGACAGGTGAACTTGCAGCACTCCTTTGGATCTTTGCGGAACTGCTGGCAGCCCTGCGGACGCTCACACAGCGCCGCTACACACATCTCTGGCTCACCATCATGACACGTGCAGCTCAGACAAGGGTCATCCCCTTTGGGGGTGAAGTAGTAGCCCTCGTTCACAACATTGTCTTTGATGTCCACACACGTTTGCCCTGTTGGGGAAATAAAAGGTCTGAGACAAAAACTAACACAATCTATCAAAAGAATGGCACAAGATCAATTACTGCCCAGTGATTCTGGATGGAGGGAGGAAATGAGCACATACTCCTCTTGCAAAGAAAGGGGAATTTCTTGTAGCAGTTCTCTGCATGCCAGCTGTGAAGGCCGCGCTCATTCATGCTCTTGATCTGAAAGCGCTGCAGCTGGGCACAGAAAACATTGTCCTGGGTGGGAGATGCCTCACCAAAGTTTGTGAGGCCCTCTGGTGGCAGAAACACCTGCATTGACCCTATTGAGAGACACAAGAGGAACAAACGTTACAGTGAGGGCAGGTGGTGAAAAGACAAAGTATCAGAAGTAATCATTTAATGTCTAAAATCAACACTTTATAGATGGTACTGCTGATTTTCAGTAAAGAACAGACAAAATCAAGTGTTAAAATACCTTTATATGCAACCTCCCAGCGGCCCTCTAGTGAGTGGTTTTGATTGGTGATCACATACTGGTAGCCCACCCAAAACCTAAGAAAGTTAAATCATATTAGAAATTCCTGTCCAATATATTGCATTACTCCACTGTGACAAATTAGCTATTTCATATTGCATATAGCAATTTTAAACCACAATCAAGTACACGTTGAACCTTTTTGAAGCCACTAGATGGCAGGCTACCAATGACTCAGCACTAACACTCACCCTGCCTCCAGTGGACAAATATTTAGGCTCCATGAGAGGGAAGCAAGAAGCTACAAACTTGAAAAAGTGGGCTTGTGACTGAAAGGTCATCAGTTTGACCCTTCATACTCTGACACTGTACTGAGTGGCTCCCTCTTGTTCAGCTGAACTGGGCTTGATAATATTAAGTTAGAGTGTGTATACTCAGCCAAGTATTTCCTGTGTAAATAGAGGACAAATAAAAGTGGTGGAGTGAGTGGTGGAGTGAGTGGTGGATAGAGACACAAGTGTGTGAACATGGGGTTTGTGCAGCAGTGAGACTTTGTTAACCCTCTCAGGGATGTCAACAACACCAGAACTGAAGCAGTTGCTATCAATACCAATACACTTCCATGTTTCACAATACCATTGCAAACACAAGAAACACACCCCTCCATTTCAAAACTCTGTATAACGATTAAACCAAACAAACCTTATTTGTTTCTAATGTTTCATGTATTTAAACACATGAACCAACAAAATACTCATTTTTAATTACAGGAACTGTATGAAATGTCTTGATGTAATAAAAACAATATGATTATGTGCTCTCAGTTTGATTTACAGCCCTGTTAACTGACTATAACTTTAAATGTTTCAACACGGGATAAAGTTGTGTCAATACTGATCATAAAAACATGGGGATTTATATGATCTTCAAAAGGCTGATATCAACTTGGTACCTAAATATCGATGCTAGTGATATCCCTTCATCCAGCAACCTCATCACAGGTACCACTTACATCACATGGTATTTACTTGTAAATGCTCTTAAGAAAAAAAAAAAAATCACTAAATTCCAGTAATACAATACACAAAATAATGCCCTTTCAGACATTTAGGCTGGGTTGCACCAAATTTTTAGACCAATTTAATTTTTAGCTCTAAACCTAGATTATTTAATCCCTGCTCCACCAAAACTATGATCCGGTATTAACTCTAAACTTAACCTTGAAGAGGCTTGATTTCTTTCAAAAACATGGGAAAAAGGCGATAAGCAAATTATCAAGAAATAACATGAAAATTAGTAGGAAATCAGAAAAATGTTCCAATACCATTACTTGAAAATAACTAGAAAGTTAGTGAAAAAATAAATAAGACACATAAATGAAATTACCAAAAAAGAAAAATTATTTGGAAATTAGCAACAACATTACCAAAAAACAAAAATTACAAGAACACTATAATTTATAATTATTAAAATTCAATGTTTAAATGTCAGATCAGTAATGCTGGGACAACATCAGATTTCTTGTAATTAAGTGTTTGTGAAAGGCATCTGAACGCAACTCTAATTATTTTCTATTGGTTTAAACCACTAACCTTGGATTTACAAACCCAGGGTTAGTTTTTAATAGTGCATCAGAGTTCTGTATCATTTTAAATCTAATTTATTCATTTTACACCTGGTTTTGCTAAATTCTGATTAGACCTAATCTTAAATCAAATGAATCCTTATTGGTGCAACCCGGCCCAGGGCTCAGACAGACAACTTTGAAAACATCTTAACCAAAAATAGTGTGCAGATGTCACTCACTTGCACTGGTCTCTGCGCTCACACACTTTGTCGTCAAAGTCCACCTCAATCTTCAGGATGAACTGCAGCTCCTCGTTGGTGACGAAGGTGGCCAGCGAGCCGTTGACTTTCTGACAGGTATCCACGGCCTGCCAGTAGTTCTCATTCCTCAGGTAGACTTTGTAGCAGCTGGCAGTCTTCTCATAGTGGTGCCACCCACTGGGGCACTTCTCTATAGATCGGGAGGGGGCGGAGAGTTACGCTGTGGTTCATATAAACTAGGTAAACAAAAGCAAGTGAATCCTTAACTATACCCATCACTTTTTAGTCAACTAAACAAACTATGAGAGAGTGATGTGAGATACTCACTATTGAAGCGAACAGGCTGGGCCACACCGATGACATCCTCCACCTGATCGAAGCCATTGCCAAAACGAAACCTTTCCTCCTTCATAGCTGTAAAAACAACACACAGACTCAACATGGGGACCTCTCACCTTTTTTTTTGTTATTATTTATTTATTTTGATCATTTTTTATTATTTGGTTATTAAAAGTCCCCATGAACTGACCACACATGATGTCTACTTCCTGTAAAACAGTATTGTAAAAAGTGACACTATCCTGCACTAGTAGGCGTAAATTAAAATTTCAACCAATAAAACCTTCACAAATTTTTAAAGATTGTATGGGAGAGTGTTTCTCTCCCATACTGATGTCCTGCTGGTTTTCACTTGTGAATGTGCCAGTCCTGCGTCCAGCCCACACATCTCATTTCAACAGGAACTACATAAAATCAAGAAAGTGAGTCCATTTCATGGGGTGTGTAACCTTGTTTTAGGTAATATTTTAATTCATCACACTGATTGAAATCAAAACTTGAGCACTTTATTGGTGTACATATTAATTTATATCTGTAAACTCCATTAAAAGCCTGTGATGTAATTCATATCCTGGTGCTGTCAGACTGCATCCTGTGGCTATCCATTCTATAAGCTAATTGCATAAACCTCTTCCTCATGTCTGATAGCCTGGCAGAATTAAGAAAGCCTGCAGCTTAACATGGAGTGGGATATTGCCAGTGCTGCTTATTTGCGACCGTGTCTGGCCAGTGCAAGTGTTTCAGTGTGTTTGTTAAAAACAGACATAAACGGGCTGCATTTTCAATAAGCTAAATATTCCCATGTAGTTATTATACGATCAATCATGCTTGGCTCTAAAGCACAGATAGATACAAACTGTCATTCATTTACAGTAGTGACTTCCCTAAACTGAATAATAAATAGTAATAATAAATCAGATGACAGTAAATTATCACACTGACTAATGCTGCAGCTTTTTCAGGTACAAAACTCCCTCCCCTCTTATTTTCATTGTACATTGCTGACTGTAGTGTAATGAAACTCTATGTCACCTCCAGAAGGTTTATAATGTCTCTGCTGGTGTGGGTTGTTTTGGGTCAGATGCACGACACTTGATCATTTGTCAGTGTGTTGTGACATCCATCTACACCTCAAAAATACAAAAAAATACAAAAATCAAGGAAGTTGACACAAATTTCCAGAAGAGGAAAGCAGAAGTGAAGCCTGTCTTTATTAATGCATAAACAGTGGAGATAGAGTTTCTTTTTGGATTGGACAGTCCACCCAGAGCAAAACATGGACTGTAGACTGAAGAGCCCTGTTTCTATATAAGACAAGCAGCACTCCTCTTTCTCAGGAAACTGAAATCACCTGATGTCAGAACAAATCTGTGAGCATAGACCAGATTTTATGTCATGTAATCAAAGGCTGGACAATTTGCCCTGCCTCAGCTGTTCACAGAATGCTTCAGGACAGGGGCTTTCAAACTCTTTCATGTCCTGGACCCCCCAAGACCCCAAGCCAAAACAGTCACATAAACCAAATAACGCCAGCAGAACTCCTGCTGTATGGAGGTCACATGGTGTACTCAATCCTTTCAATAATTCCCATTATGCAGTCAGAGATCTGGGGATAAGGTCTCTCTAGATTTAAAAAAAAAAAAAAAAAAAAAAAAAAGGGGGTGGAGGGGTTGGGGGGGGGGGGGCGGATTTGGGATTTTAGTCAACAGCTTACCACTGCACCATCTACGTAGTGACTAAGAGATCATGAAACCAGGGAAGCAGCTACTCTGAATCAGCTTGGTCGCTCTCTGAAACTGTCCTGGGCTCTCATTCCTACAATCTTTGACCCACTGCTGTGGATAAAGCGGTACCATAACAACTGGATGCTCTGATGGCTTCAAAACATACACACAAACACACACAAATGTGTATATATATATATATATATATATATATATACATACATACACATTTCTTTATTTATTTTTTCTGCTAATCTCCTGAAGTAGGCAGTCATATTTTAGAACTCAAATATAAGTTCTCCTACCTTTTATTCAACCATCTGATTCCACTCATTCTGGCACAATATGAAAATGAACTTTCAGCGACTTCACACTTTCCTCATGCCAACAATTGTCTACATTAGTTTTCCTAAAAGCAGCAGCACTGTTGTGTTTTGAGCACTTGAAATGAAGTCAAACAGTCTCTCCGTTGGAAAACAGTCTCCAGGGAAAGGGGAAAAAACATTCAAAATCACTGGTATTGTCCTTTAAGTGTTAGCTGCAAATTCAAGTCCCTCTCCCTACTTACTATACAACCCTCTATATGCTGCTATTTTTCCCAGTCAATCAATCATGTTCTGGGCGGTGGGTGACTGAGACACCGAGGTGTAAAAAGGCTTAAATGAGCTGTACTCACGGGGGCAGTCCATCTCATCACTCTTGTCCTCACATGCTGTCCAGCCGTCACACTGCCAGGACATTGGGATACACTGCATCTTCCCACTGCGGCAGGCAAACTGCCCAGGGCTGCAGCGCTGCTCTGAAATACAACAGAGAGTTTGCAGACATATGAAAACACCTTATGTCAACTAGAACAACTCATTGCAGGTCAGAGACGTGGACAACTGTTTTCATGGTTATGCTCACCTGACAGATGATGACTGAATGTAAATTTATAGATTGAAAAGTTGTGTTTGTAACTGATAAACTGATCAAGCGAAAAAAGATGCATCAACCCTTGTTTTGAGCACATAGCAAGTCACAGTTTTACAGTCAGCAGCACGGTTGGAATTTAACAATTCTGATTCTGCTTTTTGATTCTGGTTCTTAACAATTCCTGATTCCAGTTCTTTGAGGGGGCAGAGTCAAAATAGGTCACTTGTTTATTTCACACAAAAAAACATAATAAAAAAGAATAATAAAAATAAAATGAATGTATTGTTGCATACAGTTCAATTTGGTTTTTGTCATTAAGGATGAATGATTTGATAATAAATCCATTCCTGTGGGCCACTGAAATGATAACACGGCAAAACCAACTCATTTTTGCAGCTCATGTGGGTGTTAATGAGAGAGAAGTAGGAATGTCTGTGCATGGTGCTTCGTGCACTTGTGTAACTGCAATCAAACCCAAACCAAATAACATAATGTAACATAAATATACAAAACTCACACCTTTACTCGACTGTGATGAGGTGCTGGTTGTATTTAGCTCAGGAGAGAGGGAGGGGGGCGAGGCAGGAGAGGGAGACCGACACAACACATCCAACACGGTACACTTGTTGATTTGTACACCATGCAGGTGAAGGTGTTTAGATATGTTAGTGGGTCATCCTCCCTTACATCAAATGAGCTCAGCACAGGTGTTGCCCTGTGCTGTTGACCCAGCATTTTTCACAGTCAAATAATACAATAACACATTTGAGCGGCGGCTGCTGCAGTCCACGATTCAACCCACCCAACTCTTGCAGGTGGATACTCCGCTAGCCGCTACGGGAACTGAAACTAAAGGCCCGTTTCCACCAAAATGTTCCTGGTAGTATTTGGGGGCAGGAGCTGCTACAGGAACGTCCTCTCACTCAGCCCTCTCACCTGCCGTGTCTCCACTGAGAGGGCCGAGTAGGAGGAAGGTTCCTGTAAAGTTACCGGGCGGTTGCATGACCATGACCGGAGCATCAAAATGCGGGTTGTTAAAAAAGCCTGTTGTTAGCGTTAGCTAACGTCCGCTAAAACTAACGTTAGCGTCCCTAAAAATGCCGGCTAAAAAGTGTGTTGTTAGCGTTAGCTAATGTTCCCTAAAGCTAACGTTAGCGCCCCTAAAAATGCCGGCTAAAAGTGTGTTTTTAACGTTAGCTAGCACGTTAGCGTTAGCTTGGTAGTGTTGGCCGTGTTGCTAGGGACGCCTGCTTTCTGTTGACATCACATCTGCCCCTTTTCCACCAGAGAGAACCTGGTGCTAGTTCGGAGCTGGTGCTAGAGCCGGTGCTTAACTGGTGCCAACGAAGAACCAGCTTGCTTTTCCACCAGCCAAGAGCCAAGTGGAGCCAAGTCAGAGCCACGTCATGACGTCATCGTAAAACGTGATGACGTGGGTGCGCGAGACGCTTGCTCAGAATCACAATAACCATCATGAATGAATGAATGAATGATACTTTATTAATCATTTGCAGGAAATGACATTGTCACGGCAGCTTCATCACTTCAACACAGATCAAACTGCACACTCATACAATCCAGCGGCTGCAGCGCCTCTGTCTCTGTCCGCCCGTCCTGTCCTGAAGCCGCTGAAACTGATCAGTGAGTCGGGGATGATGTTCGTGAGCCGCGTCTCAGTCAAGCATATAATGCTGCTTTCCCGATACAGTTTCTGGCCCCGGGTGGAGCAGGATCTGGATTTATTAGCGATGCAAATACTGCTTGTGTCTTTACAAGCCTACATTTCAATACAGAGGCGAAAAACACAATTATTGCCGGCTACCTGTCGGATTCGTGATCGGAACGAATGACAGCTATGTTTGGTTATAAAATGGGTGCTTCTCATCCTTAAATGTAATTTGCTGAGCCGCGTTCCATGCCGTTGTAAAATCAGTATAACCCGCGGCTTCGCAGGGATTATTGTTTATGTTTATAGCGTTCGCAGTTCCTGTTTTGTTTTGTAACCCCGCCCACCAATGACGTGATGGGTCGCGTCATCGGTTCGTTCTCTGGCTCCTGTTTAGCCCCTGCTCGGAGTCGGTGCTTGCCTAGCACCAGTTTGGAACCAGTTTGGCACCAGTTTGGCCCCTGCTTGGGTGGTGGAAAACCAAAAAACTGGTGCTAAGTCAGGCACCGGCTCCAAACCAGCCCTGGTGGAAAAGGGGTAATCGCGTCATGAGTAAACCCAGGAGTTTTTTTTACACCGAGGAAGGCCCGTTTTAGCTCCTGTAAAGGTTCCGGAACCTTCGGGGTAGTTCCAGTGGTGGAGACACGCGACAACGGCCACGGCCCCGTAAAATTACCCCGAAGTTCCGGCAGTGGAAACGGGCCTTAAGTGAAATTTGTTTAATTTGTTCAATAGGAATTGATCACGGGAACTGAAATAAAATATCTTAACAATTCCTGTGGATTGAAATTGTAGAAACGGTTCCAACTTAGAAGCAATTTTTGATTCCTATCCCTACTCAGCAGATAGTGGGCCCTTTCAGTATTTCAGTGCTGCAGTATAATTTGTCACCATAGCCTGTTCACTAAGTCAATATACTGAGAGAGCAACAGCGAGAAAATATTGGTTAAAGCTACAAAAACCTGTTGAAAAAAAAAACAAACTATTTTGACCTGCTGGCTACCCAATATAAAAGGAGAGAGAAAAAAAAGATAAAACTTAGATATTGCCCCCCCCCTTTTTTTTTTAATAGTTTCATCACCTGCAACGTACTTGGATGCTACAATCACAAAAGTTTTCAAGAGTGGAATCAGAGATCATGTCTTTGAGAGGCTGAGTGGCTTGCAATTTTGTAATACAGTGGTCCCTCGCTATAACACGGTTCACCTTTCGCGGCCTCGCAGTTTCGCGGATTTTTTTAGTGCAATTTTGCATGCTTTTTTTTTTTTTTTTACAGCGCATTGTGTTGTGCATCCTGATTGGCTAAGGGACTGCAGACCATTGTTAATCAATCTCCTCCGTGCCGGGAGCTTTTGATCTTTGGTTTCATTCTATAATACTGGACTTATTTTTCTACAAAGGTTTGAACTTTGAGAGTTTAAACAAGAGGGAAAGTGAGAAAATGTTAATGCCTGTCTGAGAAAAGTGTATAAAGTGTGTAGTGAGGGGTTTTACAGCCTTAAAACATCTAGAATAATTGTAAAAAATAGAGCTGACTACTTCGCGGATTTCGCCTATTGCGGATTATTTTTAGAACATAACTCCCGCGATAAACGAGGGACCACTGTACACTGAAACAGTGTGTGTGTGTCTATGTATGTACGTGTGTGTGTGTATATATATGTATGTGTGTAGAGAGCATAGGATTCAAATTCATTTGTCTGGTGGCAGAGATCTCACCATGTAGCACTTCTGTTCAGTATAAGCCTATACTACATGTACACTAGTTATTTTAAAACTACACTAAAACCATCTGAGAAAGTCATTTCCTAAGTTGTGTCACAAGAACCAGGCCTTTCAAAGTGAAAAATAATGTATAAAAGAAAATGTATAAACATGTCTTACAAATCACAGTTTGACTACAACAGCAAATGGAAAGAGCTGGGCTCAGACCCACAGATGGCATGTATACACCTCCTGTAGGCTTTTTGTCTGTTTATATCTCTCAGTTGCAGTGTCTGTGTTAAGTGGGTCAATGCCTCCACACCATATGTGATTAACATAAGACATGCCACTGCATTACAGTTGCCTGTGTTACGCCATTTGTGTGACAGAAGAGCTTATCTATTAGCAGTTTCACACAGGGTCCACTAATATTATTTATTTATTGGATATGACAATGATATTGATCATGAAAGAGCAAATTTGATGATTTGTTTTAAAAGTTAGTTTTGTAAAAGCAAGACAAAGCATAGCAAAAAATGACCCCATGGCTGTTTCACCACAAATGGCTAACACATTTGTCTTAAAGAAGCTAAATTATGACTAGACCTCAGTGACACATTTTTCATAAATGAAAACAGACAAATATCAGTGGAATGCATGTTGGAAGAAATACATAGTTAATATGCTACAGACTGACCAGTCTGAAACTGGTTTTAAAACCACAGAGACGTCTTTTTACTGTAATGAGAGCTGATAAATGAAAAGATATAAAGATGATGAAACAGCTGTTTCAATGAATATCTTTTGACAGAGTTTTCATTAGTTCCCTCTGTTACAAGAACAGTTACGGTCAGCAGTGGTTCAAACTGAGGGATGGCATTTATTCTAACAAAAACATCAGAGAGCCACTACACTACAAGACATACTGCTTACCTGACAATAATCTTGCCAGAGCTAGCCGCGGACCTGAAACAAATAGAAACAATACGATGAACTATCCTTCATCTTATTAACTCCTGTTTTAGGAATCTTTAACTGCACTCAGACCTGTATTGAGTGAAAGCAGGGTGATAAAAAAGGACATTTGGCCTCTCTGCACTGCTCAGTATGGCTACCAAGGGATTCAGTCTTTGTACTGTCAACATTTCACAGATCACTCACCAGTTGCTTGCCCAATTGTGGATACATTAAACCATCTGTTCTTTGAATACAGGTGGTCATGTTTACCTATGATGGCCCTGGACCACCCACTCATGCGTCAAATATGGCAGCTCTAGTTTTGCCAAGAAAGCAGGCCTAACTCTTGGGTCAAAGCTATTTCAAGACTGTGATTGTTGTTCCATCTGTGTACCAACCACCTTAGCTGACATTAATCCCAACAATTCAAGCTTTTAGGCTTTGATGAGGCCACAACCTACAGTGGGCTATGGTTGACCTTTATTTTAAAACAACACACTTTATTTTAAACAATAAAGCAAATGTGGGCATATGGCTTGAACAACTACAAAGTATATGGCTGACTTCACAAGACATCTAGCACAGCAAACAATAAATAATGCTGGGTGGACTGAGATGCATTACAGCCCAGCCTCAGCTGAGACTTCATTTTTGTTATGGATCCCATTGAGCATTAATGCATGACAACCTGATGAATAAGACATTGAAAACTGTGCAGCCTAAATTTGTTAGAAATGATTATGGATGTTAATGAACTCCATGAATGTATACAGGATAGTTGTCCTTTTTAGAACTGATATGGTTACAAAGTATAAGTTCAAAGGTATTTTTTGGCCTTGAAACAGTGAAAACTCAAAATTTTGACTTAAAAGTGAACCTTCATATCCTTTACATAACCAGTAAGACAAAAGCAGTAAACGTTCCTGAGATTCAAAATCCTGAATCACAGTGGTGAGATGTTTTCCATACATCTTCTCCTGATGCTTATGTCAATATCTGACCACCAGTTTCTGGGATATCACACAACACGCAATTTAAATAACATTGAAGTGCCCCCCTTTGGCCACCAAGGGGGCGCTCCTAAGATGCCAAATCCCCAAACACAGCAGTGAGATACATCATGCCCCCAAGATATGTCAAAATCTGACCAGCAGTGTCTGAGATATTGCACACCACACAGACAAACAATTTAGCAAACATTATAGCTCCCCCCTTTAGCCATTCAGTGCCATTTTGAAAATGCAGTAATGGAGCAATAACAAGAACTAACCCTGACCCTTGGCCAGTCTTGGTCCTATCTAGGCTAAAAGCATGATGAATAATCTGGACTGGGCCTTGTAAACACACTGCACCATGTTTGGCTGCAGGTTCTACGATGGCTACAGGGGCATTATTTTATAAATGTCGCCCTCCATGTCATGCCTGTTCCAAGTTTTTAGCAAGCCTTTGTTTACAAGCCAAATTCTGCATGTGGCAACATATAACCAAGAACTAAATGCTTAATGTATGGCCATACATTTTGATGCAAGAAAAAGAAACAAAACATGGGTGCTTTTTGTCTTTCAATATAGGCCGGGGTGCTTGCCATCTCATTAGGAAACTGTTCACATTACATGAGGAAGCAAAGCTTGGTGTGATCCATAAAAATGAGGAATCACACACTATTCAATTCGGTCGTTCAAAAATATTTTCCTATGTGTCCACAATGCTGGACTCCTCTAAATACAGTTACAAAGTAGGTGTTATTATTTGTTGCTACATGTCATAAAAACTACAGGATATCATCACTGAAGAGTTTTGTTGAAACCTCTTTCACTTAATATGTAATTTCATACTTTATTTGTGGATGTTGCCATTTTATGGAAATTAAATTATAATGAGTGGAACAAGAAATGTTTTTTTCCCCTATACGCTTAATTTCCATTGTCTGTTCGAAATGTTACTCTCACATTTCAGAATTCTGCTATCACCAAAGTCACACTAGAGATGGGAGATAAAACAATCTTGATATTATCACAATAAAATTTATGACAAAAGTGATGACAAAGTGTTTTTCAGTTTCAGTAAAACAATACTTGCAATCTGTTTCCTCAATCATTGAAGAAAAATGCAATAAAAAACAACCACCTGTACACAGAAAAAGCAAAAATGCAATCACACAGCAGAAATAGCCAGGGGTACAGATAACCTTAAAACCTATCTGTCCACATTTCTGCTGCTGACAAAACATTCAACTGAAATGCCTAAATATTGTATTTTGTGTTGAAATGAACATCAAACCAAGTCTTGCATTTCACTGGTTTCAAAGTGACCAGTTTAAACAAACGGCTCCATGTTGAAAATTAAGTTTCAACTTCATTTGCACAGATGCACATTAAAGGTCCTATGAGGTATGCTTGTTCCCTGCCTTCAGATATTTGAACTGGAGCTGTTCTGTCATGTACATGTTGCAGTCACTGTGCAGATTAAAACACTGACAAATATGGTAAAGGTAATTACAATGGTATTTTTTTCTTCTTCAGTTACAGATATTGTCACATCACAGCTGATTACCTAACAATATAGAGCATATCACAGAATCACCTGTATGGTGATACCATACCATTATCGTGCATAAAATATTGCGATAATATTGTATTTTGAGTTACCCAGTGACTCCCACCGCTACCTATTTTTTTGGAGTCCAAGCAGCAAAGCTGGAACCCTATTATATATTTAAGGATTTTTTTCTTATTATTGTGCCCTATATGTATCTGGGTCTCAGAAACTAGCCTATAACAGCTTCAGTTCCCAAACCTGGCAGACAGGTTGGAAATCTCACCCACTACTTTGACAAAAAAAGTTATACTGATTGAATAACAAATTTTACATTTTGGCCTATAGCCTCTGAATCATCTAAGAAACAAAATTCTTTCCTTCCTGGGCTCTGTGGGTCCAGGCAAATCCATTCATATGAGCTGCGCTCATGTGTGCCTTGAGAGTTTTCCACTTGTTTGAATTTTAGCCAAATCTGTTGTTTTTTTGCTCCTCCTCCTTCAAATTTTGATATATTACTAAAAAATGTCATATCTCTTGAACAGCTTTTGCTTTTGTAACCACGTCATGTAGATGTGTAAATATGATGTCTGAGTGACCATGACAAGTTTAAATGGCCATAACTCATGAAGTGTTAATCCTATTCATTTGAAATTTTACATGCTTTCATTTATGATCTCTGACGGGATGTCCTCATACTCCAAAAAAATATTGCCACCATCAGCCAATTAGCTTTCAGCAGCACTTAGTCATATACATGTGGCAACTGCCTATCAACAAACAAGCAACCATCCATTCTTATTCTTCTTCCACTCCTCCTGAGATTCTAATTTGATATCATTCATCTAAAGGCGTGGACCCTGTCATTGCCGCTTGTGGTTATATTCAAATTTGCTTCCCAACAGACTATCCACAGAACTCAGGATGCAGCTGTCCTGTTGGGTTTATATCGCAGGTTGTGTAGGTGAGCTTAAATAAGCGGCCCCAGACATCACTGCCATGAGGAAGAAGTATTAATCACTGCTGCCTCTCTTTTATCTTTTTCGAGCATCACCTCTTACATGTGTTGAGCTTTGTGTGTGTGTGCATGTGCAGCAGCCCAATGGGGACGTATTTGTATTTTTCATGGTCTATGGCAGGGGTACTGAATCATATGCCATAGAGGGTCGAGTGTCTGCAGGTTTTAGTTCTAGAAACTACAGCATAGGGCTGGGCGATATATCGATATAAAAATCATATCGATATATTTTTAAATGTGATATGGAATCAGACTATATCGCATATATCGATATAGTTCAAATTTGCGCTGTGATCCTTGCTCTGCTGCGCTGCTGACCCGGAGCTCTCTGCGCTGCTCTGCGCAGAGAATCAGTCTGTCGTGCACAGAGGAGGGGCGGGGCAGGAACAAACACTCCGGCACTCTCGGAGTAATTTCATGGCGCTGGGGCCGTTGTCGCGTGTCTCCACGGCAGAAACTACCCCGAAGGAGAGAGTTCCTGAACTTTTACAGGGGCTAAAAACGGCCCTGCCTCGGGGTAGGGACTCTGAGCAGCCCCGAAAAACCCCCGGGTGGGGCTTGGGATTTACTCTCGGCGCGATGTGGTGTCAACAGAAAGCAAACAGCCGGGCGCTAGGCGTCCCTAGCAACACGGCCAACACTACCAAGCTAACGCTAACGTGCTAGCTAACGTTAGCTAACACTAACAACACACTTTTAACCAGCATTTTTAGGGGCGCTAACGTTAGTTTTACCGGACGTTAGCTAACGCTAACAACAGGCTTTTTTAACAACACGCATTTTGATGCCCCGGTCATGGTCGCGCAACCGCCCGGTAACTTTACAGGAACCTTCCTCCTACTCGGCCCTCTCAGTGGAGACACGGCAGGTGAGAGGGCCGAGCGAGAGGACGTTCCTGTAGCAGCTCCTGCCCCCCAGATACTACCAGGAACACTGCAGAAGCCCCAGCCACAAGCCATCCACAACCCAAAAAAGCTCCAGCCCCGTCATGTCATATTTGGCTCTGAACATTTGCTCTCACATTGCGGAAAAAATATCGGGATATATATCGTATATCGATATTCAGCCAAAATATATCGGGGTATGACTTTTGGTCCATATCGCCCAGCCCTACTACAGCAGTAGTTTTGCTGATTGGTTTGTCTTCCTCTGGCTGAATGTTTATCAGTAAATAACCTGATGCAGTCTTTGGCTGGAATGACAACCTGAGGAATCTCTGTGACACATGGTTAAAAATACATCATCTTTGGGGGCTCACCTGGTAGAGCACGTACCACATTTCAAGGCAGAGTCCATAGCACAGCAGCTTGGGTTTGATTTCAGCCCAGGCCTCTTGCTGCATATCATCCCTCCTCTCTCCCCTGCCTATCTTGTCTCTTACTACGGCCATTGACCAATTAAGCAGAAATGCCAAAAAAGTCATCTTTAAAAAAAATAATAATAATAAAAAAAATTGGTATACAGACACATTGGCTGCCACTGTAGCTCTGTTGGGTAGCCATTTTCCAAAGATGTAGTTTTTTTTTTTTAACTCCATCAAAATGTATGTGTCTTCCTATTCTTGAGCATGCTATTTCATGCTATTTCCCTTCACTAAACAGGCGCACAGTACCTATACACACACATACACACACACACTTCAATATACATACATGGACTCAGATATCAATTATTAAGACTTGCTAACTTGCCTTGTGATTTCAAGCAGTTGCCAAAGCAGGATGAGTCACTACAGGGTGCCTTTAAGCAAGCAGTTTCAGTGGAAGACAGTGAAGCAGCCAGAGACTCTGACAGGAAGGCTATATCCTCAGGGAGAGCTTGCTTTATCATAAATCTGGGAAGTTTGTGACAGAGAGGATAGTTGTACCCCAAGTTCACAGGGAACAGTTGCTGAAGCTGGGCCACAACATTCCAACGGGTCAGTCCTGGGTCAGCAAAAAAGGGCAGAGCCTAAACCAGTGTGCTCACCTATGTCCTAAGGATGAGAGAGAAGATGGAGGAAGCAACAAAGATGGTGATGAAGTAGATGGAGAGTGCAGTGTGGCCAGCAAACCTGTGCAAGTCTACCAGAGAGAGGTCCTTTGCACCAGGTCAGCAGGTACTTTTGCTTCTACCAACAGCTGAGAACAAGTTGCTGGCAAAATGGTAGGGTCCATACACCACTGTCAAGGAGCTGAGCTCTAACACCTATAAAATTGAGATGTCCAAGAAAGGAAACCCAAGGAAGACATTTCACATCAGTCTGCTGAAGGAGTGGAAGACCCTGGAACCTCCACCCTGTCAGCAGTTGCATGTCTGGGCTGTGAAAGAGGACAATGATGTGGAGGGTGAGCGTACACCTACAAGCTCTCTGGAGCTGGGCGTGATAGAGCCATCCACCAGCAAGTGGAGCGACCCAGTAGTGCTGGTAATCAAGAAGGATGGAAGCATCCGTTTCTGCATTGACTTCAGAAAGGTAAATGCACAATCTGAATTTGGTGCTTATACATTTCCGAGGCTGATGAACAAGGTCATCTCGTGGCAGGAGCATCTCACCCATCTGAAGGAGGTTCTACAGATGGTTAAGCAGGCTGGCATGACAATCAACCCCAAGAAGTGTGCTTGGTTACCAACCACAGGGAGGCAGATCAAACCCTTTCTGGGCTTGGTGGGGTGGTATTGGTAGTTCATCAGGGACTTCTCTGCCAGAGCTGCACCACTGTCTGATCTCACCAATAGAGCCAAGACCAAGACTGTCTGGAGAGAGGAACAGGAGAGGGTGTTCCAGGACTTGAAAGAGGGTCTGTGCCAGGAGCCTGTGCAGACAGATGCATCCCACAGAGGGATCAGTGGGGTGCTTCTGCAAGGGGAAGGAGAGGGCAAGAAACTGGCGGCCTACATCAGTAGTAAACTTTTCCCCCGGGACACCAGATACTTGGCCGTGGAGCTAGAGTGCTTGGCCATCAAGTGGGCAATTGACTCTTTCAAGTATTATCTGCTGGGAAGGGAGTTCACACTTGAAACCAAACACAGAGCGCTACAGTGGCTAAAGTCAATGAGCACGTTTACATGCACACCTTATTCCTGTATTAACCGGAATATTCGCAATATTCTGGTTGCGCACATGTCATGTAAACACGCACCGAACCCGATTAAGGTCATATTCCGGTTGGAGAAATTTCCGAATAATTCCGAACCTGAATATGGTGTGCATGTAAACGTAGTCAGGGAAAGACACTAACAGCCACGTCAAAAGATGGTTTCTGTCCCTGCAGCCCTACTAGTTCTGCATTCACCACGTGTCAGGGAAGCAGAACACAGTGACTTCCTGTCTCACAGCAAGAACTGCAAGCCCTCTGAAGGGGAGGGAAATGTGAGGGAGCTGCAGGCATCCCCTCACTAAACAGGTGCACAGTTCCTATACACACACTCCCAGATACATACATGCACTCGGATATCAATTATTAAGATAAGTTATGGTGTAGTTTTTTTTATGTGTTAATCTGCTAAAGATGGATCCTATTTCGTGCACTGATACATTAATTGGGTTTATTTCCAGATGTTTTCTTTTTTATTATTATTATTTTGTCGGCATTTTCTGCTTTATTTCACAGTTACAGTAGAGATAGATAGGAAGGGCAGGGGAAAGAGGGGGGATGACATGCAGCAAAGGATCTGAGGTCGGATTCGAACCCCGGTCGCTGTGATCGGGACTAAGCCCTGGTGCATGGTGCACACTCTTTACCGGTGAGCCACTGGTGCACCCAGTGTTGCTGATGCGGCCCTGGTGTGTTAAATCAGCCTCACTGGGGAAAACCAAGTGGACTGAAGAAAAGGGGTAAACTGGAAATGAGCTGGGTTATGTTGGATTATTGTTTGACTGTTAAAAGATATAGTAAATTAGTGTGAGTAAAACGTAGCCTAAATATGTTTATATGGTCTTTGGGAGAAGGGTGTAATGGTAAAGAGTACCTCCTGTAAATAATGTATGTAGTAGTTGTGGACACCACCCATTCTTGTGTTGCCAATGGTAGATGTTGGGGGATTTATATAGTGTGTGTATGTCAGTGTGTTTTGGGCTGGTTGGGGATACAGGGGAACCTAGCTATGTCTCTCCCCGCTGTTTTGCATGTATCTGTTTGACATGATAAGTATTCAGTAAAAGACAGAGCTCTGCCAGAATTCATATATTATGTTTTTTGCTACCGGTTGTACTTCTCAGTAGCCACTGCCATCCAAAACTTGGAGCCTCTTAGCCCTCCATGGCACCAGTTTGACACGTGTTTTAGATTTACTATTTTGCTAAATTGTTGCTATGGTGTTCTGGCTGGTTGATAGGGTGTTGCTATGGTTTTCCTGATGTTTGCTTGGGAGTTGTAAGGTGGTTGCTAGGGTGTTCAGGGCGGTTGCTAGGGTCCTCAAAGTGATTGCTAGGGTGATCTGGGTGGTTGCTGAGTGCTGCTAGGTGATTGCAAAGGTGTTCCTGATGGCTACTTAGGCGTTGCTAGGTGGTTGCTAGGCACTTGTTAAGATGTATGGGGTGATTGCTGAGATGTAGAGGCAGCGGTGCTAGTGGCCACCGAGTCAGAGAAGGAGACATACGGAGCCGCGTGTGTATCTCTAGCCCTGCCTAAGTCAGTGAGAGGGGACCTGCTTTCTAACTACCTCTTCTGAACATTCCCACATAATCACACTTAAACTGCAATTGCCAAAAAAAAAAAAAAAAAAAAAAAAATCGGCAAACTGAACCACTTAGAAAACAGATCTCCCACTTGTCCTAGACAAGGCACATGCTTTTTGTATTTTGTGCGTGCCTGTAGCACAAAATGAGTGCAACATAGAGCCTGGCATGAATTCACCAATTAATTTGTACAAGGCAAAAAATCGCTTTTTAAACGGACTTGCAAAAAATGGTAAGTCAGAATGCTTAGAAAAGTAATAGCACACTTCTCGCAATTGGCCTGCACGTTTTCCGTGTTTGGTGTATGGGGATAACGCCAAAACTGTGGGTGGAGTTACGCACTGAAATTTGGTGGAATAATCATCATACAAGAGAATAAAATGTGTGTGCCTAAAGGCAAGCACATAATAAACCAGAAGAAGCCTCTTAATATGAACTTGACATCTTGCCCAGTACCAAATCTCCACATGGTAACAGCAAAGGGAGCATTTTCTGTATTATTTTTTTTTTCTCTTGGTGGGAGTCACCCACTTGGCTTGAGCAAAACAACTTGGCTAGAGTTTCTCCCATCCAAGCATTTGAGAAGATCTCAGTAGGCAAAATATTGATATGTATTTTCTTCTTGATGCTGAAAGGTATTCCAAAGAAGGGCTATGCGTGCATTTGCATCTGGGCCTGATACAGGCGTCCTTTCAACTGAGATTACTCATCTCAAATCATTTCATTGTTTGCTGCAAGGAAACACTGGATTTTGTGTGTGTGCGTTGAGCAACACTGGAAGATTTCACCCTGCAACTGCTGTTAGCTACAGTATCATTAGTGGAAATGCTAATAGGACTGATAACTGCGTATGAAAGCAAACAGGCATTTTTATTTTTTTAAAAACATATGTAAGAAACTATCCCAGGGTGTTGTTAAATCATGCATCATGTCTCAAGTGTGCTAGATGCAGCTGTGACAGCACAATCTTCCCCTGGGGATAAAGAAAACACCTTTCTAGCTCGACCTATCTAGGCCACAAATCACAGAAACGTGGTTCAGGGCGCTTGTGTGGTCTTTAAAGAATGGCACTGCTATTTCGATGTTACCAAACCAGCTTGGTTTATGCAGTAATAGATGAGTCAACGAGAAGCAGGCTTTTGATGCAGGGGCATGAATCTCTGACATGCGTTTCAAACTGGAGGAACACGGCTAAAAGAAGCTACCAGATATAGTGGGGGGTGAACCCACCGTGACTGTTGGACCCACGTCTTTATATACCTTATAGGGTTAGGATTAGTCATCCTTATGATTTTTTTTCGGTGTAAATCGTTAAAAGTAGCAACAAACTGAAGTTGTTGTGGGTAACAGTCGCTTGAAACAGAGCACACAAATAAACTGACGTTTTCCTTGATACACTGTTGGCCGTTGTTTATAGTGACTGATTGATGGTTGCTTTATGATGATTAGCTACCAACTGAAGGTTACTTTACCCAGCTTTGTGTTCACCACTCCGTTACCGACACCAGCAGGAGCCGCACCGACCAGAATTAACGTGCCAAAGGTTTAAAAGGAAATTGAGTCCCCCGGTTCAACCTGCGGGCCTTAGCGGTCTGCAGCTTCTTCAAATCTCAAATCTTTCTTCCCGTTTTAAGTGGAGTTCCTGGGAAATGCATGCAAAAGGGAAACAAGTCGAGTTTGTTGACGACATTGATTTACCTGTCCGTGGCGGGTCCGTTAACGTGAGGACGAAGAGAAGAGAGAGGAGGACGAAACTGCTGCTGTCAGCCTTTGGCAACATTTATCCTCCATTCATAGTAACTCTATTCAGAAAATAAAAAATATACAGAGGATCTGCTGCAACGCCGTCGCCCACTTCGGTCCTATAAGCGCCAAAAAGAGTATGTAGCCATTCTCACACACTCGGTAGCCGAACAGAATGGAGTGTGTGAATCGTAGTAACGTTAACGCCAGACAGCGACATTAAGATTATAGTTAATCTCTCCGACAAGCTAGCTAACATTAGCTCGCTCGGTTTAACGTTACGTCGTTCGTCGTCCTGGACAGTGGAACAGCACTGAACCAAGATGGCCGCGTCCTCCCATCACAACAATCCCAAACATGCAACACAGGCTATCAGCTGGAGGAGGGCCGGGGCGGAGTTTAGCGGATTACACTCAGTGTGACACACCGTAACGGCTGTGGACTCATTGAGATATTATATGATGGATCCATCGAACATCGAGTGTTACCGTGGAAGACACACTCAGGAGGCTCTGGCGCAAATCATATAGCCTACCACATGGGTTTTCCCTCTATTTTCCAACTTCAGCACATCTTAAGACTTGGTATGAAGTAGGCTGCGAGTGTACTGGTCAATAAATGGTCAAGTTTGGTGGCCCAAATCTGCGTTCACTCCAATTCAGCAAATAATTATCAAGGAGTTCTGAAGCCGAATCATTTATTAAGTTTTGTTTTGGTAACGGGAGTCATTTGCCAGATTTATTGAGGATTTTTGATCCCTGGGAAGCCATTCATGAATACAGATGTGTTCATTTCCCCGTAGGCAGGTCTGTGGACTAATTCGTTTGATTAGCATATTTTACATCTGTGGTATGCATGATCCTGTGCATTACTGTGATGATGGGCCTACAGGGTTGGACCCTTTTGACCCTATAAAGTAGCCTATATCAATTACCTTTCACTTCTGCTCTAGAGAAAATGCGGTATACTTTGCCCATATTCTAGATCAGATGTCACAGCCTATGCTTAATCCACAGGTTTCAGACTTCACATACAAATGTGGGAATTCAAATTCTTGAGGGGAAATAGCCATTCCAGGTTTAAAACCAGTTCCAGCTTTACAGCTGACAAGGGACATATGCTGTGTATGTACTGTGTGGGGAATATTAAGTTTGTGACATAAAGAGCAAGTGTTTCATAGTGATTAGGGACAAATTCTTTATGCCACATTTGTGACCATGACTAGGTGAATCTAGGTTTTAACAATAATGTGAAATGGTGAGCATTAACCCTCCAAGATGTTAACCCACTACATGTCAGTCAGAAGTTATTCAAAGAACTGTAAATGCAGTCAAACATATTCAGAGCCTGGATGTGATCCAGACACTGAAATGTGAAAGAATACTATGAGACTTTTTTTTTTTTTTTTCTTTTTTCTTACTGAGACATCTTTGCAACTAAGTCAGAAAGAGAGTTCTGTGACCCACCTCCTGGTAACATCCGTGGTTATTAAAACACCAGCCTACAAATGTCTCCAATGTGAAGACAGCATGCACCATGCTGAACCTTGTTGTACCCTCTTATGTTCCAACAAGCAAAGACTATTTCTTGTTGCAGTCAAAAACTAAAGCACAGTCAGGACTAACAGTGTGATTCACATCTGAGGCTTGCTCCACAAAAGTGAAAACATAAGCACCTATTGTAATGAGAAGTGGCTTATATGGCAAGTCAGAGTCTAACTCTGGATTATATATTTTTGTAAACGGGGCTACACAGTATTATGAACATCACCTTAAGTTGTTCACAGAGGCTCTAAATGCAATGTTCCACTTTAATTATTATACAAATCACACCCCAGTAGAATTCAGATACTGAATTACAAAAAAAGAGAGAAATTAAAAACAGCATAGCAAACCAGTTCAAGATTTATCTTCACACAACTGTCTTACTAGGGCCCCATGAGTTCCTTTTTGAGGATATCTTGAAATGAAACAAACAATACCAAAGAAAAGTAAAGATGAGAAAACTGTTGTAGCAATAATAAAAACATAATTTTCAGTAAAAAAAAAAAAATTGAAACGTGGCCAAAATGTAGAAAAACACTGTCACCAACACTATAAATCTACAAATAAATTAACACTGTAAATCAGTATGTGCTGGTAGACATGTGACTCTGCTGCATATACAGCTTTTGCATCACAAGTGTTACACCCCTACTATTTCATGAAAGCATAGACAACTAAATAGGTTGGTTAGTGTGGAAATATTTGTATAAAAATCAACGAAAATCTGGGGGAAGTAGGAGGAAAAAAATGCCTCAAAACTTCAAAGATTTCATAGGGCATATTTTAATCAGCGCAATATTAACAAAGCCTGATTGAATTTTCACTTTGCTGTTCATCTTTCTATTAAATGTACTGTTCTACCCAAACTTGCTTATTTGTAGAGATCTCAAAAAGTTTTTTTTACTCAGTTAAGTCCATTCTGTACAATCCCAACAGTCTTCTCTAAGAACAGGTTCAATCTTTTTAGAAAAAGTCTGAGGCTTTACGTCTCTTGGGAAGCTGCAGTAAGTTGTCCGTGAGGGAGGCAAGGTCCTGAGAGCTTGGAGTTTTGGCCTTGTTTGGCGTTGGTGTTCCTGAAGGTGTGGATGGGTCACCAAAGGGAGTCTTGCAGCCAGTGGCTCTGTGTGAGGGTGACGGGGTGTAGCTTGCCCTTAATGCTTTGTCTGTGTATTTACTAGATGTCCGATTTACAAGCCTCTGCAGGGCCGGTGTGAGAGCTGGGCTCAGGCCTTTAGGGGTCAGACTGCAAGACAAATGTTAAGGTCATTTAATTCATTGAATGAGAGAAGCTGAAGCATTTCAACACATCTACAACAACCAATAATGTGCAGAACTAGAGGCCTATTTAAATTTCAGAGCAAAACATTGTGGATTTGAACACAAATATATATATATATATATATTTTTTTTTTTTTTTTTTTTTTTTAAATCCCAACATAATAATTGCACTACATCCACACAAAATGTTTCAAACATACATTTGACAAAATAATTGGTATGTGGGAAGATATGCAACTCTTTTGTGTACTTCCCTCCATGCATGGAACCCAATCAGTTTTACACTTACTGTGCTTCCAGCATCCTGAGCCAGCTGTTTGGTTAATCAGAGTGGCTCCTCTTAACGTATACAGCCTCACACAGCCTTATAAGTGCATTAAAGCTGGTGATACCGGTGAAATAAAAATCAGCTGTGGCAACATTATAAATAAAAGGATTGAAGGAGTTTCAGTGCCACATCTCTAAACACAAACTGACATATAACACAAAAGGAGTGCAAACTAATATTGGAGAGGTGCTGACCACAGTACAAAAACATGGACATGAATGAAAGATGCAAGTTTACCATGGGGGTGTGACAAATTGAACTGTTCATCTGAAATTTACAAGTATGGATGAAGAAAAATCACTAGGCTATGTGTCTCCACTCACTGGATGTAGTTTGAACTGCAATAATTCAGCTGCTCTTCGGGCTTTTAACAACAGTTTAGCAACAGTTCTGTGATTACTTTGAACAAATAAGCCCATAGAGGACATTTAGATGACATAAAAGTTCTGGCAGCAGTAGTGGAGGTCCTCATCTCTTGGGCCACAGTGGCTGTAAACAGCAGCTTCTGTTTCTAAAACAATACAACTTGGCAATCCTAAGAGAACCAAATACACATTTTATTGCTGTGTTTGAATGGGAACACTATTCTGATAGTGATCAGTTTTGTGTTAAATAATGTTAGTTTGGTAGCTATCATTTTGGTCTGCTGACCATTACAGTTTTGTTGTAAACATCTGATTTGAGGCTAACACATTTATGGCTGTGTTCACAAAGCAACAGTAAGGGACCCAATTCTGATTTTTTTTCTTTTTTTATTATTGGTCTCAGCTTTCCAGTCATACCAAATTTATGCCACTACAAGACTGTTTAGACTCCACTTTGAAGTGATATTTAGCCCACTTGTCAACAACCTAGCACGACATGCTTGACAATCAATTCCTTAGGTTGTTTACTTATGATACCTTTACATATGATACCTTTCATAAGATAGTATCTTCACTTTTGCTTTAAAACCAGGCCGTCGGAATGTTAAGGGGTTAAGTGGCTTAAACAGGAATTGAAAATGCCAGATTCAATGTTTTTTTTTTTTTTTTTTGCTGTTCACACTGGCATATAAAAATCAGATCCATCACATTTGAGGAAAAATAGATCTAGGCCACTTTTTACTGGCTGTCTGAAGTCAAGTCAAGTCAATTTTATTTGTATAGCCCAATATCACAAATTACAAATTTGTCTCAAGGGGCTTTATAGGGATACAACATCCTCTGTCCTTAGACCCTCACATAAACTATTACTAAGAAGCTAGTTTAAGGAATGGCTCGTAGCTGCATTTTAACATTAACACTGGTTGCTTTGCCACAGTAGTCTGCTGGCCAGGTAGCTAAGTGTGTGATGGGGTTAATTAGCTGACGCTACTACAAATCCTAGGCCCAGAATTACATTAGTAAATCTGGTACTAATATGTTTTCAGTGTTCAAAGTCAGAATTAAGCCTTGTAATTGGTGCAAGACAATCTTCTTGAACAATCAGGGGTATTGGTTTTGCAATTGCTCAAAGTATGAATGTTTTAGATTTTGGCCAGTCATTTCATTCCATCACCATTCTAGGAAATGAAAACTCACTGCTAGTGGTTAGCTTAGCCAGGGAGGAGGGACTAACTTTGAATGTTGTGTTTACAAACTGAAACCAACAAATATTCTTCATTCTGCCTTTAAAGACTTAACTTAAACTTGCCCTTTTAGGAAAGCAGCTGATCCAGTGAGCTAATATTCTAGTAGTACATATCATCAAAACACAGTTTCAGTTAACCATCATTATCTGTAATTTACCTTGCCAGATTCTCCGTGACCTTTCTCAATGCCTCCTGTTTCTTTGCACGATTTTTGGCAGCAGCTTCATTGGCCATCTTTAAACCCAATCTCTCTCTTCTCCCAGGTTCTGGAATCTTTCAATGGAAAAAAAAAGTCAAGTTTTAAGCCTCTACAACACGACAGATCATTTTAAATGAAAGTTCATCAAATCAATCCTTACCACTACAGATGTATTACCTTAAATGAAGGGCCATGGTTCCTCTCAACATATGGAGTGTCTGAGCCATCCAGGCGAAATGGGGTGCTCTCGATCTCACCCCAGGTCATCAGAGGGGATTCAGAAACACCTGAGGGGACAAAGTTAGATTAATGACATCTTCTCCATAAGTACAAAATAGGGCTATTGAACCAGTTGTTTAAGGCAACATATTTTCAGCAATTCTAAAACTAATTCTAATTCTAAAACACAATTAAAAAGACCCACACACCGGGAGCAGGGGATGGCGTTCCTTCAAAGCCATATCCATTCACTGTTGGGGATTCATGTGGGATGAGTTCTTTCCCGTCGGGGCCCACTTTACCTAGTTTGAACTGAGCAGTAAACATGGTACATCAGCTATAGCACTCATGAGTTATTAACATCATTTAAGTTTTCAGTTTGAACATTTTACAGCTCACTTTTTTGAAAATTAAATCCCTATATTTCCAGACATTTTTAAAAGACAAAATGTTGATGTTGAAGTCACTTTTCCTGAAGCTTTTGATAACATGAGGGAACTGATTCACAGTAAATACATGTACAATAAGTACTAACACAAACAACCATTGTGTAACACTGTACATCGTATCTAAACTCAGAAAAGGTTCCTATAATTTACCTGTGCATTCAAGGCTGCAGCCTGCTGAATCTGGCTTTTGTTGAGAGCTTTGCTGAATGGATCTCCAACAAAGCGAGTATTCTTGTGAACTACCTCTCTTGGCTTCTTAAAAACAGCATCGTCATCTTTAACACCTATTGTAAAAAGAATCATGAATGTGTCAGTTTTCTATAGCCCACTTTAATCAGACGTATTATGTCCTTTTTGAACACTGCCCTTAACAGGCATGAGTACAAAATGATGCAAGTGCAAATGTCCTTACCCTCTGGATAATACATCAAGGCATTCTTTGCTTTGTACTCCCAGGTCTCCAGTCCAGCTTTCACGGAGTCAAGCTCCTTTTTCTCTGTTGATGGCAAGGCAAGGTTTTCCTCGTGACGCTAGAAAATATCACAAGTCTTTGATTCTGTTCAATACAGGTATTTGTATGAAATTTTTGTTACAATTTTGAGTTAGTATGTACCTGTTTGTATTCAGCCTCAGCCTCATATAACCACGCATTCTTGAGCTTTTCCTTGTCTTCTGCCAAAACCATTATCTGCTCAAACGATGCATTATCCTCACTGGTATTTTTAGCCAGAAAATGATCCAGACTGGGCAGCTCTTTCTCCTCCTTGTTGCTATCCTTGTTCTCTGTAAATACACAATCAACAGAATATGGATGGAAATGTTAAGTCTCTTTTTTTTTTTTGCTTAACTATTTCTAGATTACCCGCTATAGTCAGTGCAATATTACCCAGTTAATCCATTCATAAGAGGAACAAATGGAGTAGTCAATGTGAAATGAGCTGATCAAGTTTTATTTGTTTTGTTTTAATGATTAGATACCGTATTTCCCCAATTCATCGCCGGGCCGCAAATAGCCGCCTGGTTCTTTCAAACGCCTGGGGTCTGCACCCATTTTGCGTATTAAACGCCCACCCAAATAACCGGCTGGGCGATTATTTGCATTGTATTGAGGTAACCCAAAATAAGGCTATTCACCTTATTTCTGCAGAAGTAAACAGTTAGCCACACAATAACTGTGCGGCACTTCCGTTTTCTGTCAAAATAAGAGAGCTAGCTAACGTTAGAAAAAAGGGTGCACCGTAATCTTAAATCGACCAACTGTAAATATGTTGGACAGTAACTGGGCGAATAATTGGGGAAACACGGTAAACAAATGACTTTACAGATTTTCATTCCAATTTATTTTATGTAGCAGCAAGAAATCATCAGCCATGTCATTTAGAATTATGTTTTTTCTTAAGCTTGCATGCTTTCTCTCTCTTTTTCAAATAAAAATGACTTTGCTGATAGCTTGCTCTTAATGGTTTCACAGATTTAGAATGGGTACTAACTTAAAGGTGGAGTCAGCGATTCTGGACAAAGATTGTTGATATCTGAAATTGCCAAATTCAGGGAATATCTCCTCATGGTCTGCTAGCTGTATGTTCTGTGTGGGCGCTGAATAAAAAAATTCTGGTGTTTGTACACATCCCTGGCTCTGTAAATGGGAAACAAAAAATGTGGCCGGGACCAGGCCACTCAACACTATTTCAGCCAGTCAGCAACAGGGGGAGTTGGTGCTAGTGCACAGGACAAGGGGAGGAGGAGATATTGGAAAGGAGCCGCTGCAAGCAAGAGGGGCGGTAAATCTGGCTGTTAATTTGAAATATCAGAATTGCTGACTCTGCCTTAAATGGGCAAGGTAAAACTTAGACCCTACTGCAAAACTAGTTAAAAATCAATAAGACATACTGTATGAGTGGGTTAAGTGGAATGTATCTCTCCCTAGAGAGATACAATCCATATGTGTGTATTTTTACTTGTGGACACAATTTAATTGATTTGAGACTCTGAATTTATCTCCATTACCTAGTTTGTTTGTTTTTTCTCCCTCAAACACATATTTAATGACTTCTCACTGGGCGCTTTAAGGTACTATTTTGGGGAGAGTGAGATACTTACCCCCATCCATACCTTTGCTGCCAGTTATGTGTCTGCCATGAGTGGATGAAGGAGATCTTGAATGACCTTCTGGTGTTTCAAAGCTAGCAGGTGTCACATCTTATAACATGAGGGGTGAAAAGAAGAAGGGATTTTAAGTACATTCAAAATCTCTTCATGGCAACTAGACCAAATATCACTGATTTTTGGGAATTTGGATAAATCATGTCCCACTAAGAAAAATGCTATTTCTGTTGGAAATTTACAACATTTTAATGAATAAAAAGAATCAAGGGCATAATCAGGGGGTCCTTTGCACATTTGTAAGGTTCTTTTATAGGTTTATTTTTGTCCTCAGATAGGAGATAATCATTTCAACTTGATTAAAACAACCAAAAGTAATAATTTCATTGAATATCTTTACCACATGAAAGAGTACATCATATTAAAAACTACAAACAATGAGTTTTGAACAATATTTACTATTATTTTGTGGTTGCTCAAAATGTGTCCCACATATTCGTCACCACCATCAGATATTTATTTGAAAAACAAAAAAACAAAAAAACAAAAATCTCTACAAATACAAGGCCAATTACATTCCTGAGGAGCCCTTTCCAAACCTTCAGCTCTACTGCATGCTTCAAGACCGCTCAGGCTCCTGGAAGTTTGCTATTTTCTCTTAAATCTCTTCATATTTTCGGACACTGCTACTGTCACAACCATAGCATGTCAACACCGTCACTTTTGTATAAAAAATATTAGATTAGATTATGGAATAATTGTATACTTTTTAAGAAGAGGTCTGATGCAGGTAGCAACAGGGAGGAAACAAGCTGGCTAATGTGAACAACTCATGCTCATCATGTGAACAAGCAGGTTTTTGTCACCACCGTCAGACGTCACCACCGTCAGGTTTTCTGTCTGACGGTGATGACTGAAGTCTGAAAAATGCTTATAACAGTGCTCAGGATTCTTATTTTTTTTTGTACCAAATAGTTAAATAAAGTTGTTAAGCAAGAAGCCATTGACTTGAGTGGTATAAATTTTGGAATTGTATGTTGTAATGAGGCTACTGTCACCACCGTCAGAGGCAGTTATATTGGTTTTAAATGAATACGCTTACAATATGTTTCTTTGGTGCTGTTGAGTTATTAAAGTAATAGTCTATTTTAATACAAAAATATGTTTTTCAAATAAAAAAAAAAAAACATTACAGTGACGGTGTTGACAAAAACAAAGTAGCCTAATAACTGGAAAAACGCCTATTTTATGAAAAAAATGCAAAATGAGGAGGTTGCACTGGTACATTGATGAACAGCCAAGACCTTGGCCTATAATGATATACCTTCAGATTTTGTAATTTAACACACTTTTTTTTTTTTTCAAAATTAAAACCTGTTTTATCCAAATTCCCAAGAATCAGTGATATCTGACCAAGAGTAGGTTATATGTGGCTTAAAACTAAATTGTCATCAGTTTATCTTGCAATGAGGGAAAGCAGCAAAATCAACCTTGGATAATCCTCTCCTTTCTAACTAAGAGATCAAAGACACAATATACAGTATTACAATAAAATCATCTTACTCACAAGGTGCGGAAGATCGTGGTGTAGATTTTGTCAAAGATGAGCCGTATCGGATGGATATTTCTCTCATTCTCTCAAGGTCACCATTTTCCTCTGCTTCAAGATAGTCTTTCTGTGCTTGCAATTTTGTGACATCTGGGAAGAAATCCCTCTGGATGATCTTCTCCAAACTCTGTAAAATATCCGCCAGTAGAGGTACGTTAATGTCACATTGCAAGTTGTAATCACTTGAGGTCATTCTGATTTGTTAAAGAAGAAAACTCTACTTCGAACAAGTCAGACTTTCACTTAATTATTTCACCTTATAGCAGGCAATGTACCAATATTATATTGATATCATGATAGACATAGATGAAGTAGGGTTCAACTTCTTGCTATCCAAAGGCACCCAGGTGGCCCTCATTGGCTTAACTCAAGGATCATTTACAGCAAAATTTCATTTTACATGTATGAAAATAATCTTTCAAATAGCATAATGTTACATCCACACCAATGATGCAGATGATGAAACCAAGGAGCACTTCTACAACCAACTGCATCACATACTCCAGACCAAGAAAGGAAAGGCAGGGAATTTTTCCTTCATAGAGAAATCGGAAGCGGCTGCCTCTAGGTCCCAGCATGGTTAAACAAACATCTTTGCACTCACAGTAGTAACCACCTTTCTGTACAGTAGAATTTTCTAATTTGATTGCAACAATGGCACAATCCAGCTTCCTCCAGCATGTGTAGGAAATTAAGTTTTTCTACAACCCACAGTTGTGGGTGGTCGCTATAATTTACTTGCTAAAGACTAATTTGGCAACTGGAGAGTGTTACCTTTGAACTCTGCACAAACAGAGACACACACACATAAACATACGCACATACTTCCCACTTATTATGTCACTGCACACACACTAACTTGCCTCGCCTCACTCCTCTCTATCTCTGTGGCTATAAGTGGTTTTCCACACAAATTACCTGGTACTTTTCCCAGGGACTACTTTTCAAGGAAGTAAAAGGTTCCTTCAGCCTGTTGTTGTCTGTGCTTCCACCATGGTCTAAAGATCCGTGAAGATTAGGCAAATGAATCCTCTGATGTATGAAACAGCGATGGCTGTTTTCCATGCCATTTTTTACAGTTGTGAACCATCAGACAATTTAACCTATTCTAACTCTTGCTTGTTGACAGATTACATCAGCCTCTGACACGTTTTTTTATAGTATTTTTTTCCTATGTATCTGCTTTGTGTCCGGTCAATGTTCTTTGTCAACAGTGTGTTTTATAAATTCACCCAAAATCGCAACGCACATACTGGATTTTTCATCTGAGATCAGAGCGAATGCAGCCAAGATATGATTAGGCCCTGCAGTATGCAAAGAGGGCAAGAGAGCAGCAGTGGTCGAGCAAGCTAGACAGTGAATGAAGAGAAGGAGTTGAAGTAGTGAGAACAAAGGTTTTGTATCACCACAACACGAGAGGTTCTTCATCACACAGTCGTAACTACGCCCCAAACATTTTAGACTGATAGGTACAGTAGTATGCGAGACTAGCTGCAGACAGACACACACACCAGACCACGTCTGACTGAGATAATTATCACCATCATACTCAACAAACTACAAACATTCATCAACTGACACCTCAGGTCAAAACAAATCAATCACCAAACAGGCATTAACATTGAACCCACAGGAGAAACAAAGGAAGATGTGGAACTACAAGGAGAAGAAGCATGGGACAAGAGATTGGGGCTGAATCGACAGGCACAAGATTGAAGAGGATGAAGGGCTTTTGTTGATGTTACATGTTCCTTAGGGAATACAAAGGCCTACGTGAATATAAGAGTAGATACTATCTATGATGTTAAATGTGGTAATACTGATTGTTGTCTTTTCGTCGTTTTAAAGGCTGTATTACAGTTAAATGGTGCAAATTTCCTCAACTCATTAGACTGCTGTAGCCGCTCTCTGCCTCCACCTGCGCGGCCATCAAATCCACATCTTTAATCGCTGTTCACGTGCAGGTCCTACGCTAACTCCTGTAACGACAAGGTACGACTAATGTATTGACCACCACCCTCGCGTGATCAGTGCGTCAACCTTAGCAACACATAGCGTGCTCACCAGCACAGTTGACTTAGCCTGTAAACGAAGTAGCTAGATTGAACTGTCACTTTTAATAAGGGTTACTCCATTTGCCTCCGTCTGTTAGCATGCGATCAGCCCCCTGACGGAAGACAGCCTCCCCTCTCGGTCCAAATTGTAAACAAGTTATCACGCGGTTAAAGTTACCTCTATGTACTCGTCTTCGTCAAGGACCTTTCGCTTCAGGCTCTCCGTCTCCGTCTGCTCGGGTGGTTGTCGGAGAGCGACTGTGGTGACCGCTGAAGGAACCAGAGTCCCAGACAACGATTTTCTCACACTGGCACTTCCCTCCATTGCTGAGCCACGGTACGCTAGCTTATGGTATTAGCTTTTTACCTAGCTAGCTAGCTAACGATAACCGACAAAAATCGACAAAATGTTAAAATACAACTTTTGAACTTAACAAATGAGTGAAAACGGCATTACAGCTACATCTCTTATCTTGGCCGACTAATTAATCTTGGGATAACGACAGCATAACGTCGCTTTAAGTCAACTTTATGTCACCATCTACGCCACGGATGTTTTTTTTTTTTTTTTTTTTTTTTTTTTTAACTTGTATCCTAATCAGACCCATGGAGAGACATGGCTCTGTTTTACCCAATAGCGTACTTCCTCTTCTTCTTCTCCTTCTATTTTATAGGCGGGTTGCAACCATTTGAGGAGCATTACCGCCACCAACTGAGGTAAAGTGAAACAAGTCTTGACTCTTTCAGTTGGTCAAGTGTGTAAATATAGAGGGAATATGCAGTGTTCCCAGATTTATAACCAAAAATACAAATTAAGACAAATTCAGACAGTCAGTTTTTCTATTCATAGTGACAACAAATGTTACTGCACACATGCATACAATAATTTAAATTGCCATTATTATTGCTGTTGTTGTCGTTGTTGTTGTTATTATTGTAATTATTATTATTAGTCGTAGTAGTAGTATTGATATTATTATTATTGTTGTTGTTGTTGCTGTTACTGTTGTTATTGTTGTTTTTGCTATTTTTATTTTTGTTATTATCATTATTAACCAAAAAAGTAGTCTCAGATATATTTTGATAGACCTTCTTAAGACCATTCTTGCGATTATTTTTTAGCATGAAGAATGACCAGGTCTAGCCCTTGGCAGAGGAGACATTGTATCTCACCAGGCCATTCCTGGATAAATAAAGGGTAGATAAATAAATTGTAAATTTGAAAACTTTAATTGACCGATAGGCCTACTGTTATTATTGATTAATAAATAGACTGTGTGATGTAGTCTCTCTCTTGCTGTTGTATATAGTACTAGTATACTACTAGTACTACTACAACTACTAACAATAACAATAATACTGATGAAAATAATAATAAAAATGACATCAAGAAAGAGGGGATATACTACTTTAACCAATGGTTTCCAATGTGGTGTTGAGGGCAACACTTAGGGTCTTTTAGAGGGACCCCTGGCTCCCCAACAATTACTTTATTTGACTGTTATTTAATTCACTAGAAGTAAGCAGTCCCCTCCACCATCTAACAATAGAGAATAGACTACTTGAAGATATTTTACCAGTCTCTGCCTGCCCAAGATACTGCTCCTGAACCTGCATGGAGGTGAATGTGCCAAATGATGTAATTTTTCAATCAAAGCAAGATATTGTTTTAAAATTGTAATTGAAGGTTTTAACTCTTACTTAATTAGTTGTGATAAGCTTTTGGAATATCCTTATGGCTTGAGGATGGAAAATAAAGTTCCTGTATCTCCATGTTTCATGTTTTAAAATAAAAACAAATCAGGCCCATTTAAAAAAAACTTTATTTGTTCTCAAAGGACACTTGTTTTATGACCTGTACCAACTGAAAGCCACCATTTACAGTTTCTCAATATCTTTAATATTCTGGATTGGCAGTAACATGCTGTGAGTCCCTGTGTCAAATACTTAGTCGCTCGGTTTCATAATTACCAAAATTGTCTCCAAATCCTGTTTCTTGAAACTGATAAAAAAAAGGCTCCACATTTGTTTATTAATTGACTAAGGATTGCGCTGACTGTAATGGTTGATGGTAATCACTATTCATCAGACAAAAAGTCATCAGAAATGAGGTTTCTGAAAAAATCCCAAGATCAAATTTGTCCAGCATCCCTGGCATTTCTCCCTGTTTCTATAAATCTCTCTCTCTCTCTCTCTCTCGCTCTCTGTCTCTCTCTCTCTCACACACACACCACACACACAGACACAGACACACACTCTCTTCTCTGTCTTAATTCTGTAGTCCATATACAAGTTTCAGTTTTCGATGTCTCCCACACCGAATGTTAGTCGTTTTTGACGCCTCCACTTTGCTCTTCGGTTTTTAAACCAAACCTATTAGTAATAAAAAGAGAAGGTATATTATTTTGTGATTGTTTCAAGCCTGCATGCATTCACATTTCTATATACAACTAGCTTTTATTAACAGATTTATAAATCCAAATACTTGTGTCAAAACAGGTAAATAATGAAAACATCAGAGATGGCTATCAGCTGTTTCCATGCTTATCCAAATGAGTACAAAAGTTGCACAGACAAAACCATGTGCACCATCTACCACCTCTGACACTAATACAATGCTTAGCTGAAACAGAGTTTGACATGCATTCAATTTAAACCTCTCCTTGTCACTATGACAATAATTTGAGATGCTGATGTTGGCCTTTACCAAGCACAGTCATGAAGCAGTAACAGTCTTACCTCTACCCGTTCTTCTCGTAAATGAGTGCGCTGTGCTAGCTTTTCCCTCGTGTTCACATCTGGATACTGATTCTGGAGGAAGAGCTCCTCCAGAGCGTCCAGCTGGTCCTCGGTGAAAATAGTGCGGTGACGTCTGGTGCGTCTCTGGACCTGACTGACTGCCTGCTCCTCTCTGCGACTGTCTCCCAGCCTGCACGGCTCCGAGAGCATTCCTGCAGACCATCCATACTGACAACCTGTGTGGTAGAGTAGAACAGCTGTTACTTGCAACAACATGTACTAACAGTGCTAACTCTGCTCATAAATAACTGATAATGGATAGTTTTGGCCTTACTGTCATGAATAAAGTCAGTCTGGAACACGTCTCCACAGCGAGAGCAGTAGCAGCAGCACAAGCAAGTGTGAGGAGTGGACTCAGTCTGGCCTCCAGCAGGACTCCCTGACCTCCCCGCCTTCTCCTTTAATCCACCACCACTTGCTCCAAATGCCCGGCTCTCCCCATTACCATTGGGGTATTTGTTCAGTATATTTTCAATAGTGAATGGGAACTTTTCTCTCTCCATCTTAATAAATCCATCCATCTCCAAAAAAAACTCCAGTGTAACACAAACAGTGATGGTCACAACACTTTTTGTTCGAGCTCGGCTTCTCCTCTCCTTCTCCTCTCTGTATATCTCGGCGTGTCTGGCCCTTATAGTGAAACTGGGCGGAGGAAAAAAAATAGTAAAACTATAATCCCCCCTATGGACCAGACACATAAAACGGTTGAAACTTAATTCCTAGCTAATCTGGGCAGTTTGTGAAGAGGTTAGAGAGGACGGCAGATTCAGTTAATCTTGCCTCATTCCTTTCTCCAAAAGAAATCAGATTTCACTGCATAAAATGAGAAGTGGAGAGCTCCTAAGATCCTTATTGTTGTGGTTTTAGAGTAAAGGGGATTGCCTGGTATTAGAAACCTGGATTTAAAGATGAACGCTTTGGTGTGGCCAAAGACTTGTATATGCGGAATTTGAGGATTAGCTCTTAAATTTATTTCTTAATGTCACTTTCCTATTTAGCTTTATCAACAAATTATCAAGTGCAAATTTGTAAGATATTCACCAAATTAAACAAGTCAAGGTAACTCTGACTGATAATATTGATTGATAATAACAATGCATACTGTTTACTCAAGCCAGTTAGCCAGTTACAGATTAAGGAGCCTGCACCTTGCAATACCTTTGGTGTCAAAGTGAAATGAGCAGTGATGCTAATAGATTTATTTTTACTCCCTTAAGAATGGTCAAGAACATTTCTCAGTCGGGGTCTGTTCATGTTGGTATTCACAATCATGCATAGTGTGTCTTATCTGCGTGATGCAGTCTTTGAGTCTTGACTTTCTGACAATGTGCACAGTCGAGGTAAAGCCATTACAGGTTAAATTCATCCCCCACCAAATCCTGTGATTTCATACAAGGCAATACACCTTTTTTTCTAGAGAATTAATGGATTTTCACAATCTGTCTTAAGCTCCTCTTATAAGGGCTTTTGAAAACAGATAACAATAAACACCATCCCATCCTTTTCACTTGGATTTAATAGCGACCAGATTGTTGATGTATAGTTTGCTGAGCGTTTGAGATCACTATCTGCAGTTATTGTGGCTGTCAATAGAAGGAATTGTACCACATCCACATTGGTTCAAATGGTTAAAAATTCATTACTGAGGATTAGAATGAAAGAGGTTCATTTTGTTGTTGTAAGAGCAATATTTAGTACAAGAAGTAAAGAAAATAAACCATATCTGCCCTGCAGAGCCACACAGCTCTTTTAATATCCCCCAAAACTGCAAAGCTTTTTGGGGGACTGCAATGTTTGATTCAAACACATTTAACCTTGAAACCTCATCAAAAGCAAAATGTTATAATCAGTAGACATTGTTTGCACTGCCTTGGAAATGGTGCTAATCAAAACTACATTAGTTTACAAAGCCCCTCAATGCGGTTGATAGTGCACTTTGAATACAGCAAAATGATGGAGTTTCAATATATTTGAATGTAGATAAATTCCGTGTCTCAGTTCTTGCAGTGGCTGATTGAACATCAAGTTCCAAAGTCAAATATAAAGGATGATGGTCATAAATATGTTTGATGCATTCTTGAATACATTTTCCTCTAATGATGATTAGCCTCAGCCTTCCTAATGTATGAATTGTGACAGTGATTGTGTATAAATGAATGAATGAATGTTGTTTTGTGGAGGTGTAGGTAGTGATTATCTACACATGTTCAGAAGTTGGCAAGAAGAGTCTAAAGTGGTTAAATGAAAGTTAACATAGCCCGACTCTTTGGCTAGACCAGCAGTTCTCAACCTGGGTTCCAAGGACCCCCAGGGGTCCTTGAGGGGATTCCATCCCCAAAAATGAGGCATATTTTAATTTCACTATTATTTAATTGACTAGAAGTTAGGTGTAGACAGGGCTTATCAAAACAGAGCTAGATGTTAGCCCAGTGAGAGAATCCTCCTCACTGTTAGTCTACAGTCTACAGTATAGACAGTTTGAAAATAACTAAGTCTGATCAGATGGGGATACCAGAGGCTACATCATATCAAATACAAGTCTATGGTCTGATGTGTATCAATTTGACAAAGGATGAGAGTCACTGGGCTACACAGTGATTCGGATTAAGATGATCAGATGTATCAGAATGTTTTCTGTAACTGATTATGTCAGTATGAAATGATGGCAGTTGGCCAAGAGCAAGCAAGCAATGCACCAGGAAAAGATTGTACATTTCATGACCATTCCTCTTGTTAGAAATGAGTGCAGTGTAACAGGACCGAGTTCCCTGAAGTGATGATTCCTCCGTCACTGTACAGCACTCAGGGTCAGCACAGGAACATTTCACACTGCTGTGGTCCATCAGCTCTGAATACTTTGATCTACACACCTGGCATGTTGATAATGATGTTACTAACACTATTACTACTGCTGCTACTAATAATTATCTAACCATGGTGTATAGAGTGCTTATCAAACCAGTGCCCATGGAACTCTCTCTGTACAGAGAGTGATATTATAGTACACCTTGCTAAGTCTCTTTATGTTTTGTTTTTTTTTTTTTTTTTTGCTTTGTCACTCATATGTAAGAGAGTTGTGAGTATTTATTCAGTGTTTATATGATGGGGACAAATATATATAAAGTGAACATTTCATAAACATTCTGATGCCATTTATCATAAAATTGATAGCTTAAGCTAATTTGAAATATTTGTTGCTAGTTGGGTCTTAAAACAGTTACACATAAAACAGTCACAGGATGTCATTCCTTCCTGTGATCATCAGACTTTTAAACACCTCCTGTGGAGGGCCAGATAGCCTGGGTTAATGGACTGAATAACTGCATACTAATTAAACCCTGTTTATTTAACCCTTTAATTGTACAATAGTTTATATCTGTAGGACTTAACAACAGTTCAACAGTGCAATATCCCTGTTTATATATGGTGTATATAGGTATACCTGTATTTATTGGTGAAATTTTTTTGTAGGAGTACTGCACATATTTATTCAGAATACACATACTTTTTAGAACTAGGCTTAGTGTACAAGTGGGATTAACTCACATTTATATATAATGCATTTTTACCACAAATTTTCAATGCACACATTTTTTATTTCTTATAATTTCACTTATGCTTATATTCCTCTCTTGAGAATTTGAGCAACTGTATCTGACTGACCCATTTTCCCCTTTGGGATCAATAAAGTATTTCTGAGTCTCATTCTGAACATCAGAAATTAATGCAGAGCACAGGATAAATCTAAAGTGCAACTTAAAGATGTGCAAAAGCATTATGTCCCCTCCTGCATTCAGACTCCCAGCTCAAGGACCTAGTGTCTATTTGAGTAGGTTTTAAGACACAATGCCTTCAGGCTTTGTGAACTTAGGTGGAAAGAGCGTAAATAAACATGAGTTCAAATCACTTGATCTCTTCATTCCTATTATCCACATATGCTTACTGAAATACCTGCTCAGCGGCTGAATTAACATAATGCAACAGGCCCTGACCTTATTTGTTTTCCTAACTAGCCCCGGGGAGGAAAAGAGCAGCACCTGGGAGTTAATGAATCAACGAGCGCCCCCGTCTGACAAAACAGTGCAATGGCCATCGGTGAATGCAAGCGACAAAGAGCGGCAGCGTGTAACTCGCGATACCAGATACTGGGCGGAAAAGGCGGGAGAGGATTGCCGCTTCCGCGTCCGCGCAGCACAGCCAAAACACCAAGGCAACATGGACGATAAGTTAATATTGTCCGTATTTAATTTCCCAGAGCTGTACAATGTCACTTTGCCTAATTATCGTTGCACGGAAAGTCGAACAAATGCTTGGAGAAACATCAGTGCCTTAGTTGGAGTCCCATGTGAGTCTTTGATTTTATTTTCGCATAAGTTTACGACGAGTTATTATTTGCCTAGCTAATGGCCGGCGTGTACAATTTTAATATCGAGAGGTTAGAAACGCGGGGTGTTTGGTTTGGGGGTCTTCCCGTCAGGTCTCAGGCAGCAACGTTTGCGGCGGCGGCGGCGGCTTGTGATGTGTGCTGCAGCGTAGCATTTTTATGCGCGCGAGGAGCACGAAAGCGCTCGGTGTCGTAGCCGCGCGCACCGTGCTAGCGGTAGCAAGTGCAGCTCGCACGCCGTAGGCCGCGCTGCACAGAAAGGCAGCGGCTCCGGCGCCGCCAGCCGCCAGCCGCCTGCCGTCCGCCTCCACAGCGCAGGATGCGAGGCACTCGGCGCGGTGGAGACTGCATCTCTGAGCCACAACTTCGGCGCTGTTTAGTTCACACTGTAGAGAGCAGGCGGAAGGACTTTAGCCGTGCAGTGTAGCGGTATTATGTTGAAGTGGAGGGAAACCCTGACATCAAGGCTCCCAACCCCTTTGATAGCCGGTGAACTGAGTCATTACGGACAGTGACGTGGCTGTGAATAAAAAAAAAAAACATATCAGCTTTGACCTACAGACAGTCGATGATCATCATCTTAAGTCAAACCACCTGCGGAAATAAATAAATAGATAGATAGATAATATACGCATTCACGACAGCATAATTAAGACAAGACAGGCTACTTATTATGGTTCATTTTTAACAAGATATGTCTATCTGTATAAAAGGTCAATTAACTGCTCTGTATATACAAAATGTCAGTTGACGTGGGTTTACTAATCACCACATCCCCAGTTGATCTCATGAATACCTTTACCCGTTAGGCCAAGGAGGAGAGGCCGAGAGTCGTGGGTTTTCATCCCTGCCCAACACTGGACCTAGTGATTTCACTGACAAGCATGAGAGGAAGAACTAACAAGTAAAAATGGCTGGTGTGGTGTATGGATTGAATCATCCGTAGATTTACTTACAGCCCTCCATGGCACATGGAGTGCTGTATAAAATAAAGTATTGTAATAAAGTTATTACTGTGATCATGCACCATTTAAAAACAATATTGACATGCACATGGAGAAAAAAAAATACAAACAGCCTGTCTCCTGCAGTTCTGTAATTATATATAAATTATTCTCCATTCACAGAATATTCCTGGCAGACACCAGCATTTTTCAGCAAGCGATTTGTTGCTCCCCCTTATACTCTTATTTTTCTTTTCTAGCTGAGGAGTGCAAAAGAAAATGGAAGAATCTGAGAGACAGGTATTTGAAAGAAGTCCGAATGGAGATCAAGAGCAAGCAGCAAGGAGAGATGATCCCAAGTCGATGGAAATACAGACAACTTCTGAATTTTCTCGCACCCTTTACAGGATCAAGAAATGGGACGACAGAGAATGGCAACAACGAAGAAGACCATGAGAATCCTGACAATGAATCTGGTAACACGGAGGGAGAAACCACTGCAGCTGAGGGCAAAACACAGCAAGCCGCTGTGAAGATCCCTGCAAATCAAGGTGACTCAAAAACCCCGGTAGCATTTCTGACCCAACTGCCTCCGATGTCTCAAGACACACAGCTTGCCCAGCTGGCTGTCTTGACCAAGATCCCACCAGGTTCAAAGATCAGCCCGACTGGCAAACCTGGAAGGAAACGGCGTATGCTGAGAGATGCACTGTCTTTGCCTTGTTCCCAAACTACACTGATCCCAGCAAAGAGGCAGGCAAAAGACTCTTCACTTCCCAATAGGCCCCGTGACGAAGATGAACTCTTTCTGCTAAGTTTCGTCCCTGCTTTGAAGCGGCTCGCACCCCAAAAAAGATGTGAAACAAAAATAAGAATCCAGCAGATCATGTATGAAGCAGAGTTCAATGTTTCACAGCCGGAGCCTCAAGAGAAACCGCCAGAAACACAGGACTAGGCCAAATTGACTTTTTTGTATTCTATTCTTTGATAATGTTAGACAAATGTTTTATAAAACTTCCTCCACAAAGATGACCAAAAAATACAGTATATTTTTTTCTTTTTTTACAGTACGTCTGACAATTTGAACACAGGTAACTAAGTTAAAATCACAAAATGTATCTCTACTCACTCACCTACTTTTGTGTGGAAATGTTTCTTTCGTTCTCCACATTTGTTTTTCAGGAAATGACTTGCAGTATCAGTCAGATGGCACATTAGTTACAAATGTAAGGCTTATGAGAAAATGAAGGCCAGAAAGATTTATACCCCGAGGCAAAGAGACTGTGATTAACATCTTTATTTACATAGCATTTCTGTCAATAGAGTGAATTCACATTTAGAAAACTGGTTAATGTTAAATCAATAATCTGCATTTGAACTCTTCCATATTCTACAGTATTTTACATATAATTGCAGTGTCAAACAATCCAACTCAGCAAAATTAAACATTACACAATTTGGGAGAGAACACTGTCAGAAATCAGTCATTCAGCTTATTATGTGCATCATCACATCTTGTCTGTCTCATCTACAATAAAGAGGCAGTGTGACCATTTTTTATGATTGCAAACTTCAATATTCATGACTTCACATGACATGCATAGCATTTTTGGTAAATTCATCATTTGGTGATGACTGTTTCAACTTTAAAGATTTTTGTAACTGTAAATATATTTTTCTAATGTATTGATGTATTGGTGAAAATAGAGACAACGTGGGGTGAAGACATGCTGGTATTCAGTATGGGGGATTATTTGCAACAAATAAAACACCAGCAAAGTGAATATCCCATCTGTAACTGCAAAGCAATTTCTAGGGTTGTATTTCACTTTGGCAGATCATTTTCAGTCTTTAGAGTCAGTTAATTCTCAGTTTTCTTCATTTTCATTCCCTTGCATTTTCTGGCAAAAACCTAAATCTCATGAGCATACTTCTAACACATAGTAATATTGCAGTGATGGTGTCATTTTTTGTGTCAAGGGATGTAGTTTACAAGCTAAATGAACAATACCTGTAGCTCACAGCCTTGATTTGTTTACATGCAGACCGCGCTTTAGAGTGTAAGCGATTGTGTTGCTTGTCCCTGATGCAAGATACATAGAAGTGCAGATGACGGTGTTCACTCTGTAATTTAACCATGCGGAGACCTAAACATTTTCCATTACTGCCTATTGTGCTGTGGTTCACTTGTGTAAAGAAACTCAGGTCAGCAGCTGAATGTTCATGGTTTCCTTTTGCAGTAAACTCGTAATATTTTACCAAAAGTGAAACACTGCTTCAAGGCTTGAAATGTGTGAACATGTAAATCAGACATCAGTGACAGGATAACTGCTACTGAATCATCTTTTAATCCTTTTGATGTTGACAAATATTTGTACACAACTGTGCATGTGCCAATTATCTGTAATGATGGAAAATCAGGTATATTTGGCTGCATAACCGATTCCAGCCCAGGTTTATAAAACAGTATTAAAATGTGGCTATAAATAAAATCTGGGGTCTAGTTTAGACACTAGAAAAAAATACATTTTTAACAGGAAAAAGATGCTTGTGTGCAGAGTATGGAGGGACTCAAGCTGTAGGACCCAATACAGAAAACAGGAGCAATGAGATATAAATTTTTTATATCTCATTAGAAGCTTATGGGTATAATAGTAAAACTATCATTCACACAGTGGAAGTCCAGTGACTGTGTAATCAAGTTGAGTATTCTGCAACAGAAATTTAACACAAAACAGTATAGGTGATGTGAAAAAATAGAGATGTGTTAGAATCACATCTGAATGGAAACTATAGCCTAAAACATGGACAGGATTTGGACAGTCCAAGTGTTGAATGTTCAACTCAATGACCACTGAAGATCTTCATTAGGGTTTTTGTAGTATAACATGCCTTTCAACGTACTAATAGTATCAAAACAACAGTCAAAAGCAGATAATTGTGTTAAAAGTGCAACTGAAGTCGATGAGGACCACCAGTGCACTCCAGCTGAACAATCAGCCGTCCAGTTGTGCAGGAAAAAATTCAGCAATAAAGAGAAAAATATTTATGTGGGCAGAGTACTGAAAAGACGTCACAGCACACATGCCCCTGTGTGTGTCTAAAGTATGAAGTACAGTAGTTTGGAATAAGTTTCAACAACAACAATAATAATAATGATGATGATGATGATGATGATGATGATGACAAACGCCGCAAGTGAATAATAAGAAATAAGTAGGGAAAAAAGCATTTAACTTAATTAAATTCTTCCTCATTTGTCCAATTAGTGTGTTTTGCAAAGCAATCACACTAACTGATCATGATAAAAAGCATCAATATGTTGTATATTGCAGCTACAACTTACTTATTCGATTATTATCACAGAAGCCTTTTTCTTCGACAGACATGCATCATTTCAATCTCACGTGGCTTTGTTTCTATCCTTGCTGTGACTTAAGACATTTGGTGAGCTGCCACATGATGTCACTGACAGCATTACACATGTGGAAACAAATGAAAGGCAGTGAAGTAACCAGCATCCAGTTAGAAATGTGTAAAAATATAACGGTGTAAAATGCACAGATGTTCCTCTCACAATAAAAATGCAAGCATAGCTTAGATTAACTTTTTTTCTACGAAATTTTTAAAAACCCTGTTATGCTCTTCTTGTCCTCTCAATTACCAACCTTACTACACATCGTGTTTAAAATTCCTTGTCTCAGAAAACTGTAACCCAGGACCTTCTCGCTGCGATTCAACAGCATTACCTGATGTGCCACCATGCTGCCCTATGCTTGTTGTGGTATGTGAATTTTCGGGACCAAGTTTTTGCTTTAAGACGCTGAGTTTCTCCAAGTGGTGAAAGAGGAGACACATTATCTACAGTATAATGAAGCATAGAAAAAAAAGAAAAAAGCTCAATTACAACATCAAAAATGTAGAGAGGCAGAAACAAGTAGATGCAAACAGCGATGATGTATCATAGTGTCTAATCTCTGACAGTCAAATCCTTTCTTTTGGGTCATTAACACAAGGCTTTGTTTTGGTTGTTTGGGCATTTAAGCAATTAGCAGCCAGAACATAATCAGCAGAGCGACAAACAGGAAAAGTCGAGAAAGAAACTGCTCGTCCATGTGCTGTGGTGTCCCAGGGGCAGCTGTGTTTGTAGGGGGAGGGGGGTGTCATTATTTAATAACAGAGAATATTTGATACCTCCATAAACAAAGATGCAGTCTATTCATGGCACAATAGAGCTCACTGTGTAAAACATCAATACCTGGTGGAGGTCTTCCATCGTTGATGTTAAAAGCTGTAGCAAAAATACCAAAAGGAAAGGCACCAATTCCAAAGGACATTTGGAAGCCCCCATCTCCAAAGCCAAATCCTTGAAATCCCTGTAAAATATTTTATTCTTACATGAACATATTATCTCTTGTATACATTTTTTCAATATTTAGCCATGTCTTCATAAATGTGTGAGGGAAAAGCAGTGAACATGAGATATGACAGAATAGCCACTGAAATTTCTTGTCATTCTCAAGAGAGGCTGCTCCACCTGCTGCCACTGAGGAAGAGAAGCTGCCAGAGAGGTGTCAGCATCTAATAGGTCCCAGTGGGGAGGCTCCTTTTGTTAATGAATAAAGTACAAATCTGCTCTACAGCAACAGCATCATCCAGTGTAATAGTTTCATCATGAAGGGATAATGCAACTCAAAATCTGACATTGCAAAGAGCCTTTCCCAATACGTGCCTTACAATATAGCACAGATGGAGATTTAAATGTACTGATCTGGCACAATGTAAGGTCATATAGATTGTTATTATTAGATTACTATTAGTAGAAGTGGGACACAGTACTTACACCACGATTTTCTGGCTCAGGCCTTTGCCCTTGTGGTCGAGGAGGTGTTCGTTCTCTACAACACAAAACACATTTCGTCATTGTTTAAGACCAAATTGTGTTAGGTTTCATTTCTTTTCAGGCTATGACAAAATACAAATGCTATTTATTACTGATGATGAATAGTTAAAAATCCTGAAATTTATATTCACAACAACACACAGGTTTTGATATTGAAACTTTTAGGATAGCAATATGAGCAAAATAAAAAATGATATTTATATTTGGTACAAAAAAGTCAGCTCTGTGAAATAATGCATTCCAAAAGGTGCATGGAATATATTCTCCACTGGAATTTCACAGTCATAAACAATCATGAGTAGGCTGCAACCAAAAATTAAAGACAGCAATGTTAAGTTTGACAAATGGCACCCACCTTGGGTCCTGCTGGCCTGTGCTCCCCCGCCCATATAAAGGGATGACTTTGTCTCGACTGATGCCAGCTTTGCACACTGGACACACTTGTCTGTTGGGTCTGGTCTCCAACCACTGCTTGGACATTCACAAATGTTAAAGAACTTCCTTTGTTTGCATCAGCTGTAATGCATCAGAGAAAATACACTGTTTGAAAATGGTGGAAAAGGGAGAAAACAAAAGCCTCTCTACTTACCTGATGTAAGCATGGCCAACTGACAGAGAGACAAAGGGAAGATGAGAGATCAGGTGTTGAATGAAGAAAGACAATACTTAATGAGATCAACATTACATGCATCCTGAAAAAACATGCTATACATAATTGATGTATAATGTAGTATCAGACATTTAAACTGAGACCTTTTTAAAACAACTAACACATTTTAAGTGTGATTTTTGGGCAAACATCTTTCTTACTCAAATAAGCACTGCAGTTAAAACTAAGCACTACATTATTTGGTCCAGTGCAGAGCAGTTAGGTTTTTTAGGTAGGAATATGGTAAATGATTCTATAAACTGTTTCTATATGACAGTTTCATTTAGGTTAGATAGCAACATGCTACTGTAATAATAATAATAAAAAAAAAAAAAAAAAAAAAAAAAAAAAAAAACCTGATGTTTTTCCATAAAACATCAGGATTTACTTTTATCATTTCTCACTCAAATTAAATATGCCAGGTTGATAAAGTCTGTGTCTTCTCTTTAGAATTTCACTTCTCTGAGTAAGATTAACTTTTATCAATGATGGGAAACATTAATAAATCATTTGACAGTTACTCTTGAAATCCGACAAGAGGCCAGACCTGTGCTGAACAGGCAAATTTATGATGAAATAACAAGAGGTGGGTAATCACTAAAGGTGTCGTGATATGATACTGTCACAATACTTAAGTCACAATATGACTGTATTGTGATTTTAAGCATTTTGCAATATGTTGAGTATTGTGATATATTGTGATTTTTTTTTTACTTCTCTTCAACTGCAAATTATGTTCCTGAGAAAAAACTGTCAACATGTGTTTTATCTTATGAGATGGATTTCATTCTGTTTTATCTCACTTCAATTGTTGTTATTGCAGCAAAATGGGACAGTGACAAACTCATAAAAACCTGTTATCAGTCTTGGCAATACAAAATTAATATTTGGCATCCGTGTATCACTCCAATTTGCCACACAAAATATCGCGATACTATCCTGTATCAATTTTTTTTTTTTTTTTTTTTTACCCACCCCTAGAAATGACCAGGTTGTCAGATTCAGAATATCAGCAAGGTGGGGTACACATACTGCAATACTGTGCTATACTATGTCTTTTAAATCTCTCACTTTTAGCGCATTTGGGCTTTTTATTTTCCTGAGTATACAGACTGCAGGCAACAACTTCAATAGTGGCATAAGAAATGTACAAGCTGGCCGTGGTTTTGACTTTGTGTGATCATGACTTGGACAGACAGTTCTTGTTGTGGTGTTGACTACAGTGCCCTGGACTAAAAGACACTTTCACATTAGCGCACTGCAGTAAGCCTAAGCAATACAGTGATAATGAATGACTTGTACCAGAAGAGGTGTCCACACAGGCTGATCACAGCATCCTTGGAGGTGTCCAGACAGATGTTACACTCGAAGGTACTGTCTTGACTGCCGCTGTCACCCCCAGTTGCACTGCTGGAGCCGGGGTTCAAGTTCTCAGTGGTGGCGGAGCCTGAGGCTGGAGGGGCAGCGTTCGCCATTAGCCTGAGTTCAAGTAAGATTCACAACACAAGAAGCATAGGCAAGGGGTGCCCGCCGGACACACTCCAGTCCTTCAAAACATACACACGGACGTCCGGTGGATGCAACGTGTCGCCACACGGGGAAGTGATGAGAGGATCAAAAAAGGAGTCTGCCAAAATTCCTCCGACTCTGAGTTCAAACCAAACAAATAGCAAATGTTAGCTAGCTCTCGTCTGAGCTAGAGTCACCGCGCTACTTGAAGCTAACGCTAGCAAGCAGAGGCTGGGCAAAACCGGCTATTTCGCTGTTGGTCGCTTCACAAAATAAAGCGACAGACAACAGTACCTCAGCTGACAGTAGTCCAAAGCGTTCCCGGTGAAGCAGGTGGTATCCTGACGAGAGAGTCCTACTTTATGTCGAGAAACTGTGAAATGAGATTATTACAGTTGGTTGCGTCACCGGGTCCGCTGCGTTACCCGGTAGTTGGAGCAGTGGGCGTGACCTGTGTCCAGAGAGTTCTACATCAAGCTAAACCATGCAAACCACCTACCTTTATTCACTGGTTGATTGATTGACAAAATTTGCAAGTTCAGTAGATTAGTGTCATCGAAGCCACACAAGCCACCAGAGGGCTTCTGTCTTCACAAATGGGCAAATTCAGTAGTTCAGATACACAGAATTTGAATTGATAGAACGGTCACTCCCATTAAAATCTACCTTATCGATTGGTTCATTTGGCTGGTGCTCTGGCAATGGCTGCCACAGAATGAGTGAAAATAGTTTATCATAGAAGTCTGTTGCTTTTGATGCGAGAACACAGAACAGTTACACACGCAGTAATTAAACAGATGGAAAAAAATGCTTCTTTGTCCAGTCACCAAAAGGCTTTTAAATATTCACTTTTCAGCTTAAACATGTTCAACAAGTTTTACTGGATATGCACTACGCAATACTTAAAACTGAATACCAGAAATCCCTTGGAGGAGGGTACCTAGACTCAGAGAATCTCTAAAGTAGTATCGTAGACAGGCTCTGACTTAGGCCTATTTTGTCTAGCCAAGCCGAGACACCATATATGGTGGCCGGGTAGGGTCATGTTTGCCTCCTCGTCCTTTTGTGAATGGACTATTTTAGCATTATAGCGCCTCCTGGTGTGTGGCTGCCGCTGAGGGCTGCTGTAAGGCAAAATGACATTATATAGTCTGTTCAAAAACAGGAGGCGATGAAATGAGATATATTTTCTGCTTTTGAGCGGTGCTACAATACATTTGAAGAGGGGCAAGCTGAAAACATGTACAAGTAATTTTTCGTTGTCCATGAACTTTGTGAATAGTCTAACAATGTCCTCATTTTTTCATTAACATTCTAATCATTTACTATCCATGTATGTATGAATGTATGTATGTGTGTGTGTGTGTGTGTGTGTGTGTGTGTGTGTGTGTGTGTGTATCTATATATATCTATATATCTATATCTATCTATCTATCTATCTATCTATCTATCTATCTATCTATCTATCTATATCTATGTCTATATACACTATATTGCCAAAAGTATTCGCTCATCTATCCAAATCATTGAATTCAGGTGTTCCAATCACTTCCATGACCACAGGTGTATAAAATCAAGCACCTAGGCATGCAGACTACTTCTACAAACATTTGTGAAAGAATGGGTCGCTCTCAGGAGCTCAGTGAGTTCCAGCATGGTGCTGTAATAGTAATGTAATAGGATGCCACCTGTGCAGTAAGTCCAGTTGTGAAACTTCCTCGCTACTAAATATTCCACAATCAACTGTTAGTGGTACTATAACAAAGTAGAAGCGATTGGGAACGACAGCAACTCAGCCACAGAGTGGTAGGCCACATAACATCACAGAGCGGGGTCAGCAGATGCTGAGACGCATAGTGCGCAGAGGACGCCAACTTTCTGCAGAGTCAATAGCTTGAGACCTTTAAACTTCATGTGATCTTCAGATTAGCTCAAGAGCAGTGCGTAGAGAGCTTCATGGAATGGGTTTCCATGGCCGAGCAGCTGCATCCAAGCCTTACATCACCAAGCACAATGCAAAGCGTCGGATGCAGCGGTGTAAAGCACACCGCCACTGGACTCTAGAGCAGTGGACATGTGTTCTCTGCAGTGACGAGTCACGCTTCTCCGTCTGGCAATCTGATGGACGAGTCTGGGTTTGGTGGTTGCCAAGAGAACGGTACTTGTCTGACTGCATTGTGCCAAGTGTAAAGTTTGGTGGAGGGGGGATTATGGTGTGGGGTTGTTTTTCAGACGTTGGGCTCGGCCCCTTAGTTCCAGTGAAAGGAACTCTTAATGCTTCAGCATACAAAGACATTTTGGACAATTTCATGCTCCCAACTTTGTGGGAACAGTTTGGAGATGGCCCTTCCTGTTCCAACACGACTGCGCACCAGTGCACAAAGCAAGGTCCATAAAGACATGGATAAGCGAGTTTGGTGTGGAAGAACTTGACTGGCCTGCACAGAGTCCTGACCTCAACCCGAGAGAACACCTTTGGGATGAATTAGAGCGGAGACTGCGAGCCAGGCCTTCTTGTCCAACATCAGTGTTTGACCTCACAAATGCACTTCTGGAAGAATGGTCAAAAATTCCCATAAACACACTCCTAAACCTTGTGGAAAGCCTTCCTAGAAGAGTTGAAGCTGTTATAGCTGCAAAGGATGGGCCCACATCATATTAAATCCTATGGTTTAAGAATGGGATGTCACTCATGTTCATATGTGTGTGAAGGCAGCCGAGCGAATACTTTTGGCAATATAGTGTATATCTATATATATATAGATATAGATATAGATAGATAGATATATAGATATATATCTATATATCTATCTATATCTATATCTATATATCTATATCTATCTATATATATTTATTTATCTATCTATCTATCTATCTATCTATCTATATATACATATATAGATATAGATATAGATAGATATAGATATAGATATATAGATTTAAATTTTTTTTTAAGGCTTTTTAAGGCTTAAATCATTTACAATTTGTACTTGTTTCCTCTTCTAAACTGTTTCAATTTAGATAATAGTAGTGCAATGATATTACAAAATAAATCTCTGTAATGGTGCAATGATTTAGAACAAAGGTCATACATTGGAGATAGGTCATCATCTCTTTTGGTTATTTCACCACCACATATGTGGTACTTGAAAGAACATTTGTCTTTATGGGTTAACCATTCAGGTCTGTGTAATATGTTCTATCATCTAATGTTTGAGTTGCTGACTCAAAGTTGTTGACTCAGGGGAACTAAAATGACATGCAAGGAACTTTCACTTCCTAAAATTCTGACAAACAGAAAAAGGAACCATTATCTAACCCCTACCTCTATTATTTTATGTGCTTTATTGCAGTGAATAACATAATCTCTATAGTCTGGACAGAACATACTTGTATCCTCACTTCCATAAACAGTGACACGATTTGAAGTGACACAAATAAGTCGAATAATCTCCAGTTTCTGATATAAATGCCCCTCCTGCTGCCCTCCATGGGACTCAGTAGATGCCACCTGGACACACACTGGCTTCAGCGTTCAGCCCCAATCATCTGACAGCTCTTCCTAAATTGCCACAGACAGTAATGTGACTGTTTCACTTCCACCTTGTTGGCTAACACATCTCATAAAGAAAGGGCACCATGCTCTACAAGGAACCAGTCTTTCTCAAAGTGTGCCACATGAATGATGAATTATTATGATATCAGCTTCCAACAGTAACCAAGCAGTTTTTGATTTGCCTTAAATTCTCGGTGCTATCTGTGATTTTTGAATGTGACATAATTTATTGCACTGTGTATCTTTTAGTGTCCACCATTAATTTGTTGTGTTAATAAACAATGAATTGCTATGGCATCAGAGAAATCGATGTTTATTAAAGGCTCACCCACTACATCTTCTCATATGAGCACACAGTCCAAAAATAACTTAAAATAACTTATTGGAATTGAGAATTATAATGAAAAACACTGGGCCAAGCAGATGTATTAACATACACATTTTTAAAATACGTTTCTAGTACAATATTGTAATGATTGTTGTGCAAAATTTTTACATTGTTACATGCTACTATAGGTTAATTCTGTCATGTTACATCTATTTATAGCAATGAAATACACCTGGTCATCCATAACAATATTTATACATTTCATTCACAGATTTCCATTGACTTGGACTTTGAGGGATTCAGACCACCTGTGCGACAATCATCTGCCATTGCATTCTCTATCCTTGACATAAAAGACCGCTTTAGGGTCTGCTGGAAGTCATTACCAATAAACACATACAGAACTGGGTTGATGAAGCTGTTTGCTGCAGCCAGAGTGCCTCCCACCTGCAGTCCAATTTGAATTATTTCCAGGCTGTGCTTACTGATGTCTATCTCCAGCAAAACAAAGGTTTGGTAGGGAACCCAGCAGATGAAAAACGACAAGATGAGTGCAGCCATGACCTTGTAAGGCTTTGTGGACTTGATGGTTAAACTTCTCAGCTTCACACACAGCACTGAGCAGCAGAAGACAATCAGTAGGAAAGGGATCAGAAAGCCACAGATGAATCGCGTCAGTGCCACTGCCTTGTGGTTCGAAACTGACATGTATTCAGTGTAGCACTGTGTGACAGACCCGTGGATTTTTGTTTGTCTGTAGACCAGTGCAGGCAAGGTTAAGATGGCAGAGAGGACCCACATAAGGACCACAACTGTAGATGCTGTCTGTACTTTCCGGTGGTTCTGTGACCATACAGGAAACGAAATTATGATGCAGCGGTCAGCGCTAATCAGAACCAAGAGAAAAACACTGCTGTACATGTTGAGAAACAGAGCCGAAGACATGAGCTTGCATAGCACCAGCCCAAAAGGCCAATGTGAGGTGACCATGTAAACTATCTCCAAGGGCAGGCAGGCACAGAACAAGAAGTCTGAGATGGCCAGGCTGATGTACCAGGCAGTGTTGACCGTTCTTTTCATTTTCCAGCCACAGATCCAGATGACCACACCGTTTCCTCCAAGCCCAATAACACATATGATAATTTTGATTGCCACGAGTGTGTCAGTCAAAAAGGACTTAGTGGCAGTGAAAGCTTCTGGTTCATCTGAAGAGGAGCTGAAATCGGTTTTGTTGTCTGGAACGTAATCCTCATAATCAACATAGTCCTCCAAGCCTTCCATGCCTACAACTCCTGAAACAAAATACACTGGTTTACAAACACAGAAGCATATAATAACACAACACAAGGTTAATAAGAAAAGATTTTTGAGTGTAACACATTGAAAAATAAATTATAATAATTATAAGATTGTCCTTAGAGCACTCACCTTGTGTGACTGTGAGGAAGCAGTTCTTGTAGAAAGTCCCCTTTCTGAGAGCAACTTCTCCCTTCTGTTTCCTGGGCAGAGTCTCTAAAACCTTTATGAAATCAATTTGTCATGACAGGACAAACCATTTACCATGTCATGGAACAACTGAAAAGCTAGCTGTCATGGAGATGATTCATAATTCCAACCCAACAACAGCAAGACAAAAAGCCTGTACAGTGTTGTCACACAATTTTGATAAGAATTATGCTCAGAGCAGAGACACACAGTCATAGGAGAATGGCTGTGTGCACTGAGTGGAAATGACCAAAAGCCTTATAGCTTGTTATCTGTCTTTCTGCCATCCAACAATAGCTCTGTTTTTATCACCTGTTACCCACTGAGGAATAAGATACTGGTGAGAGCTAGTTGCCAAATAGTTCAAGCCAGGGGACAGGTTTTGAAAATCAAGAGGTCATGCAGGGGCCATTGGATAAAATGAGCCATAACTGACTTCTTTCCTTGTCAAATGTATGTATCCCAATCATTTGTTAATTATTCTGCAGTTATTCTGCACATATCCTTTGGGATTTGATTGGCTTTTTAGGTGGGGGGCCACCATCAATGTCCGAATTTCACGCACGCACGCACGCACGCACGCACGCACGCACGCACGCACGCACGCACGCACGCACGCACAAACACACACACACCATCCTTCTCTGTTCTCTGTCTTTCCAAATAATGTCCAATCAATTTAATTTAGCACAGGTGGACTCTCATCAAGGTGTAGAAACATCTTAGCAAGCATCAAGAGAAATGGGAGGCACCTGAGCTAAATTTCAAGTTGCAAAGGGTCTGAATACTTATGTCAGTGTGATATGTTATTATGTCAGAATTTCTAAAATTCAGTTTTCACTCTATCATTATGGAGTACTGAGTGTAGAATAATGAGAGGAAAAATTAATTTAAACGATTGTAGCATCAGACTACAACATCACAAAAGTGAAAAAAGTGAAGGGGGTCCGAATACTTCCTGAATGCTCTCTCTCTCTCTCTCTCTCTCTCTCCCTCTCTCTCTTTATAGGCCATTAAAATACCCATAAAATGAATGAAATATCTTCAGAGCCATCATTATGCTCTATAAACCATAGAATAGAGCCATCATATGGAGATTTAGGTCATATTCCTCAGAAAAAACAAGCTAGGCCTATTTCACTGTCAGTGTCACACAATCATGTTCCTTCACAGAAGAAGCCAAATTACTTGTGTAATCACTGTCAGGTGTGACTGTGGTTAAATTGATGATGATGCAAGAGTGTTAGGACACAGCTGTGTGACTCTTTTGAATGTAAAAGGCATGTACTGCTCCTTAAGTGATTGGTAACACCAGGGTTTTGTCACTGAGGTCACAACACCAATTGGTCTAAATCCAAAGCCTCTAGAAGTAGTCTTGAAGCACATGTTGTTCTTTGAACATGGCTAAGGTGAAGAAGGAGCTAACAAGAGAGCAACGGGCTCGAATAAAGGCCCTTTTTGATGCTGGCTGGAGTTTCCGCCGCATAGCCAAGGATTTGAGATGCAGTCCAAGTATTGTAAAGTACACTTTAGACTGCTTTGATGCCACCAATTCACACCAGAACCGAAAGGGGAGAGGTGGAAAAAAGAAACTTTCAGACAGGTGAAGCATCTCAAAATTCTCAGTCTTAAGGACTGGAGAAAGACCTCACGAGAACTGTGTTATTAGATCAACACCACATTGACTAATGGTGCAAGAACTGGGTGTCAGAAACTGGGAGAAGAAGGACCTGTTGGCAGAATAGCAGCAAAGAAACCATTACTGAAAGAGAAAAATAGAGTGAAACGCCTGAAATTTGCAAAAGAACACAAGAAATGGACAGAGGAAGATTGGTATAAAGTGCTGAGTCCAAGTTTGAACAGTTTGGCAACAAGCGAAGAGTGTATGTTTGACGGAGGGAGGGGGAAAGATATAAACATGAGTGTCTCTTGCCAACAGTTAAACACGGAGGGGGTAGTATTATGGTGTGGGGTGCCATGTCAGCCTCACGAACAGGTGACTTAGTGAAAATGAATGGCATCATGGATAAGAAAGTGTACCACAACATTCTGGTGAGGCACGGAGTACCATCTGGGAGTCGTCTTATTGGGCCTGGATTTAATTTCCAAGAGGACAATGACCCTAAACATTCTTCTAACAACTGCCGGAACTACCTGTGACAGAAGGAATCTGCTGGAACATTGAAAATGATGGACTGGCCCCCTCAAAGTCTGGACCTCAACCTGACTGAGCAAATTTGGGGCGAGTTGGACAATAAACTGGACAGATCTGTTGTACATTCAAAGGAAAGCCTATGGCTTGAGTTGCAGAAGGCATGGGATAACATTAGTGTTGAGGTTCTCAGGAACTATACTGACACAGTGCCAGAGAGATATGCTGCTGTAATTACTGCAAAAGGTGGACATACCAAATATTAAAGTTAAAAGTAGATAAAAACAGTAAGACTCACTTCGTCTGATATTTGTTGTGCTCAGAGCAACCATCTGTGTGTTTCATGAACATTATGAAATGGAATCATTTTTTGGAAGCAACAAAAATGTCAATATTTTCACATCTGTCAGGTGTCCTAATAATCATGGCCACCACTCTATCTATCTATCTATCTATCTATCTAGAGATATATAGATTGTATTTAGATATATTCTATTTTCGTTAGACTGTTACATGGTTTAGTTTGCTGCCCCCTGACGTTAGCATCACATAGCTGACCCACTCTCGTAATGCTTTGCTTATACAACCCACGCACGCGCACTTCTCTCTCCCTGTTGCTGTTTTAGCCCCTCCCCCTCACGGTGACGTTTATTTGGTCCAGGAGGTTCGAGCCTAATCTCCAGTTTCACAGTGCGTCATTAGCTTGGTGAACATGGCGGGGACAGTAGTGAAGACGTGCATCAGCCCTCTTGCTTTTCTCAACAGGAGGCTCTCTGCTCCGGAGTTCATAACCCAGTGCTGCTATCACAAGAAGGTACATTGTCTGTTGTATTCTCAGACAGGAGACTGCATTTTCAGGCTAACAGCAGCCTGTCGTTTTGCTAGTCCGCCGTGTGATAGTTAATGTCAACATAACTTTAATATCAATTTTACGAGGAGCTAATATTGCTACAATTGGTTATGTTATCTAGGTTAGTCAGAGGAACATGGTAACCAAATAACCATAACCAAATGTGTCACATTATCTGAGTGCAAAGAGAAAGAGGGACAGGGGCGGGGGTCTTGATGAGAAAGAGGCAGATAGTGGCTTATGAAACAGCAGCCCTTACAAAAACAACCATAACATTTGTCGCATAAGTTACCATTTAGCAAGCCAAAGACTTGAATTACGCCACTAATCTGTTCTCATCAGGTTAGTGCCACAGCCTTAATACTTGAACTTGAACTTAATAAGCTTTGGGATTGTCTGTGTGGCAAGCAGTCATGGCATTGATACGTTGTTATTGTGTAGCTGTTTCATCCTCACTGCAATATCAAGAATCTGACATAATATTCATATTTAGAGGTTTGAGTCTCTTATATTGCTCAACTGTGGCCATCTGATGCAATATGTAGTCAGTGGTTTACTTTGAAGCCTTTGAAGACAGGTAAAGTTACTTTATGTTTGCAAATGTATGTATATTCTCTTTATATCTGGATTCGTACAAATTGTATGGAAGTTTGTGAAAACATTTTGTGGGAGAGAAGAAATGAAGTAATAATGGACTATGCTGTGATCACTTTAAGGTCACATTTGGGTGGAGCAAAGTCTGAGCCACCGAGCATCAAAAAATTGTTACACCAGCTGGAAAAACTGTTATGTACTTGATATGTTTTTAGACATGTAACCCTCAAAGCTCCTAAAATAATACATCACACCAGCATGAAGTGACCGTCGGACTACAATTTTCATTTCAGTGCTCAAACTGGCAAGACTAAAGTCAGGTTTTTTATTTATCTCTGCCCTTTTTGGACCCGTTTGGCATTGTGATATAAGCTTAGCTCTTTTCTGTTGTTTTCAGAATGACTCAGCAGGAACTTGGGCAGGAGGAGGATGCAGAGGGAATTAACTATTGTGGACAAGGAGATCCTGTCCAAATCTATTTAACTCCGCTTCCCTTATGTAATGAAGAAAATGCATACTTGCATAACAGCAACATACAAGACCCCCTGGGTTCAAACCCATATTTTTTATTTTATCAGAATGCAGGAAGCACTCTAGGTCGTGATCTCATCGTATTTATTCAGTATTATTGGATGTTTTAACTCACGTAAATATACTGGTGTTTGCTCTCCTCAAGGTGGTGGATCATTATGAGAACCCACGAAATGTCGGCTCCCTGGATAAAAACTCCAAGAATGTTGGGACAGGCTTGGTGGGCGCTCCAGCATGTGGAGATGTAATGAAGCTTCAGGTATGTTTGTCACTACAAACACTACAACTGTGTTTGAAAACATCACACCGCCCTGATATAATTTATTTGTTGTATTACATTATACTCTTGATGCTCAGCATTGTGATAAGACTTCAATTGCTGATTAATTTGGAGTGTTATACTAAACTTCCTTTGTTGTTTTCCAAGAAAAAAATAACAATTTGGCATTTTCCATGAATAGCCATTTTAATGATTTTGTCAAAAAACAAATAATAGTTTCTAGTTTTCAGAAATGAAATCAGTCACTTGTAAAATTATCTGATTATGAGAGGTAGTCAATTCAGATGAGTAAAAATGTTAATCTTACAGATTGAGGTGGATGACCAGGGCAAGATTTTGGATGCCAGGTTCAAGACATTTGGCTGTGGCTCTGCCATTGCCTCAAGCTCCCTGGCCACAGAGTGGGTGAAGGGCATGACGGTGAGTCAACATTCACACATAGTACACTGATTAAGTTAACTTATCATATACCTTTCCTGTTGAATGCCCATTGAATTGTTTCAATGCCCTGCTTATTTCTGATACGTAGTATTGTTGTGGGGTTAATGACACTATGTGGTTCTCTGTTCAGGTTGATGAAGCCCTGATGATAAAGAACACTGATATTGCCAAAGAGCTCAGTCTTCCACCGGTTAAACTGCACTGCTCCAGTAAGATTTTTCAAAATAAATATTTGTAATGTCTGATAAAGAAAAAAAACTTTTTATCTGATTTTTGCATATATTTCTGTACACATTTATTGTATTTTTAATTCTTCCTACCAGTGCTCGCAGAGGATGCGATCAAGGCTGCCCTGGCTGACTACCGTCTGAAACAGCAGGATGACCAGCAGGAGGCAGTGAAGGCTAGCAATTAGAGACATCATTTGTCTTGCAGCACTGGGCATCTTTGTTTTGCTTTCTACTGCCAAGGGAGGAGATGGAGTAGTCCTGGATCACCACCTCACTTTCCTGTATTATTAATCAGGCACCCTTATTGAGCTGATGACTTATACATCAACTCATCTTATAGCACAGTGTTGACACCAGGCCTCTGTAGTTGTCTGTGATGGTCCAGCCCTATTTAATTAGCCTGTCACGTAAACGCACAATGTAAGCACTGACTGGGTGACTGGTACAGAGTGAAGCCTTATTTTCAACATCGTGGAAGATGATTGATGAAGATGATATATGATTTTGCTCTTTGAGATTTATTAATTGCTGCAGTGGAAATATTGATCAAAGTGAAGGCTGTCTCAGTATCCTGTTCACACCCTCTGCACTGCTCTTTTGAGATGCACAAGTGGTTTTAAACCATGAAAGGGTCCACTGGATTGATTGTTGTTACATTTTAGAAATGCTTCCTGCATGCTTTCTGCCTGAAATAAAACGATCCTGAATCATATTTTATTTATTGACTGATTGATTTATTTGACTTTCTGTAATGAGTGAAATACTTTGAACAATCTGCACAGTAAATTAAAATACTGTATTTCTGCTGATAGAATATTTATTTTAATTTTAATTACCCCCTCAATTTTACTAATCCAGCACTTTCTTGTGTGTAAACCAAAATGAAATATTGATTTTACTGTCACAGACTATTTACATTTATTGTCAGTTTACACCTTTAATATTGGCCATTTACACCCAATTTAACTATTTGTTCATATCTGCCATTAGCAACTTAACTGTACTATAACTGAAATATTGATCTGCACAGCTTAAAGCTTGGTAGTTAAAGATGAAAGCTCAGTGTATTACACAAAGGTACACAAAACCGTTTAGTCTTTGGGACAACAACATACAATGGAGTTTACTGCAGTTGTCCTTTGTTGGTGCTTTTTAGACCACAACATATCTTTGGCCAAACAAATTTCCGAGGCACTCAAAAACCCTCACATACAATAAGAAGTAGTCTTTGTGCCAGATGGTAAAGATGACACTATGAGTGGTGCACATACAATGATCTCACTTTGTCATGATATGCTCAGAGTAACTTTACAGGCTTTGTCTAAGGCATTATGGATTTGCTACATGTATAACATTTACTGCAATGCTTCAGACACTCCAGTCACACATCTTAAATAAAAATACTGTATCACACAAAATTGACAATTTTGTATGAAATGCAGAATCATTTGCTGTATTTGCCTTTGGGAATTTGTGGAACACTTTGGCAAGGTTTGACAGGTTGCCTCTTGTGGATTCAGATTGCTCAGAATAGTAAGTCAGAAGGCAGTTTTCTCCCCTGTGACCAGCTGAAGTGTTGCTGAATCACTGTGAATGTGCTGTGATGTGAACCTGTCGTCCTGCGGGGCTGCTGAGAGACCTGGGCCAGATGGAGGCCGGTCTGAATCATCCTCTGGACACGCCTGCTCTGGAGGGATCAGAGGAGGCTTTGGGCTGCTGCTCACAGCTGCTTGGTTGTCAGAGAGCTGACACAGCTCCTTCTGCTCAAGATGATGTGGCAGCTCCTTTTCTAGGATACTGCCACTTGTTTTGGGGCTGTCCTCAGGACCGTGCTTTGCTGTTTTTTGACTGGGGTCGTTTCCTTCTTGCAGATCAAGGGATTTGTTTGGTGTCCGCAGGCTCTTGGTAGCCCTCATGATCTCTGCCTGGAGCTGCTTACAAGAGTCCACTGGCTCACTTTCCTGGCCATGAAGGGGTTTCTCTGGCACTTCACTGAAGGGCTTAGCACCCCCAGTCTTGTCCCTCTGGTCCACATACATTTTTGATGGAAAGGAAGAAGGGTAGTAGGCATTGACTTTCCGCCTGTGGCTCATGAAGACCAGGCCGCAGATAGTAAAGAATGTAACGAGGATGAGAGTGCATCCAACGATAATGAAGAGCAGGTTCTTCTGCAGGAATTCCACAACCTGATTCAGGAAGACAGTATCCACATGCGTGTGGCCACCAGGTGTGGTTTGATACTCAGAGGAAAGGTGGCTGGTGGCCGCTGGCGAAGGGGAAGGGACCAAGTTGCCAGTATCTTCCCCATCTGCACTTCCCTCCTGTGAAACCTGTAAAGGCAGGGGTGTGGCAAAACTGCTGCTGATGCTAAATACAGCAAACAGGCTGATCAGATGGAGCGCCATCAAGAGCATCGTTCTCCACAGAATCTGCAAGGAATGATGTATTTTGTTAGGGAATTGTCAGTGATTTGTGCTTATGCATTTGGATGTCACACACCATCTTGTAAATAAACCTTTTGTAAAATATATCCAGATAAACCATTTGTAAAACAATATTTGTGACTTTAGAGTTTCTACAAGTTAAGTTTTTCACAGCATGATCCATTTTTTAAGTTTCACATGTTTGTATGGCCCATTATATACACTGCAAAAACTCAATATCTTACCAAGATTATTTGTCTTATTTCAAGTCAAAAATGCCTTATTTCTAGTCAAAATATCTCATTACACTTAAAATAAGACATGATCACCTCAGAAGTAACTTGTTTTTAGACAAAAATTCACTTGAAACAAGTGAAAATTTGCTTGTTTCATTGGCAAAATTTGCCAGTGGAAAAAGTGAAAATTCACTTGAAATAAGTGAAAATTAGCTAGAAACAAGAAACAAATTTTGCCAATGAAACAAGCAAATTTTCACTTGTTTCAAGTGAATTTTCACTTGAAACAAGAGACAATTGTCTAAAAACAAGTTACTTCTGAGGTGATCATGTCTTATTTTAAGTGTAATGAGATATTTTGACTAGTAATAAGACATTTTTGACTTGAAATAAGACAATAAGACAAATAATCTTAACATCATGCCGGAGGACTGCGGTTGTAAACTAGCCTCTGGCTAACACTGGCGCATTTACAGTAATGTCAATCAATGTGCATTGTCCTCTCTAAATAGATAAATAAAAAAAATAAAAAAAGTAAGATTTTGAGGTTTTGCAGTGTAAAAGCAATGTGTTTGGTTACAAAGACCTTGTCTGAAATATACTGAGCCCTGCGTAAAGTTAAGTAGACTGGCTTCATTCTAACTGTTCCCTTAAATCAATGACCCCAAACTACATTTGGATTACAGCGTGTCGGCTGAACACACATGCTGTTGCTGATGTCCACCTATTGTGCCAGAGTCAAAGAAAAGACAATTGATACTTAAAAATATAGAGGACAATGCAGTTATACCCTGCTTTGCTTTCATTGGTCAAAAAGTTTATCACTGTAACACTTTTCATCCTTCTTTTGCTCCATCTGTGTGCAAGCTGGGCCACATGGACACATGCACAGTGCTCATCTGGAAAGGGCGATGGGAGTTTATTTAAATGAATCACCCATTCGCCGAAGACTGCACATGCACTGTTAAACATGCCTGTGCAGTGAGACACATAAACATACACACTAAGCAGCTATACACACACATCCAGTGGATCTCCACCATGAGTGATTTGCTGAGTGGAAGCTCTTGGAAGATGAGCCCATGAGCTAAGAGAGATCCCAAAACAAATGCTGTTTTTTATTAGTGTCTTATTTATTGTTGTACCTCTGTATTTTGTTCAGTGAGCCTCTTAACAGACAGAAATTACACGCAGTACTCATAACCATGAGCATAGCTTCCTGGACAGATGGAGATTTTTGACAGTGGAAGGAAAAATAAAACTGTGATCTACATTTTGTATTTGGTGCAATTTAAACTGAGCTGTCCTTTCATCCTGAAGCTACAGATGCTGACCTGAAAGCACCACGACGCTGTCACATCAGCCCGACCACCTCTGAGTTATCATGTGAGGCAACATGACGGCCTGTGAAGCGAATGTGTTAGGAAAAAATACACCATGAGATCAGACTTTGAAAAGTTTGAAAAGTCAAAACTCACCAACCCAACTCTGGCGGTCACACACAGAAGAGGAGTCTCCCGGGGAGCTGTGTTTGGTTGAGGATGAGTGAAAACAGCCGGAGGAATGAAGTGAGGGCGAGCAGGAGAGACGACTGGTGCCTGGTGAACAACGCCACTTCTACAGTTTCATATTTCAGGCCGGAGGTTTGTCTGGATGGTCCAAAAAGACGTTGTTACACGAGGACAAATCCCTCCTTCTCCCTCTCCTCTGTTCTCCTCCCCCTCTGTCTCTCAGTTTCCCTGAGAGTGGCTGTGCTGTGGCCTGCACACAGATTGTTCTTGTTAGGTAGGAGTTTATAATGTGCAGTGGGGGCAGGGGACTTTCCTCTGCTCTCCTGTGCCAGTGCTGGACGTGCAAGGTCCGAGACAATGCACACACATAAGAGTGAAACAATATTCTCTAACTTATACATGATATACCCAGTTTCCCCTTGGAGATCAATAAAGTATTTCTCATTCTGATTCTGATTGTGATTCTGATATTAACAGACAAAGATCTAAATGTGATTGCCCTTTTGTTTTCATCACAGCACTGCAAAAACTCAAAATCTTACCAAGATTATTTGTCTTATTTCAAGTCAAAAATGTCTTATTTCTAGTCAAAATATCTCATTACACTTAAAATAAGACATGATCAGCTCAGAAGTAACTTGTTTTTAGACAATTGTCTCTTGTTTCAAGTGAAAATTTGCTTGAAACAAATGAAAATTTGCTTGTTTCATTGGCAAAATTTGTTTCTTGTTTCTAGCTAATTTTCACTTATTTCAAGTGAATTTTCACTTTTTCCACTGGCAAATTTTGCCAATGAAACAAGCAAATTTTCACTTGTTTCAAGTGAATTTTCACTTGAAACAAGTGAAAATTGTCTAAAAATAATTTACTTCTGAGGTGATCATGTCTTATTTTAAGTGTAATGAGATATTTTGACTAGAAATAAGACATTTTTGACTTGAAATAAGACAAATAATCTTGGTAAGATTTTGAGTTTTTGCAGTGAAGAGAAACACTGGTCCACTAAAAGATGGAACATGGTGGTTTGAATGAGTGTGTCTCTGTTTAATTTAGACACATAATTCAACAATAGCCTTGTACACAGGATTTCACACACTCCACCATATGACCTCACATTCACATCCAACATGTAGGCGACTTCTGTAGTGAGGATTTGAAAGGATGGAGCCTCAGGCCCACCGTCTAGCTCCGCCTCGTACCTCTCAGCGTCTGACACTGATGCAGACCTGCTGTGATTAAAAAAAGAGTCCTGTGGTAAGACTGACCAGCTAACACAGGAAGGGGTTAATGGCTCCTGTGGGGACACAACATCCGTAACAGCCCAGAGCAAGGGGATGGAGCCGGGCACACGCTGAACACTGTTAGAAACAATGTGGAGGGTGTTCTTGTCAAAAGGCATGCCTTTAAAGACGCACAGTGTGTGTGACCACTTTAGGGAAAGAGTGGGAAAGAGTGTGCATGTGCATGTGTTTGTGACTGTGTGTGTGTGTGTGTGTGTGTGAGAGAGAGAGAGAGAGAGGGGGAGAGAGAGAGAGAATGCGTGTTTGGCGAGTCTACTATATTTGTGATTAATCACGATGAGTGTAGCTTTATATGGTCACTGAGGCAGTGAGATGAGATCATGCACGCTCTGTGTTTACATTTTAGCTCTGTTGATATTTGTGAGTGTTTCATCTGCACATCACTGAACTTAAAAAAAAAAAACAGTTGGAAAGCTTGGCTACATATGAGCATTCAGGGCTCTTTCCTTTTCACAAGAGGAAGTGAATATCGGACTAAATCCAGGCTAAAAGAAAAGCCTTTCATAAAGTCAGACATCTGGGGGACCAGGCTGGGGTCCATGTGCACATTTTTATTGAGACTATTTACAGCAACAAGAGGACACAGAACAACCTTGGATTGTGAGGGGGGTTCTCTCTCTGAAGAAGTGTATCTCAACAAATCCCCTTAACACAGAGAACAGAATAGAACAGAGTAGAATAAAATACAAAATCCATATTCACAAAGAAGCTTGTCACATTCCACATTCCTCATTAGACGTATCATCTTAGACATATTCAACAGGAGGTTTGCTGATTTACACAGTACATGTCTTTAACATTTAGATAAAGACCAAATAAATACAAGGCAGAAACCGTATTAGGACAAAGAGATAAAGTTACAAAAAGTTCACCGATAAGCAAAATACTGAATTCATTGCTATGTACAAGAATGGTGTTCATATACTGAAAAGTGTCTGCACTGCAAAAACTCAAAATCTTACCAAGATTATTTGTCTTATTTCAAGTAAAAATGTCTTATTCCTAGTCAAAATATCTCATTACACTTAAAATAAGACATGATCAGCTCAGAAGTAACTTGTTTTTAGACGATTTTCACTTGAGATGAGATATTTTGACTAGAAATAAGACATTTTTACTTGAAATAAGACAAATAATCTTGGTAAGATTTTGACTTTTTGCAGTGTGTGAAGGACTGTCAGCCCTTGAAAATACAATCCTTCCTGTCTCCTGTTGCTAAGTGAAATACCATCAGGTTTCAGCTCAGGCTCCTCTTCTTTTTTTCTGTTTTTTAAAAAAATGTCTTTGATCACTCTTCCCATCCTGACTTAAATTCACCATCTATCCTTCAAGAGTGGCAATATTCAAATTCTTGAAAAAAAAAAAAAAAGAAGGAGTTTTTACTTTGTTTAACATATGCATTTGATGACCCGGCTTCTGCTTGTGGTTTCTGTCCCTCTTCCCCCACAGGAATCGAGTGTGCAGCGAGGCAAAACCACCAGCATCAAAGAGGAAGCATGAATCTACACAAGAAGCAGCGAGTCGTGACATCCAATCGGAGTGATCATGAAAGCATATCTAACATAACAAGATGAAAATGACGCTGATGATAACTCCGTCTAAACGCGGTCACTGTCTGGAAGGAAGCTGCTGAGAGTGAGGTTATCTCCTCCGTCCTCATCGCTGTCTCCCTCGGTGCTGGGCAGCAGGACTCCATTACTGATTGGATGGTAGCGGCTTGGATGGGGGCAGCTCCTGTCAGACAGCAGGGCAGAAATACACACCATCTCAGTCCCCTGCTGGGAATCCCTCACGCTGTAGTGGTACTTCCTTGATGACAGTTTGGTGCAGAGGATAATGGTTGTAACCATGAAGAACGTGGCCATCCCAGCCAGCGCGGCGATGGCAATGAGGCACTTGCTCACCACCGAGTCCCGACCCGTTTCCTTCGGAGGCGCTGTGGTTGTCGTCGAGGGTGATTTAGTTGTCATTTCTGGCAACCTCTTGGGAATTCTATGGATCACACCTCCCCCGGATGAAGTGTTGGACGTAGCCGTGGTAGAGACGTTTTCAGAAATGTTTGAGATGGTAGTATGGTAGGTGGTAGGCGGAGACCCAGTGGGGGAGCCAGGTGTTGTTGCATTGGAGAGGTCTGAAGGGGAGACCGGTGTGCTGGTGGGAGAAATGGGCTGGAAGGTGCTGGAAGAGTGCTGAGGATGGGTGGCGAACGACACATTTCTGGTGGCAGGTCCTGATGTGGGGCTGTGATGGAACATCCCTGTGGTAAGGCCAGCTGTTGTACTGGTTGGTGTTACAGCTGTGGTACTGTTGACTCCTTGGGGGGAGAATTGAATCGGAGTAGAATTTGGAGTGGTGGAGGAAAATGTGGGTGTGACATCAGACGTAAAGGTAGTCTTGCCCTGCAATGAAGAAACAGCCTCTGTTGAAGAGACTGTGACGGGCGTGTCAGCTGAAGTTGTGGCTGTGTGTTGTTGTGATGGATGCCCGGTGGGTTTCTCTGGTTCCGTGACATTCTCAGTGTGGGGATGCTGTGTTGCAGCTGTCTGCGCTGGAGGGACTGTGGAAACATGACCCTGTGTCAGAGCCGAGCTGGTTGTAGTTCTTACTGAAGTGCTCCTGGTATCTGCATCAGGACTGGGACTCTGGGCGCTCCTGGTGGAGGAGGACACAATGCTCTCAGGGGTTGTAGGAGCACTGATTCCTTCAGGTTTTGCAGAGGGACCCGGCGTCTCTGTGAGTGTTCTTTCTGGGTGTGTGGGCTGGGGCTGCTGGTCTGCGTCACCATGCTGTGGATTTGTGGTTGGACTGCTGGTGGTGCCTTTCTCCGTCGTGAACTGAGCAGCGATTGTAGAGTTGGCACTGTCTGCACTTGGAGGGGATGCAGTGGCACTCCTGGACTCCACAGAGAGCATGAACGATATGCTCCACAGCAAGGCCGGATACGTCTTCATGTTGACCAACATCAGGGCTGACTGAAAGCTCTGAAATCACAGTTCAATTCAGAGTTACTGGTGCTTGTCATGACAGCGGCATTCTGACCACAAGCAGGAATCTGTTCACATACAATGGGGTGCTTACAACTACAATCAATTTTCAATGGTGTTTGCAATAGGAGATGTGGTGAAGAGACACACATGGGGGAAATCATTGTGCCTTGTGACTGTTAGTGGCCATGTCAGCAGCATCTCATGATAAAACAGTCATCTTTCCCCACAAGTATTGCTTGAATCTTCATGCAAAATAACAATGTGGGTTTTATTTTTCTGTTTGACAAGACAGATTAAACTGTAACAAAGATTTTTCTGTTATGTAAAGGTTAGGGTTAGGCTTAGGGTTAGGGTTTCAAGTTAAGGGTTAGGGTTAGGGTTAGGGTTAGGGTTATAATTCAACAATATATATAAAAACCTAGATACACTGTGTTTTTCAACCTTTGAAAAATAAACACAATGGAACATCACACTTTTAGAGAGCCTTTTAAAAAGTTACATAATTTCATTCATATTACAGAGGGAAATTCCCAAAGCTGGCACATTCGACCAGATCTTGAATGTGGTTGAATCTCGCCGTCTTACCTTACTGACGGAGTAGCTGATGGATGGATGAGGGCGTTAAAGCTGAATTCAGCTCCTTTCAGTGACTCTGAGGGAACACACTGCGAGCAATGACACGTGATTACAGAACCACTTGAACAAGAAATAGGAAATGTTAAGCAACAGTATGATCGTGTTTTCGGATAAGTCAGACATGGCGAGATACTTCTCTCAGAAAGGCATGGTTTCAGTGTGCAGCAGCAAGGAAGTACAACAGTATGGTAGCACTGTGCCCGTTCACAGTGAGGAGAAATGAAAATGGACGGTTGCTCATTTCCAGTAAGCTCAAATAGGTAGGCTGCAACTTATTTGTAATCACTGAGTAGATAATGAAGCCATACATAGTCTCAAATACAACATTTTATCCATTAGCTTTTCTGTATATTTCCCTTTTAGCAAAACCAAATATCTCACCTCACTGATGAAGACGGAAGAGAGCTCATAAGATATGAAGCTGGATCTATGCTGCTGTATGGGACATGCGTGCATTGTGTGCCTTGATGTGCTGATTACTACCTTACACGAAGGAGCAGGAAGTACTCAGAGTTCTGTAAAAGTGCTCACTACTCTCTGACGAGTCAGCTTCATAGATGAACTTCATTATGAGCCTCAGTCCTGTATGCCATGTGGGTAAAAGCAAGAACTTAAAGGCAATGCTGGCAGGTCACAATTAAACTAGATCAGCTATAGAAAATGATGACAAGTTCACTGCAAATGTAATACTATATGCAGAAACAAGCTGAAGACCCAGGAGGACAAGTTAATAAAGCATGATAAATAGTGTTTATGGGATGCCTAATGCTTGGTGTCGCTGATGTATCTCGTCATAATGAATGGTGTGCAAATTCAGTCAGTTTGGGCCAGACACACACATCAAGACTCTGTGAGGAAATAGAACTGTTTTTCAGTTTTGAAAAATTGCCACGGTGACAGTTGCCACTTCCTCTGCTGGTGAGTCATACTGAGCTGTAGCTGTGAAAAAAAAGTGTCAAACTAAAAATAAACAATAAAACTTAAATTAAACAAATCAAACAAGTAAAACTGTCACACATCACTGAATGTGATATTTTGCAAACAGCCATGGTGCAAATGTTTCATTGTTTATGTATCACAAAGTCACAAAATGCTGCAGCTATAAGCTAAGTAAGTGCAGAGATTTTCATTTTTATTTTTGGTTTTCACTGCAGCTTCAGCACACAGTGGAATCTACCTCATCAAAAGAAAAAAGAAAAAAAGAAAAAAAAAAGAAATGCATAATGAGAATCCCTTACTTGTCACATAATAGGCCTACTAATTAATTACTTACAGTTTTTTCCTTCCATCTTTTTTCCCTACACACATCTGAGACAGGAAACAATTACATGGTTCATAACTTTGAAGTTTGATGTGTTGCAGGGAAGTACTGATTTCTTTGTGTTCACTGTGACATGACAGAGCTGCTAGAGGGAGCACAGTCATGCAGCTCATGCATGTCTGCTCTAATGCTTATGGACTCACTTCCTGTTTTATTTTGTTAAGTCTAGTTTCATCCTTATTTTTTGATGTCATTTCCTTCAAATGTCCTGCCTTGCAATCAGCCACACCCGCAGTCGGTTTCCAATCAGCCGTTCAGTACACACACCTCCACTGTCCCACTGGTAGGTCTGCCAGGTTGTCTTTGTTTTGCAACAAGCTTTCCAGCCTTTTTCTAGTGCGTTGCCCTTGTGTTTTTGACCTCTGCTTTGACTTTTGGATTCTGATTTTTTTTTTTTTTTTTGACTTTTGGATTGTACCTGTATATTGAATGGGAGCCTGAGCCTTTTCTGTACTGTGACCTCTCTAGCTGACCTCCTGCCTGACTTTGAGTGAGGTTTGATTTTACGCCTGCTCCTCTCTGTGTGATCCCTGCTCTTGAGTCTTCTTCTGACCACCAGATGTTACATCTGTGCTCTCTCAGAAAATAAAGCCCATAATTGTACTTTTAGGGGTCCAGCATCTTGTCTCTGGGGTAGCACCCTCTAAGGTGCGGCTTTTGTACCCTCGACATTGGGAACTTATTTGTCCCCCTGTGGTTTGTAGTTTATAGAGTCTTTTTCCTATATTATAATTATTGACTAGAGAATTTTATTTTTCATATCCACAAATCTAAAACTTACACTACTCACAAAAAGTTAGGGATATTTGGCTTTCGGGTGAAATTTACGGAAGTTGTAAAAAGTTCACGCTACAGTAATATTATATCATGAAAGCAGGGCATTTAAGTAGAAGCATACACTGGTGATTTCCTCATCTCAAACAATTTCTTGAAACAAAAGCCAACAACAGCGGTGGATATACCACAACAAAAAATGTCATTGTCTCAATAACTTGTCATGTGCCCTTGAGCATCAATTACAGCTTGACAACGACGTCTCATGCTGTTCACAAGTCGACTTATTGTCTGCTGAGGCATGGCATCCCACTCTTCTTGAAGGGCGGCCCTCAGGACATTGAGGTTCTGGGGTACAGAGCTCCGAGCCTCTACACAGCGACTCAGCTGATCCCATAGGTTTTCTATGGGATTCAGATCTGGAGAAAGTGCAGGCCACTACATTTGAGGTACTCCAGTCTCCAGCAGCCGTTCCCTAATGATACGACCTCGATGAGCTGGAGCATTGTCGTCCATGAAGATGAAATTAGGCCTGTGTTGTTCATGCAGGGGCACAATGACTGGATTAATGATGTTATTCAGGTAGTATGGCCTTGTCACTGTACCATTAGGGCAGTTCTGTATTGACTAGACACACGTGCCCACACAGTAACACCACCACCACCAAAGGCTCGTCTGGTGACAACAGTGGCTGATGCATAGCGCTCTCCTTGACGTCTCCAACATCGTTGGTGGCCATCATTTCTGCTCAACATGAATCGTCTTTCATCAGAGAACAGCACTGAGGCCCACTGGTCCCTCGTTCAGCGTAAATGCTCCCTGGCCCATGCAAGACGATGACACCTGTGCCTGGTGGTGTGGTCAGGTACCCTTGCAGGTCGTCTAGCACGCAGACCATGCTGATGTAAACGGTTTCAAATGGTCTGACGTGACACTTGGGTGCCTCTCACCTCCCTTAAATGTGCCTGGAGTTGAGTGGCATTCATCATCCGGTTCCGCAGGGCGCTGTTCACAATGAAGCGGTCATCAGTGTGGGATGTGGCCAAAGGACGTCCACTTCTATGCCTTTCTGTGACTCTTCCAGTCTCTCTGTATCTCTGTTGCAACCTGCTGATGACACTCTGTGACACTCTAAGCTCAGTAGCCACTTCCATCTGAGAACATCCTGTTTGAAGCCTCGCAATGGCGAGGTGCTGCTGATCAATTGTTAGGTGTCGTCTTGGTCTCATGATGTCAAAATGTGAACAGCATGATGAGGAGGAATGTTTAAATACCAATTCTAATTGAACCAGGAAATTTATTGGTCGATTCATGGATCAAACACCTGATGTGAATTTTGCCGTTAAACTCCTTGTTAGAGAACAGCAACTTGTGCAAAAAGTACTGAAACACTGAACAGTTGGACATGTGCATTCAAAAGTTTACAGAAGGTCACATTAAGTTCACCTGTAAAGGTTAGAATGCATTTTAGGTTCATCCTGAAATTTCACCCGAAAGCCGAATATCCCTAACTTTTTGTGAGTAGTGTATTTCATTTCAATCCTACTCAACCATAGCCTACAAATTAAATTAACAGTACCTTAATTTATTGTATTTGGCCTACCAAACACTATCTCATGATATTGTACCTTAACATTTAGAGGAAACTGTACACATGTACCTTTTACTGCTTGGGAGCATATGTACCTTTTTGACTCTGAAAGGTTACCTTGAGGGCCAGTTATTAGCTCGAGGGGGAATATTTGTGTAGATTGTACCTTGGAGAACAGAGATGGACTCCTATTGTAGCCCTGCTTCTGACAGTGGAGCAGTCGTAACCCCTGCCCATTTGTAGTTTCTCAAATGTAACAGGTAACAAGTGGGAGGATCTCCAGTAGGCTCTCTGGTGGTAGTCAGTCAGTACTGTGGCTGAGAAAAACAGTGAACAATGGAGGAGAAGACTGTCTAACAGCAGCATGCAAAAGAACATGAACTATTGACCCAGGAAGTGAATGCAATGACATGCCAAATGTGTGTCAAAGGTAAAGGCCCCATATTATTACAATTCAAATTGTCTGTTACTTATGATCAAATATGTTTATTGAAAACATTGCTATAATGTGATTTTGGTTGACTGGTTAAAGTTGATGCAGTTTCAGTTTATTCTTATTTTACTCTTATTCATTTATTCTTTTTTTTTTTTTTTTTTAAAGGTGCTTTTAGATTAACTGCAGTAAATGCATCACAAGTCCAATCAGGCCAGTTTCCATCACTTGAAGTGCAGAGCCTGCACTGAGCAGATTTACTGCGACTATTACACAGTGTGTGTGTGTGTGTGTGTGTGTGTGTGTGTGTGTGTGTGTGTGTGTACTTTACACGATACTGCTGGGTCATGAGTGCTTCCGGCACAGGAAGTGTATATGAGTGTAAAAAAAGAAAGAAAGAAAGAAAAAAGAAATGACTGGGTGTGAACAGAGCTACATAATTAAAATGCCACTTCATGTGAATCACATCATGAATTATTGTGTTTATGTAATGAATAATCCCAAAATGTCTAGTTACTACAGCTTGCATGGGTTTTTAGCATACCACTTTCTCCTGATGCAGCTTTGCTAGCATTAGTGCTACCCTATACTTCCAGCTGGATTCCAACAGTGTTGCTACCTGATCGATAGATAGATAGATCGATAGATAGATAGATAGATAGATAGATACTTTATTGATCCCAACCAGGGAAATCCTGATTCTGACGAAAACCGAGTGTTGGCTCATATTTTGTAGGCTATTGGTCAATATAATAGTCTTATCAAATAAACTTTTAGAAATTCTAAATGCTGTATTATTTGATCAAAGTGGGTTGATTTTGATTTTTGAGGCATGGACATGTGGTCAAACGTTTGTGTATAGTGCAACCTGAACCATCCTCTGGTAACAGTCCACTAACTCATCATGTCGGGGAGTACCATGTGAGTATTTGGTTTTGAACATAGCAGTGGTCTCTTGCTCTTACTGTCACTTTCACTATGGTAACTGCTCGCTCCACATGCATGTAAAAAAAAACATACAGCTACATGCAAACAGGCTCAATGCTTCTAGCAGGCTGACAGTTGGGCAAACCAAAAAGTAATTTACAACAATTCCTAAGAAAACACCTCATGCAATATTAGAATATCAGACAGTGTGGAATATCCCTTCAGTGATAACCACCCCATTTGTAATCAGTTTAGGTCAATTATCCCAGTAATTTAATCCTCCAGAAAATGATTTTAATAAAAAATGTTAACCAAGTTTATGTGTCAGATACTTTATGTCTTGTTGACCTAAATAAACCTTTACATAAAACATAGGTTCACCCCCCCTTATACATTAAAGTTCCTTTGGGAATCATGTTTTAACCTCCCAAATGTCACATTGACTCTCAGTGGCTCGAACACTGCTGCAGGTGTGGTTATGTTTGGTGAGTGCCCTGAAGCAGAGGGACCTTTCTGAGGATTGTAAGTGGCATGCTGTAGTTCCTTAGTGCCATCTGAAACAACTACAGCAAATGTGAGTAACATGTTGATGTGCTGTATGTGTCTGATGGGTTTTATACAGCTACAACAGCCTTCACTCAGACTGACCCCAAAGAAACACTGATACATATAGAATGTGTACAGGACATTGAAAACATAAAATCATGTTCATTTTATGTTTAACCATTTGGCCCTATCAAATTAGGAAAAGTCATTAAGTATGAAGCAAAAATTGATGTTGATCATGTAGTTGGACGTGTGAAACACTGAATGGGGTCAAACAGACTCCAATAGCAGGAGGGTTACGTAAAATATAAGTAAGGGTAAGGCCAAACACCAACTGAGAGCTAGAATGGACATCCCACATCAAAAATGAAAAGTTTGTAATGTTATTTGTTGTACAACCTTAAAACCTACATGAACTGACTTGCCCATATTTCCTCATTGAAACAGCTGCTGCCCTGCTCAGTGCGACCCCATGTGTTCAGCAAGCAAAACACACTTCTTTGTCTTGGCACCACATGACTTGACTTATCAGACAGCTTGACAGCCAGCCAGAGTCTGAACAGGAAGTCTGACCCAGGAGAGGTTTTTTTTTTTTTTTTTTTTTTTTAAGTCAGCTTGAGCCCTTTTATATTTGTTTTTACTGTGCAACTGACTGCGACTCCCTAAGTATCCTGACTACATAGCAGTACTGATTTTAAATCACCTAGTCAGTGTAAAACTCTCCCTGAAGCACACTGAACCCTGATCAGCTCTGATAGACAACCATAAAACAAGTCAGAAAAATAGAGAAAAAGGAACAAAAAGACTTTTCCATATTTAACTGTTTTTTTTTTGTTTTGTTTTTTTATTATGTGCACAGAAGTATTGTCAGGGAGGGTTCAGCAAAGAAAAAAAAAGTGGAGTGAGTGGTCCCTTCCTTCCACCCAATATGCACTGGAGAGAGCATGACCCCTGTTTGACCCTTAACAGTGACTAGACGCACCACTACATTTGCACAACATTTACACCAGAGAGATGCAATCATAACCCAAAGTTTAATTTTATGCCCAGAAGAAGAGGAATAAAATGTTTTAGACAGAATTCCTCCACATTCATAAACCTGATAGGTATCAGTGAGAAACAACTTGCAAAACTAATGTTTGACAAAAATCCTTCTGCTTGACTAAATAAAACTGAATGGAATGTACTGGAAAGAAAAAAAAAATATGTAAAAGCAGTGCATAAAACCACAATTCATATTTGGTAACACACACACACACACACACACACACACACACACACACACACACACACACACACACACACACACACACAATAAAATAAGGATACATGGAAATACTAATGGTTACATAGAGTTTTTAAGTATAAAGTACAAACCTCACATAAGAATGTTTTACCACAGTTTCAAACAAAAAGTAAGACTGTTATGTCAACATAAAAGTTATTTATTCAAATGTGCACATACCCAGTAAAAAGGTGTATGTGAATGGCAGAAGAGTTTGTCGGTTCTCTTTGTATCAGGACAAAGTGTGATGCAGAGGGCATGAGGAGGAAAAAAAGTTCATCTTGGAATGTGCGCTTGGCCCCACCACTCAGAGGACACCAAGCTGAATGAAACTGAATCTGGATCATTTGTCTGAGGCTGGCCCCGCCCACTCCGTCTTTCCCCAGCAGTGAGCGGTCCTGGGAAAGGGCCGGCTTCTATATGGCAACCTTGGAGACTTGCTCTTCAAGTCTGGCGATTCGGCGGTCTTGAAGGATTACACGGTCCCTGAGTGACTTGAACTCTCGCAGTACCTCTTCCAGTTTTTCTTCCATTTTCTGAGCAAAAATACAAAAAAAGGTCATTGAACAAAGGTCATAATAATAATTTAAAAATCCCCTTGAACCAAGTGTATTATAGCTGTAATATCCTGATCCCTTGAGGAAATGTTAGATATTTGTCAACTGGTGAAAACTAGACTGAACACAATTCAGACCAGATTTGACCACTTGATACGAGCTGCCATGCTGTCACCATCAAAAGGAAAAGAAGGATGGTCGATAAACTGATTAATTCAAATTTATGTTTTATATGCAAAAAAAAAGTCGATATTTTGACTACATACTGTATCTTGTAATGTCAAACAAGCCCCAATTCACTCATGTATACAAGATTCCCATCAGTTAATAGCACTGGTAAGTGAAAAATAAGAAAAATCTAGATTGAAACCATTGTTTAAAAAAAAAACAAAAAAACTTGACCATATGACCCAGCCTCATGTAAAAGGCACATTTGCTGGGCCAAACAACAGAACGTTTTAAATGTCAGTCACTTTACATTTTAATTTCTCTGAGACAAAACGTATCCAGGCTTGTAGCCAATTTTTATGTGCATGTACAGCTTCAGCCTGTCAGTGAAAAGATATGAATGATATGACCAAATGGGAACACACAGAGGACAAAATACCTTGATGAGCTCCACACATTTAATGTGTTGAGTAAGGTTCAAAATTACTTAACGCAACAAAACTGTAAAAATGTTGAAATATTACAAGCAAAAGCCCACTGAAAGTATTTGAATAAAACCTTTTCTGTTCATATCTTTTGCTAATACTTAGCAAAGGACATGTACAACAACTAACAATCACACCCTCTAGTGGTGAACTGCTGAGAAAGCAGCTTCATTACTATGTAATTAATGACTTCAAATTTTTAAAATATATAATTAAATAGTATATGTAATTACACATGACCATGATTCTATGTCCATATAAAAACCAATCCCAGTTTGACTGTAATTATTTGAGGGTACTAAAGACAAAATTGAAGTTAACTGCATTTAGTTTTTATTAAGATTGAAGTTAGTAAGCTTTTCCCTCCACTATAATTATTTACCTTATTTAAAATTGAATAATACTATTCCTGACAAAGAGTTTTGTATTTGTTAATGGGAAAAACAAAGGGAGCGCCCGCACACTACCAAAAAATTTCACAAATAATAAAGACAGAAAAAAAACAGTGTTTAGTGCCCAAAATAAAGGTGATAAAATGCATTTTTGGGATCTACCTCATCATCAGTGTCCAACTTTGGCTCCTAATGCCTGACAGAATTATTGAATAGACGTCCCCATGTTCATATAAATCATGCTCATTCAGATGTTTTCTTGGAAACTTGGCTTCAATTTTGCTGCATATAGACTGCTTCCGTATTGGGGGGATTGTTATTACATTCAGAAACAAGGGGTGGCTGTGGGCTCAAAATTTGATCCTGACTGCATGTCTAGTCATAGCCTATTTAGAAAACGTAGAAAACGTGAACAGTTGGAATACCAGACCTTTTGCTGAACACATTTTATTTTTGGAAATGGTATGCTGATGATGTTGATGTATTTTTTGATGTTTGCGTCTAGACGGTAACCCTAGATTTGCTAAACTCTTGCACTCTCTCTCACATGCACACTTGATTCAGCACAGTAACGTTTGGCTCTACCCAAACCTTAACCTTAAGCCCTATCTCTCACCTTAAATGGGTTAGTTATGGAACGCAGTAGTGAGGTGAGATGCAGAGTGCCTGTGCAGCATTTTTCTCCAAGTCACAGGAGCACTTCATCTAATAGTTTGATTACAGGTAACAAGATTAAACAGGTTGTGACATGCAGCTCTATGAAGTCTGTGTACCTTGTGTCCTGTGTAGACATGTAGACGGCATAAAACAGTGTTTGCTCTTACAAAGCATGCAAATAGATTTTTTTTTTTTTTAAATTGAATAACTTATATCTACATGCTATGAGTGATGACTTGTCTGGCTGCCAGCTGGTATTACATCCAGCAGATAGGATGAGAAATAAAAGTAATATATTAGAAGAGCAAAATTTAGGAAGTAGAAATATTGTCGAAAAAAATGTATCTGCATAGTTAAAGGTAAAAATATCGAGTATGTAGATGATAAAATACATACAAAAGACTGGTAAGTAGTAAAAAGAAGGAATTACATCAGCTTTGCACTTCATTGGGCTGACGTTTTTCCAAAATACACAATGACTTATTATCAGTGAATCATATGGAAACGCTCACTATTGAGGATTGTGGAGCAGCTTGCTTCGGGACAAACGACGGGGTCTCTGCTTTTGCCGCTGGCTTGCTCTCCAGGACTTTTTTCTTAACCACTCGATGATCATTTTTCTTCAATCCGGGGACGTAGCCATCTTTAAGTGACATAAGGACAGGGTATCCGTTCTTTCCAGCAAACCACTCCTCTGCCTCCAGGGCCGGATCAGGGCCTGCTGTGTCAGGGTAAAGGTCGTCCTGGAACAGATCTGACTGCAGGGGTGAAGAAGAGTGTGAACATTCACAGGAGGACAGAGCACGATGCAGATAATAAGAGATGCAGGAGAAGGATTTGGTATATACAGTAGAAATGTTAACTTTATGTCACAAATCTAATCAGATAAGGGCTCTATTTTCGCAGACCGGGCAAGGTGGGGGCGCAGCACAGCTGCGCTTCGCCAACTGGGTGTGGCCAAGTGGATTTTGCAAGTTTGGCACGCTGTGCGCCGTGGCGCAAGTACTCCACCGTTCCTCCTCCCACAAGGGAGGACAGAAGGCGTGGAGTGGGTTTGATACAGCCGATTCACTTTAAACCAATCAAATGAGCCCCTGTCCTCACCTTTAAAATGCGCTGCACGAAGGCGTAATGAACGTTTACACAATTGACATGGAGGTCTACTGCCGCAGACGAGGCGGAACCGGCGTAGTGCAACTTTGGCAGACAGGTGCACAGGGCGCACACGTCACCAAAACCTCACAGACAGGTTTCCAGAATGTCAGGCACATGAACAATGCAATAAATACTGACAAAAAACACTATACCACATAAATGTATCTCCATATCGACTGTCCCGTCACAACTGCTGTCAGATCAAAGGAGATTGGCACCGTTTGTGCTGATTGTGAGGTTTTGGTGACGTGTGTGCACTGCCTGCCTGTCAGCCAAACTTCCACTACATCAGCTCCGCTCCGCCTTGCGCTGAAAGTAGACCTGGTTTCAGATGGCGAGCTTTGAGCGCACCTCGGTGAAGCCTTTTGGCACGAAACTGTCACTGCGCCAAGCTGAATCTGTTGACACCTCCCCCTGCTGCAACGCCACTCCCATCTCAGTGCACCTCGGTCTGCCAAAATACCAAACTGTGCGCCCCTCTGGCTGCACTGGTCCAAACTAGCTCTGCGAGGGGTTCACCTCACTGCACCACCCTGTGCTGCGCCGGCAAAATAGAGCCCAATGTGTTGATAGGGGTGGGGAAAAAATCGTTTCACTTAAGTATCTCAATTTTTTTCTGATTTCTTTATTAGTGATGGGTATTGTATGAAACTAGACAACCGAAGGAATCTGTTGGTACCAATCTTGTCATGCTAGCTTCTTGGCAAGGGAACTGAATACTGCTCCAAAGTTAGATGAAATTTTGGCAAGGCCATTTTCAGCAGGGTCCCTTGACCTCTGACCTCCAGCTCTCTGAATGAAAATGGGTTCTGTGGGCAGCCACGGCTCTCCCCTTTGCAGACACGCCCACTTTATGCTAATCCCATGCAGTTTGGGCCCCAAAGCCTGCAGTCCACATGTGCTCTTGTGGCCTGTTGTAAAATGGTGTGTGTGTGCAGACTGGGGCCAAACAGTCTTGGAGCTGCATCAGTTGGGTCTGACTCTGAGGCTGAGACTCTAATCACAGCCTCATGAAACTTTATAACCTACTTGTGGAATCGCAATACATATCAAATGGGTGGCCAAGTATAGTGACAGTATCAAATTGGGAGATAAGCAGATTGTCCCGGCCCTAGTATTTGATGTAGCTGTACGTACCTTACGGGGGACTGTCATGGTGATCGGTTCACATTTTCTCTCATGTAGTTTATAAAACCTGTAGTGAGAATTGAAAATGTAAAAAATACAAGAGCACTTGCTCTGAGACTACTAACATGAAAATAATTACATCACACTGGTAGTACCTAGCAATTTCACATTTTTTGACATCCAGGCCTCTCTTGGGCATGTATCCCATGCCCCTCTGGGGCTCCTTGCTGGAGAAGGTGCTGAGGTAGTGGACGTATGGTGCCTCATCGGTGATTTCAAAATACCGGATGCTGCTGTCACCCTGAAGACCAACAAGGACAGTTCACAGAGGCACAACATCCAATTCTTGGATGGTTTTATCGTTGAGACAAAAAGCTTGCTCACCTTTCCACACAGGTACACAATGTTGGTGTCTGGGTCATAGAAGGGCAGCAGAACTCCATTGCTGGTGTCCATCTCTTGAATAGACAGTGGCTCATCCATGTTCTCCTAGAAATGGAACATTTGAAAGGTTATACAGGTAGCAGTGTGTGCATTTGAAAGATGCATCCATGAACTGGGCACTGAAAGCGATGTTAGCAAGGTGGCGTACAGTTTTCCACAGGGCCAGCTGACGTTCGCTCATGCGGCTGAATCCAGTGGTGAAGATGTTTCCATTTGCTAAAAAGATGGCTCTCATTGGCCGAGCTCCCTCGTGGGCTTTGTCCTTCTCCTGAAGACAGACAGATTTGTCAAAGTGGACAGCTGCTTTTCAGGTGTGAGGAGGATGTGTGCTTGAGTGGCACAACGTACAGCACCCCTGGTGTCCTGATGTTTTCACTCACCGTCACAATCTTCTGCTTCCGCGGGTCGATGACGCGGATCTTCTTGTCTTTGCAGGCGGTGCAAATGAGGCTGCCGTTGCGGCTCCAGCTGACACTAAAGATAACATCAGGGTGCATGTCCTCCAGGTTGATCATGGCCTCTCCGGTGCCCACATTCCAAATGATGATCTGGTTGTCACAACCTAAAATGGACACATGTGGGATAGCCTGTGTGACGTAAACAACGGCAGCTCTACCATGGTGCCATGGGGTGGCAGATGTCATGCTAAAAATAGGCCTTGCCACACCAGCTGCCACTCCAGTTTAGGCAGTCTCACAGAAAAAAGGAATTTACAAGACTGAAAATTCGGTGTCTGCGTGCAAGTGAAAGTGGCATAAGATGACACAGTGGCAGATCAAATTTCCTCTAATTTTTCAGAGCAAATTCCCAAGTGATAGAATGATTACCACTGATACACCCAGAATAAGCTCATTTTAACTTTTCACCTCTGAAGAAATCAGAACAATCACAACTGTGTCAAGCTACTGTATTTGGTGGGTTTGTGGTGTTTGCTCATTAAGTGATGATTCCTTTCTATCAACGGTGTGAGGGCACACCATGTGTCAGAGCCTTTAGTCCAAACGCACCTGCACTAAGGAGAACGTTGTGAGCACTGGGATGCCAAGACACAATGCCAACCCTCTTAGAGTGGCCCTCCAAAACCACTGTTGGCTCTGACAGGGGATTTTCCAGCCCATTCTCAGGGATCTGCCAAATCTAAAACAGACAAACAAGTTATTTGTGTGAATGTAAATGTACTATAACAACTATAGAGAAAAAAAAATCTATTTGTTAAAATAGTTTTTGCATTTCCATTAAGTGTTTCCCTCTACAACATCTCTTTCCATAGCTACGTGGATGATACACAGCTATACCTGTCATTTAACCCCTCAGACACCAGTAAACTTGCTTCATGACATAGCTGCGTACTTGACAGACACAGTTGGATGTACCAAAACCTCTCCAAAAATGTATCTCTGATAGACAAAAGTTCTTATCACTGGCCTTGCGCATGTCTAACAACAAACTCAACCACTCGTTGCCCCCTCACACCCAAAATAAGGTTAGCAATAAAAAATCTGGGTGTGATCCTGGACTGTAACGTGAATTTGGAGCAGCATGTACAAAAAGAATCCGTGTACCGGACCAAACCGGACCAATTAAATAATAAAATCAAATTCAGTCCTGATTCCCGTTTTTCCATTTCGTATTTTTGATCCGAGCCTACAATTGAACTATGAAAAACCAGGCATATTTTGGATTTTGGTGTTAGATTAAAAAACAAATAACAAAATAACCAGTCACTTTTTTATTTTTTAATTTTTGATTGGCAATTGAAAATAGAAAGAATGAATGATACACGGATTAAAAAGTAGTCCAATCATGCTTTTATCAATTAAGGAATATTTCTAAAATTAGATCAGTTCTGTCCTACAGCAACACAGAGAAAATCATAGATGCTCTTATATCTTCCCGCCTCAATTACTCTAATGCCTTGTTTACTTGCCTGAGCACGTAAACAAGCCATGGAGCAGCTCCGATTAGTTCAAAATTTGGCAGCCAGACTTTTGACCACAACAAAGCTTTTTTCACACATTACTCCAATCCTGGCCTCGCTGCACTGGCTGCCACTCTCTTTTAGAATTCATTTTAAAGTGCATTTAATCACATATAAAGCTCTGGGTGATCTGGGGCTGGAGTATATAACTGAGCTCCTCACACCTTAGAGTGCAAACAGGCCCCTCAGGTCTGCCAGCCTGGGTCTTCTTACTATTCCAGAGTCCAGGCTAAAAACAAAGGGTGGTGGCGCCTTTTCAGGTCTGGTTCCTCGGCTCTGAAACAGCCTTCCACTGAGCATCATGTCAGCTGACTCTGTGGCTGCTTTCAAAACTCGTCTTAAAACTCACTTCTGCAGGGTGCCCCGGTGGCTCACAGGTTAAGAGTGCGCACCATGTACCAGGGCTTAGTCCCGATCGCAGTGACCGGGGTTCAAATCTGACCTCAGGTCCTTTGCTGCATGTCAATTCCCTCTCTCTCCCCTGTCTATCTCTACTGTGATTGTCAAATAAAGCAGAAAATAAAAAAAAATAAAAAACTCACTTCTACAAAAATTCTATTCAATTTTATGTATTTATATAGCCCAGAATCACAAATTACAAATTGGCTTTTCCCAACAACTGACCGTATTTTTTTCCTTGGTTTAAGAGCCATTGTCTTGTTTTGTTTTGGTGCTTATGTGGCTTATGTTTTTAACTTGTGTGTAAATGCATATGCTTAGCTCCTGCAACTGTTCTTTAAATGTTGCTATTGTTTTTGTTTTCTATTATTTTTGTTGTTGTTGTTATGTACTAGTCAACCTTAACATCTAAATAACATTCATCTTTTTATATCTGTAAATTTGGTGTGATATGCAAGCACAAATAAACAATAAAATTACTTACTTTAATTAATTCAGCTTAATGGTAGACCAACAACGTACACTGGTAATTAGGAGGAAGGTAGTACTGTCATTATTTACAATGGCTTGAAAGAAATAAATTGAGATTGTTAATGGACAATCATTTAAAGAGGCCATGCTGATGCTTCTGTCTTTAATTGTACTTTAAGTTGCAGCTATTGATGATTTAATGTTCAATTCCAGAATATTTTGCTCATCATTCATTGCAATGTCACTTTTGTCCAGGAGATGTCATGGTGAGGCCATGTGTTTAACATCACTTGACTATAAATGCCTGTCAAGTGCTGCAGGAAAACCTTCACATTTCTAAAGGAATATAATTGTGACAACTATACTACAATCACAGGTAAGGAAACTGCCTGAATAACCGATGACCGCTTAATTAAGCATTACCCATTCAGTAGACAGTCAGTGTGACAGTGTTGCTGCTCTAGATCAGTGGTTCTCAATGGGGTATGCGTACCCCTAGGGGTATATTTGAGCACTGCAGGTGGTGTGTGAGATTTTGTAAAAAAAAGTTGTAAATTTAAAAAATATCACTCTTAGAATAATAGCCTATGCTATAATAAGTTCAACAAAAATGTAAATTTGGTTTAAAGTGAATCAAAAAGAAAATGGATCAGTGGATGAAACATAGCAGCGATACAGCTGAAAACAAGGAGAAAGAAGAGAAAAAGAACAACAAAATGTCCTCAGTATCAGGTTGCTGTTTCACACACTGATGGAGCTTTATCTTTTTTCTTACATTTTTTTGCACCGGTCAAAAAAAATTCAAAGGGGGTAGTTTAAGAATCACTACTCTAGGATAATGAATTCCTCTCACTCTGGTATTAGGCCAAATATTAGAAAAAATGCAGCAAAATACACATATATGCCTTCACAAGTATGCCTTCTGCTTATGGAATGTGAGCAACCTGATCACAAAAACTGCCCCAATCTGTGAACACTATTTTTCCACCAGTGTTGACTTATTTCAAGTTTGATTGAAATTTCAAGCACTTTACAGTGTGTTAAAATTAAGCATGTTTCATATCTACTTTAAGGCTTTTTTTTTTTTTTTTTTTTAAACAAAAGCTTCAATGATCCATCACAAGTCATATCCATTGCATTGTTAAATGAAACTTGTAGCATTTGTAATAATGGTGCACAGACATGTTTTCCATAAATTATTCTCTAGCACTTTAAACATGTTGTTTCCCAATCTAAGTAAATTCTGGACTGTGCTTAAAAGCTGGTAGCCATGACATCTCTTTTCAAAGTTACTGTGCTACATATAGCAAAAACTGTACTTATAATGTACTTCAGAACTGTTAAACGGTCAATAACAGGTGCCACTAACAACAGTGCAAACAGTTTATTCATCTGAAACAAATGTGCAGCAGATATAATAAAAAAGTGAGCAAGACCCATCAAGTATCGGGGCATTCTAATGCAAAATGCAAAATGCAAAAAAAAAAAAAAAAGAAATTATGAGCTGTGGGTAAGTTAGTACAGGTTCAAGACAGAAGTATAGAGTCAAAAGTCTGTTTCCTTACCATGACCATGCAGTCCTCTGAGCCGCTAGCAATGACATAGTCATTATGAGGACACCAGTCGATGTCCAACACTTGGCCTGTGTGACCGCACACTGTAGGGTAGGTCTTGTCAATGCGACCAGTCTGGAAGACACAAGACATCTTTGTTAGAAAGCTGTTAAGAAAGTGAGCAGGAGAAGGGCGATAAAACCTGGCTGTCCCATATCTATCAGAGATATGAAAATAATGACTGCAACAATCAAGGCCAGTTTCCATGCCCTGTGCCATACCAGTTACACATTGTAATCATTTGCATAGCTGCAAAGATAATTCTTCACTGTGCTGTTGTGAGCTTTAACCTACATAGGTGACAAACAATGGGTAGCTCCTTAAGCACCTTAGTGTTTTTGCCTGCAAAGCTAAAACAAAACTGTCAACCTCTGCGTTTCAATGGCTTTCAATCTGTCTGTGTGCTTGTTGTGGGCTTTTGGGATGCCTGTAGTTTTCCATGCATGTTAATTTAACATATAGAAAAACACCTCTCTTCTCAGCTAATACCATTTGTAAATAGAAAAGTCAGCCTTGACAACATGCAAATCACATGACTTTACTGTCTGATTCAAATATTGATCATCTGTGGGGTTTCATATGGAGCAAGCCTCAGGGAAGGGTAGGCCAGGGTCAGGACTGCAGCGGTGTGGAGTCGGTTTGGTGACCGAGGCAACAACTTAGCTGATTTCAGATAAACATCTGAAAATGTCTGTGAACTAGGAATTGCAATCAATTCCAGCCTGATTGAACTTCTGCTTAAAGAGCCCATGAAATGGACTCTTACTTTTTTGATTTGATGTAGTTCCTGTTGAGACAGGACATTTAGGATGGACAAGGAAGGATCAATCACAAGTGCGAGCCAATAGGCTATTAATTTGGGAGGGAAACACAGTTTTATTTGAAGAGACAGGTTGATGAGAGAGGATATTTAAAGATTTATGAAGCGTTTATTGGTTGAAAGTTTAATTTACACCCATTAGTCCACAATGTTGTCACAATTTAAGATACTGTTTTCCAAGAGGTACAAGTCATGAGCGGTCATTTCAAGGGGACTCTGACATTTCAGACTTTATTATCTTATCCTAGAATGGACAAGTTAGCTCACAGTAGGGATGGCACAATAGCAGAATTTTTGGTAGCCAATGCCAGCACCTGTAAAAATCCACGATTCTCGATATCAATTTCAGTACCACGAAAAAAGCGAGACATTCAGTGTAAATTTGTGGAATATAATAAGTACAAACAATGGCTGTGATTAGCTAGGTTGGATATGTTTCCACCCTTTGTCTGGAAAATGTGACAGCACTGTTCACTGTTTGCTCACTGGCTTTAGCTCATGTACACTGCCTTCTCCATTTGCCAAGGTAAAATGCATCAATATGGCTTTTGTAGTTTCCTCTGTCAAAAGTTATTTTGTTCATTTGCGGGTCAGGAGGAGCAGGAAGAGTACCGCTCCCTGTCTTTATTGTTGTTTCTGTGCTCTCAGGTGGGCTGGTACAGGTGTGCAGCTACTCTCTACACATGCTGTCGAAAAACTGCTACTGTTAGGTTTCTTGAAATTTGGATCAATGTGGTATTGGTAGAAGGTTCTTGTGAGATTCCTCGCATGCAGTAGGAAAATGTCATGCATGCCCACAGTGTAGGATTGCATTATACAGTTTGTTCTGCTGACAGCAGTGGGAAGCTTGTTTCTTGTGGGAAACATATGGACTCTTACTGCGCAGGTCTTTGTTTACACATCTCCAGGGTTTTGACACTTGTATGCCAATTAAATTCCCAAACTTTTCCATGATGTCTTTTGACTCTGATTGGCTGGTTTCCTAGAGCGGTACCAGAGCTAATTTCCAGGATCTAAAAATATCTTAACTGTTTCCCCCTCTCAGGTTCTAGCTTAACTTGTCAAAATTCAGATCTCAATTAAATATGTCCATGACTTTTCAAAAGATTAAGGAAGTTTCATCTTTTTTCAAAACATTTCCAGGCCTGGAAAACTGGGTTTTCATAACCATAGAAACTATGGTCATGAAACATATCCTTTGCAGATGCATACATGCAAACAAGCAATGCAAGCTAGCTATTCATTTGTGATGTGAAGCATTTTTTAAATATTATATATTTGGTGAAGAAATAGCCTGATTGTATTACATTAACACTATAATAGCATAATGAAATGTAAGATACTAGGTACAGGGTTTGTGAAAAAGGCATTTTCCTAATGCGAACTCCTCAAAACCTACCTACTGTACTGCTGTGGGACACAAGTGATTAATGGCAGCCCTTCCCCCTTTCCATTTAAATTCTAAATTATTGTGCTAATTAATGCAAACTTGTGTGATGAAGTTCTTTTTTACTGAAGGTTCACATATTTTTTAATCTTGCGATGGGAGCCGGAGAATGTGATAGAGCAACGCTCACCTTTTGTAGTGGGAGGACAAGAAAAGCTCCACCCCCAATAGCCTCTACGATAATGGCGACAAACTTGGGGTTGACGGCACAGAAGGCGCTGTCCCAGGTGACCCTGGAGACACGGATGTCATCATAGCACTGGTCATTCTTCAGAGCCTGACCGAAGACATGACGGAACTTGCTCTGTCGCACAACGCGTCTCAACATATCTGCAGAGAGAAAAACATGCTGAATTACACAAGCTGAGGCTCCACAGGGTGAGTGTTTTCCTCACAAATGTTCCTTGAAATGTAAAGTGGCACTGTCTGAAATGATAAAATATGAACATGAGTAGTCTTTTGGAATAGTTGAGCTTGCAGGGAACACATTGGGTATGTCTGATTTATTGCAAGGGAAGTCTATCTGATCTGGCATCATGCCTCTTAATTATGACTGACATTGTTCTACTTCATACAAAGGAACTAAATCAAATCCACCTATTGCCAAAGGCATGAGAAATTGTCTATGAAGCAGATTTTCTTTCCAGTAGTGTTTGCCTGTCATTTGTTTGAGAAAAATGTGGCTTACTATAAGATATTTCAAGCAGGCATGTTGCTGAGAGAGAGGCAAGATGGGGGGGGTGGGGTTGCTAAGAAAAGTTAGCACTTCAAGATGAACATGATTTCCCAGGCTGGTGTTTCAACAAAAGAAAAAGCTCATTTTCTGCAAACGTTGATTAGCCCTGCTGGCAGTGAGAATTGAGGTAATTCTGCTTGTTATAGACAGTTCCATTACGACCTTATCATCAAACACAGCTACCAGGAGATTTTAACCTCATATGTAAAGAACACACACAAACTGGCCTGCCATTAACAGGACTAGTATGCAGATAAAAGCAGGAGTCATAAGGCTAATGGAAGTCATTTTAACTGTAAATTTTACTGCATCAAATTGGACATCACTTGAACCAAAGATAATATCAGCACTACCTTCAACAATGACATTTAGAGCCGCAAAAATTCATACTCCAATAGTTGTGCCAAATATCTTGATAGTGATACGTTACACAATGTCTGTGGGTTCATACATACTTCATACTTCCATACATTTTAAGTGTTGCAACAGTGAAAATTAAGCATTTTTCAAAAAAAAACAGCATAATAATACCAACTGGACATACAAAATGCAGTTACTTCACAAAGTATTTTCTTGATCATAACAGAACAATCACTCTCTTAGGCAGCATTAAAATAATAATAAAAACATTAAAATCAAACACTACCACTACCTCTGCTTCGACACAATGCATTAACAATACTTTAAGTGTAATAACAGTGAAAATGGAGCATTCTTCAAAAAACAGCATCATAATACTGAATGGATGTAGAAAATGCAGTTGCTTGACAAAACAGTTTTTGATCAGAACAGACCAATCAGTGTCTTAGGCTAACCCTAACCCTAAATTGTTGCCTTTTGAGATATTAATGCCACGCATGTTCATATATAGATAACAATATGTAAACAATATACTGTTAAGCCCTAGTGGCATTTGCTGTAGTCTTACTACTAAGCACCATAAAGGCTAATTATGTTATTCTGGCATGGCTGCTTGTGGTGCTTGCACAGCAGAGGAACGCTGCAGAGAGCGGTCCAGAACAGAGTGTTCCCTCATCATCCATTAGCACACTGGGGCTTTATTCAGAACCTGTCCTCACACCTGGCAGACATCTGACAGGACATGCACCTCCAGCCCATACACTCCTTACTTCCCTCAACATATCACTGCTGACCTACTTTCCTCCAGCATCATGGTGCACAGAGGACAGACTCCCGCCCTCCAACATCCTCACATCACCATTGAGCCTCAGCATCGGTACAGTGCCTGCCTCGCTGAGGGCAGTGCAGTCTGCACTACGCCCTGTGATAGCAGCTGCAAAGCAAGGCCATAATGTTCCTGTGGAAGAGTCTGAGTGAAATCAGAATGATGGTTTGGTGCACAAGAGCCACAGCTCTTGTCTGTGTACAGAAACATTGGTCAGGAGCTCTGTTAGTCACCAGTCTACCTGAGTTGGCTGTATGGCAAAACATTTGAAAAAGCTGAACCTGTTTAAAACGCTGATGGAGAAAGACATTACCTCTAATGATACATTTTGTTCACTCACAGGACAATAGCCACATCACCACTGAGCCGTGCTCATCATGCTAACAGCACAGGCTTTGGACAAGATGAGATTTGTCTTTAGCATCGGATGAGTAAAAGAGTCAAGCGCCCGGTATTGTTCAGTGTATTAAAGGAGGGATGCTCTGGTAGACAATGGTGTGTGCCGCCTCATTAACGTCCACCAGCTCGCTAGCTAGCTAACGTTAGCGGGTGTAACCACAAAGCCAGGGGAGGTGCTCCCTCCCTGCCAGCCGGCAGCCAACACTGGGAACCAGGATCATCTGAACACATGCAAGAGGCAACTTACTGGGTGTCCGCTGTGATTTTCAATCCATGCCGGTGTAGTGAGAGATGAACTGACACACTTACATTTTTTTATTGAATTATTTTAAACAACACACTCTGCAAGGGTCTTTATTTGAAGGGTCTTTATTTGACTCTTAGATTAACTCAAGTGAGTGTAGAGTAAAGATATAAAGCGGGTGACATAACGGTGAATGTAACTTAGTCTGCTGGTTCCGCCGCACTGCCGACACCGGCTGGTCCCGTCGGACCGGCGGCTCACACGAACGTAACGTTACGTTTCCCCGAGAATGAGGAGGGAAGGAGACCCTGACAGTTGGGAGTGCTTTCTTTAATACCAACACTACTACCAATAATAAGAATAATCCCAGGAAACTGTTGCTGTACTGTGCTGTGCTTTACGCCAGGCTGTCTGCACAGAGGAGGATGTGTGGTTTGTAATGACATGGACGGCATCCTGCGCTCCAGTCAACTGCCACTGCTTTCTGGCGTCCAAAGTGATGAGGGGAAGCAGGATTTAGCAAAGCTAGCTAGCTGCTAACTGTTAGCTGTGGAGCGCCGCCAGCTGCCATCTATTATGACGCAAGTGCAGGTTTTTTAGCCGAGGTTTGAGGCTGCTCCCGTCCGCTCAGAGAGCCACCGGGCTGCCGCTGCACACACCGCTGCATCACATGCAAAATGTTCTGATGCAACAACAACTTCCAGGGGTTATTGCTATGCAAGGTTTTTAGAGCCCGGGGTAACCAATCATCACACATGCATCTAGCAGTTTAGGCGCGCCCTTACCCTGCAGGATGCACGTTCTCCCTTCTTTCCACAAAGCAGACGCTGTGCTCTCTCCCTCCTGACTGCTAATGTATGAACCGGAAGCAGCGTGTGAAATCAAACACTATGACAACTGGCTTAGGGCATCTCCTCTCCGCACCTGCAGAGGACTAGCAGTCGCCGATTCTCATCGTTATTATATTCAGTCCAGTACGTAGACGACTGGCTACAGCACATGCGCAAATGAGATCACTTTCTACTCAGGACAGAAAAATGGGACTGGGGGGAGCCGGATTCCTTCAAGTCACCCACATATTTAGGTAGGTTCGATAGTCGTTACCCAGTTCTTTTTGTTAAACTATGCAAAAATAATCCGCACGGCCCACCCTGCCTTAACATGACCAGTGACGGACTCTGCAGTCATGGCCAGGGGCACCGCGAGGGATTTTGGGTCCCATGGAAACTATGAAAATATGGATATGGCCTCACCACCCCAGGCTATGCCAACCCTGTGCAATTCCTGTAACCACACCTGGAGAGCCCAACTGACCCATTCAAAGCTTTAAATAACTCTGCCTTTGCATGCTTGCAGCTCTCTTGTAGTCCAATACTTGTGCAGTATTTGCTGACAGGGAACTGTGAAAATCTAAGTTTTTGGCAAAAACAAGAGGGAAAAAAAAGGAACGTCGCTTTTTTAGTACATTGTGAATAAAATATTCTATTAATGATGAAAGGTTTCAAATCAAAAGAAACTTAAATACTTAGCTCAACAGATCAATCTAATTTTGCTTATATGACTAAATGTTAGTGGCCATACAAATAGTTGTGAACTGGCTAATGTGAGCCTCATCCAGTTTTTGGACATAATTTTATTTTGTCAAGTGCAAGTGATTTTATGGGAACTGGTGGCCAGAATGTTACCATCTCTAATCAAATTCATGACAGCTTATTCACCTGCTGATTTGTTAAGGCTGTCAGGCGAATTGAGAAATCAGCTTGTGACTGGGACTGCACTTTCAGTATTTCAAATTGAACAACTCTGAGATTTTATGACTTGGTTACTTGTTACTGAACAATTTAAGGATCATTTAAGTTTGGTCTTGTGTCATCAGGACCAGCTCCAGGAGAGCAAAACAAATGTGTTTTTGTGTAATGATGCTGTTGATTGAAATGTCAGTTTCTTTGTATTTCTGGAGCAAATCAAACCAGTCACTTTAATAGTTGTTAAAAGGAGTAGCCTACTCTGCATGTCATCAGCAGTGAATGGGTGATGGACGGGATACACAGAAGAAAGGATGATGAATCCTTTGTTTTCTTTACATGCTTATTCCTGCCTGTGGTCAAGGGGGCTGGAGCCTGTCCCAGCATTCATCCAAAGACAATCACACAGTTTAGAGTTTAGAGTATCTAATTCACCTGACCTGTGTGTCTTTGAACTGTAGGAGGAATCCTATGCAAATATGTGAACATGGACCAGGGACTAGAATGTAAGAGTTCCTTACTGTGAGGTGGCAGTGCTAACCACTGAGCCACTGAGAGGATGGAGTGTTTATTGATTGACTGACTCATTCATTGAGTATATATATTTAATAACCATGTATAAAAATAAATGTGGAATCATAGTTCAGCAATAGACAAATTAGATGATTTTGATAAGAAAAAAAACATTGGTCTGTCTGTTGAATCAGTCCAGCCTGGAAAAAAGACATTTATTAAGCTTAAATGTCAAGATGATAATCATGTAACTACACCCTATAGTTAGATTGCTGCCAGAATTGGTTACCTCTTCCATTCATCATGAATACATCAAATCTTTTTAATCAGCTACAGATTTTCATAATAACAGCAGTAAGGACAGTATACCACTACTACCACTACTACTAATGATCAGTGAGATATTAGAAGAGTTATCTCTTTAGGCATGTAAAAAAATAGCTTATGTTTCAGTTTGACTTGTCAAAATTCTTTCATGAGGGCAGGCTTTTATTTCACCTGTTTAAGATCTTTTTTTATTGAAGTTGTAGGCTTATTTAGTTTTCTATAACCCAGGTTTTCAATCATTATTGTTATATGTCAAAGCAGTTTGCACATAAGCAAAAATAACTTCAAAAGTGATGTTTTCATCTGTGAAAGCCATACAGTTCCCTTGATTCTTGGTTCTGTGTACAATGCACTTGCAGCCACTCAAAGAATTTAAGTATAGCCATGATATGTCTTACTATGTCTCTCTACCATGGGTGAAACTGATTTGAAAAGTCTAGCCACTTCTAATCCCTTTGACTTGACATTTTCAATTACTTATTCATTTAGCTTACCAACTAGCCATGTTGCCATTTACCAGGCTTACACAGTCATAATCCACCAAAATAATTTCCCTGTTTAGCCCTCTCAGTAGTTTGCCCTGTGACACTCTCATGATCCTTTGATATTCCAGATCTGGCCTGGAAAGAGGCAGTGTGTCAGTGAGTGGACAGAGAATGTGCGCCTGCTGGTCAAAGCCAGTGTGTCTGCTGTGCAGCCAGAGCATCTCTGTGGAAAAGGACATGGCATTTCAAGAATACACATTCAAATTTCGACACCACTACTCTGAGTCTAACCTTCTGTAACTGTTGCACATTTCAGCGTGAGAGGAATTTGACTTAATTGCATTTCTTTGACATTGCACTCAAAGTATATCTCCATATTAATAATGACAGGCCTACCAACCTACCAAGGATACATTATTGTTGTTGTCTTTGTTTTTAATTCATTAACAGTTTATTAAAGAGATGACAAGTATGGGTGCAAAACCAAACCTTAAAAAATTACACCCTACAAAGTGCAGTGTTACAAACACATCCACTGTATGAGAGCCATACCACCACACACTGAGCTGATGAATTAATGAATGTACTGAAAGTATTTTTGTTTGTTTTTGTAATAGTCTGAGTTGACCTTTGTCTTATTTTTGCAAATAAGACAAAATCCAGAGAACACCTAAAAAGCACCTAAAATGCCAATAGCTAGAAATGGAGATTGAGGAATTAGTGATGTCTCTAAAACATTTGACAGTCCAAAGAAAGACCTTACCTTTTTTCGGTGATGGTTTTACTTCTGCTGGTCTGTCTACACACTTCTTTGGGACATCAAAGGCATTCCTCATCTGGGATACTTTGAGACTTGAGCTCTGCTCTACCAGTCGAACTTGAGTTTTGGCCCCTTCAGGTTTGGCCCAGCCCTGTTGTCTGAGCCCCTGGTGCATTTGATTTGTTTCTTTGATGATTTCAGCCACAGGCTTGTAGCAGCCCTCCTCACTCTTACTCTCTTCATCACTACTGTAAGGACTTACATGTCTTTGGGTAGCATGGTTACTATGGTCTTTATGACCGACCAATGTACTGAGTGTGTCAGATGGGAGCTCGGGGCTGACGGCCCTTGTCCCTGAAAAGCCACTCTTTGGCTGATGAATGTCATCGTCTCCTGTGACCTCAGGGAAGGGTGACGTTTCTGTGGAGGGAGATGGATTTGGGTTTTTTTTTGCAACAGGCGGAGGTGGGCTTTTGTTTCTGGTCCGTCTCTCTATGAAAATACTTTCCTGCAGCATGTCCAGGTTTTTTGGCTCCGTGTTAGGAGACAGCTTTTCCATACGCATACAATAGTCAAAGTTGATGGCATCTCTGTACCTGTTATCGCTGTTTGTCCGCCTTTGTTCCCCGGGGCCAAGATTGACTGACAGGCGTCGTATGTTGGATGGTATGATATAAGCACCCGTATCATCCCACAGCATGCACATGTCCTGATTAGGAAAAATATCGCATGAGTTTTTTTTGTTAAAATGAAACGTGTGTCTCCTTTTGACCTTCTCCTCACAATGCAGAGACTCTTTGCTTCTTCGCTGGACTCCAGAGGAAGACTGTAATTGTGCCGTTTTAAGCTTGATGAATGGGTTTTTAGGCTTTTTCGGGACAGGCGGAGGTGGGCCTTTAGCTTTTGCCTTTTCTCTTGGCATCGAATCTTCTAGGGAGGCACATGAAGTTGACGTGCCCTCTGGCAGTAATGTGTCTCTCTCAGGCAACAGATGAGATAAAGTTGATGTGCTGAGCTCCCCCTCTGTCTTTACTCTGGTATTTTCTATCTTTCCATCATAGTCTTCATACACTGACAGAGAGGGAAAAGGAATTGAATCGTGCTGTTCAAATGAAAGTAAGGGATTATTTGGAAGTTGTGACACTTCAGAGCCGGGGGTCTGAGTGTTTGAAGAGTTAGAGTCGACTGCAGTGTGTGCTAGGCCATTCTCTTCCGTGGTGCACAATCTCAGACCGCCTCTGATTTCTCCTTTAGCCCTCTTAGAGACAGCACCAGCAAACCTGCTCTGATGGAACTGATCAGTTGCCTCCTCTTGTGTGGCAGCTGCAGCAAACTGACTCTTTTCCAAGCATGCTTCACACTTTGCCCTGTTGCATGCGATCCCATCGGGCTCCTTGTGTATAGTCAACTGAACTGCATCGTCCACATCATCAGCACACTTACTAATTCTTTTAACTGACCCAGCATCCTCCTTGATGTGAGCAGAAAATCGCCTGTTGTTGTGGGTGTTTGTGTTGTGCTCCCTCTTGTCAGTTATTCCATTCCTAGTTGTCTGAGCATGGCCAGCTCCAGTTTGACTGGCTCCTTTAAGCTGACACCTGGTGCCTGTCACTTCAGCCAAATGTTGGCCCCTTACGCTCTCAGTACAGGCTGTGGCTGAGTTTCTAACATGTGTTTGAACACTGTCAGCTGGCACTGGAACTGTCTCGGTTTTCCCTCTGCTTTCCCTCCCATCATTCTTGTCTTGTAGAGTGTGGCTGGAACAGTTTTCATCCCATTGGCTTCTCTGGAGTTGATCTCTGGAGTTTCTGTTGCCCAAAGAAATCTTACTTTTCCCATTAAATGATGACCAAGTCTCGTCCTTCTCGAGCAACACAAAGTCATCCTCACTGGTGGGATCAGATGAAGTTGTCCGCCCCCTTGTTTGTATCCTGTCAGTCAGATTGTGAGAACCCAGCTCGCTGTGGTTCCTCTGTGATTTCTTCCTTTCTTCCTGTTCTTCCATGGCAGCCTCAGCACTGGCTGTAGCCATACTCTGAGTGGCTCGCTGTGTGTTTATGGCAGGCTCTGAGGGTTGTGTGCTCTCTCCAGGACTGCAGACAGTTTTTGACTCCTGTGAAGTTTGAGTGACAGTCCAGCTCTCTCTGTCTCCACCCATCCTTCCTTCCATGGTGTACAGAGGGTGCTCCCCCTGACCTGGAAGAGGTCCCATTGGCTCCCCAGTTTGGGGGTCTGTGCAGACAGGAGTGTCTGTGAGCTCTTCTAGTGGTTCAGTGGCTAGGCTGCCAACACTGATCCTACCGGTGCTCTGAGCTGTCACATAACTGCTGTTGCTGCTGGCCCGGTCTCTGGCCTCAGTCAGGGCATCTTGTTCCACCCTGACCGTCTGTTGGGTCTTTCCCATTTGCTGAGCCCAGTCTGAAACATTGCCGGGCTCCCCCTCATTTTCTGGCATCTTGTCCAGCTTCTGGCCCATTCTCAGTGTCTTCTTGTATTACTAGGGAAACACAGAAAAATGCCAAGACACAGCAGTGGATGAACAACTCACAGTGGTATAGTGACGATGACATATATTCCATATTCAATACCATACTTATGTGCAATAACCTATAGTGCAATAACTCCTGTCCATGTTTGCACTTGTACATATATTTTTTCTTTCTTTTTATTCTATATATATTTATATTTATATTTATATTTATATTCCTTTCTTTATTTTTCTTGACTAATTGCTCTTTTTACTTTACACTTTGAGTGGGAGTTGTTATTGTAACAAAAAGTAATTTCCCCCTGGGGATCAATAAAGTATTCTGATTCTGATTCTGATTCTGATTCTGATGTGTCCTCATCCCAAATGTGCCAAGACAATGAGTGACAGGTGTCACTGTCTATCTTTAACTACCTTGAAAGTTTCTCTATTTTTGTATATTCTCCTGTATGACTCTTATTTGCTCTCCTAGGACCTCTCTATCTACCTCTTCCTATTCTGTCGGACAGGAATGCTGTGGTGGCTAAAATTAAACTTGGTCTGACTGCTGCTGTGAGTCAGAGGGCCAAAAAAGAAGCAGGGCAAGTGAGATAATAGATCAGTCGTCAGGTGCCAAGGTCAGATAAAATGCTGCGAGCAAATATGATCCAGTCAAAGCTGCCAAATTTATAAATCATCATTCATCACAAGTCAATTTGATGCGTTCTGATGTATGTCAAAGCATGAATGTCTGTAAACCTGAATAACACAAAGGCTTTGCTCTATTACTATTTGTAAGTGTAATAACTCATTTTATACTTGAAAACATTTCTCATCAGATGCAGTCAGTGGAAGACATCATGCTCTCTCAATTATTGGTTTACAAACAAGGAGAGTCTGTACTGTGTCCTACCCTTCAAACCGACTGAATGTTTGTGATTGTTTTGGTAACCGGGACTAAAGAAAGGTCATCTGGAATACTGGATTTGAGTCACAAGGGCTGTGACTTTTGAACTGAATTGTTTGTCTGGAGCACGATGAGGACAGAGTTTAACCAGCAGCATGATGGGTAGCTGACAAGAGATTATTAAAGAGGAAAAAAGCTCAACAGGCTTTACACTGGCATGTAGACTCCGAGTATTTTTAGGCTACAAACAAACAACTAAATTTACAAACAAGTCACCATACCTGTCATATTACATCAGCTATTTTTGCAAAAAAAACACACACACATAGTTAATTTGAATTAAATCTGTTCATTTAGTTGTATGTGTTCTGTAATTAGTAGGCTAAGTACATTGGGAAAAATATGAGAGCAGCTAATAAAGAGTCATGACACATAATGTCACACGTCCTTTGATTTCATAGGGCGAGAGGTGAGTGCAGAGAGACAGGTGACTGAACCTCTCGACCCTCTACCTCTAATCATGTGCCCTGCAGCTTGAGCTATTTCAAGCCTAAGAGGTGTTGAGTGACAGATATTTTTTTCTCCCAAGCTTATCTACGTAACTAACATGCTTGTCCATTGCCAGTAATACATGAAACAATGAACCTGTAAGTTTAGCACATATTGTAAGAGATTTCAAAAAGTCATAAACAAGTACAATTGCAATGTTTAAAGTTTTGTTCCTGAACTAAGAAAAGTGTTATGGTCCATCTCTCCGTTCCTTATGCTTTTTCTCTCTCATACCTTGCAGTCCCTTGTAGCCTTAGTGTAATAAGGGTTATTTTAGGATGTATGGGTGTAGGGTCTTATACTGACAGCTGCTGGCAGCAGTGGAAGGCATCTGTGACAATGGCATGTGATATTAACTCCCTCATGCTCTCTCTCTCTCTCTCTCTCTCTCTCTCTCTCTCTCTCTGTGTCTCTCTCTCTGTTTCCATATACCATTCTCCCCTCTCTCCTCTTCTCTCTCATGTTTCCAGTATCATGTCTACATTCATAAGAAGCTTGTGACTTAGTGTGCACTATTAGTCAGGTCGTTTGTTTTTTTTTTTTTGTTTTTTTTTGTCCAACAGAAACTCTGCCAAGGGCTTCAGAACATAAACTGTATGAAGGATAATACAGGCCAATAGTCAGTACAGCAGGATGACATTCAGATGCATAATCTAGTTTGACAGTAAAATTGTTCCAGTGTTCTATAAGCCGGGCCTGTTATAAATAGATAACATATTCAGTACAAATGCTGTCTGAAATATTCACCTTTTATACTCTCCCCTGACCTTTGCCATTTAGTTCTTCTGGGTTCTTATTACTGTGGGATGTAAGGCAGTGCATAGAGTCAATAAAAGTTACTTAATAAGTAGCTGTTTGACTTTCACCCGTCACAATAAATGGTCGGTAGGTTAGGTTAGGCGGTGGATATTCTACACTGACATAGAGTCAACAATCATCTGAAAACTGGAGGAGCAACAGAGTTGAGAAGGTACTCACTGAGGCTGATGTTTGACAAAGATGGTGTCTGCCTGCCTGTCGTCTTGTAGGATCACAGTCCCTCTCTGAGATGTTTGGCTTCTCCTTGTGCCACTCTGTGTTGCTGCTATGCTTATTCCTGCCCCATGATGTCACGGTGACTTCATTTGACTAATTCAATAACAGTTCTCTCAGCCTTGTGCATTTAACCAGAAGCCTAAGCTGAAGCTAAAGGCAGATAGGGGTTTTTCTGATGCCTTTGGAGCCAAACTGGTTAGGCCAGAGAAAAAAGAAAAGCGCCATTTTCAGATACAGAATATCCATCTGAATCAAAGTTGATGTGGTAGCAACACGCATTAGCCAATTACTATTTTTGGGAGCCATACGAGTCACTATTAACTATCCAATGAAGCAATACTTTATTTGTCTCTCAACCTACACTGTTAGAAAACAATGAACCCCTTCTTGTGTTCTCTGGACATTTTCTCCTTGATTTTCTAAAGTAGTTTTTCACACTTTGTCCTTTGGTACTGAACATTTTTAATAGCTCTATCTCTTCTGGTAAGTGCCCCGCAATTTTAAAAATGCTCCTGTTCAACCACTGTTAAAGACAACCGGATTCAGTTCAGATGATTGTAACAATCTTAGACCTATCTCTAAATTTCCGGTTTTAGCCAAAGTCCTGGAGAATATTGCTGCAAATCAACTTTTGACCTTTATGAGTAATAGCCCAGTGTCTGAATCTTGGCAATCAGGTTTTAAAGCTTACCACAGTACAGAAAGTGCCCTTCTTAAGGTCATGAATGACTTGCTGAGCTGCTCTGCTCCTAGATCTCAGTGCAGTATTTGATACAGTTTATCACACCATCCTCTTAGACCAATGGGTATCAGTGGCATGGCCTTTGAATGGTTTAAGTCATACCTCACAGACAGGACTTTCAGTATCGGATTGCTTCTATGCATCATTGTTGGGTTCCTCAGGGTTCAATACTTGGCCCGATTCTGTTCACCACATACATGCTGCCACTGGGACATCTCATAAGATCACACATCATCAGTTTTGATTTTTTTCCATTGATACACAGGTTTACCTCAGCTTTGACCCCAATACCTCGACCTTCCTCTGGTCTTCCCATGGGAAGACCAGAGGATCCGGGATCAAATTTGACTCGTGGACAACAGTAAGAAAACTTTTCTTTGCACTGGCTGCCTGTTAGGTTTAGAGGTGATTTTCAAATTGTCTCTCTTTTCAAGCCTGGAATAGTTTTGCCCTAAGCTATAGCCTATTCATGGGCCCATCATGGGCCCTGAGGTCATCAAATGGTGCTCTCCTTCTGGTTCCTTAATCCAGATTGAAAAACAAAGTTGACAGAGCGTTTACCATCAGGGCCCTCAAACTCTGGAACAACTGTCCAGAAGAGATTAGGATGGCTAAATCTATCTCTTCTCCTAAGTCTCTTCAAGAAACACACTTTTATATCCTTGTCTTCCTGAGCCTTTTATCTTACCTTCCACACCATTTTGTTTTACTGATTTAACTTAAAAAAAAATTATGTTGTTAGTTATGTTTTATTGCTCTTTTTATTTACTGTTTTGATGGTGCTTTGGTGTTTTTTTTTTTTCTTTTTTTTTTTTTTAATCATGTAGAGCACCTTGTAAACCTTGTTTTTGAGAGGTGCTATACAAATTGTTTATTATTATTATTATTATTATTATTATTATTATTGTTGTTGTTGTTGTTGTTGTTGCTGCTGTTATTTGGTTGTGTAGAGGTGAAATGGCTATTTAAAGCTCCAGTTAAGATTTTGAATGTTGGGGCTCTCGATGTTCAAATCCTGCAGTAACTGAAATACAGGTCCTTTTTCCCCAAAATACACACGATATTAGTAAACAAAGCAAAGCATGTAAATATTTATATTAATATGCTTAAAACTCAGGCTGAACTATCATTTAACTTTCCCTTGAATAGTAACTTGTCTGATGAGAGCATTTTCAAGCCAATAACATAAACATCTCTAAACCCAAAAGTGGACTTCTACGCTGAGTTTACACGAGATCTGGGATCCCTGCATGTAGCTCCATGAAATGTCGGGTAACATTAACAGAACACTAGCTGAATAATAATAATGATGATGATGTTGAGCTGTCAGTTGATGCAAACATAATCCACTGAACTGAATGAACAGATTATGCAGAGGAAATGTTTATTTCCATGACGAACATTGGACTGGACATTATTTTAACAAAATGTAAAAAAAGTGCATCACACATTAACGTTGGCAATATACAGTACAGTGCACAAAAGTTAACAAAACAATTAATGTAACAAAATCTTACTCCCAGTAAGATTTATTATTTTCTACATGTTTCATTCATTCACTCAAAACATCTCAAGCTCTAACACAGGGACTAATGTGACAGTTTGTGCTTTAAAAAAGCGCTGTCAGTATCCCCATCAATCTTTGTCTTATTGTCCCGTCTCACAACGTCTTTAACTTCTGGCTCTTGGTAGGATTGTCTGTTTGATGCCTGCTGCCTCGGAATAATAAATAAAACAATTGATTCATTGTCTGCTATCCTAAATTGAGCTTAAAGACATTTGCCTAAATTAGAGTTGCCCCAAAGTAATTTTTTGCTGATGGTACAAACACGAGAACTTAATTATGAGTACTTGTCAATACACAATAGCATTATGAGTGCTTTTCTTAATATTGACCATATTTGCACACTAATTTATAGCAAGTTGTGGATAAAAATATACAGACTGTTAAATGTCAAAGACTTAAAGTCATTCTCTCTCATTTTTAAATGTAAATGATAGATTCCGTTCCAGCATTACCAATACCATAAAGTGAAGTTCTTCCACCTACTATTGAGCCAATGCAGTGTATCACTAGTTTCAACAATATCAAACAAATACGATATAGGCTATTAAGAAATGGAAGTCCATCAAATATGTGTTTATGGGTGAGAACTGCCGTGTTTAAGCTCATTTGTACACAGACTGTGTTTGCATACATTACATCATGTGCCAAGATATACATTGCAAGGAGCATGATTATTATCCTTGGGGCTGAGGGCAAGTAATGTACAAAAAGCCAGACCGTCAATACATTCAAAGAGACTCTGCAAAGCCTGCAATGCATTATGATAGAGCTAAGGCCAAGGTTAAGGCACTTAAATACAAAAACAAATTCAATACATGACGCAAACAACCATATGTAGTGCAGTGGTCTGGGGATTCACGGAGAGGCGCTAGTCATTAGTGGGTAGGTGATGACAGCACTTGTGATAAAATCTCCATCATATGAATTTCAAACAGCCTATCCAGGCCCCACTGTCAGGAGCAGGAACATACTGAGGACAACTGGTCGGGTCATATTGATATCACAGCCATTGACAAGATAGGCCAGCATGTTGCCAGGTTTGTATGATTTTAAACTTTTGGAACCCCAACATTTCCCATCCTGATAAGTGCTAATTTCAGTTTCAAAGAGTTGCTAAAAATGTGCTCTATGTGTTATACATTTTATCATGCTCATGTAGCCACCAGTAAAAGGAAATCTTAAACCCAAAGTAAAACCAAATCTACATCTAATCTGAAGAATCTAATCTGGAGAAACCCTGTGTGCTCTCCGGGGTCTGGTCAATGGAGGAGGAACAATGAATACATTGTCTTTTGTCTGTTTCTTCAGGTTGGCTATCCAATCAAAAATCTAGAGTAAAAACATGCATTAACCTCATGGCCAAAGATAGTTAAATAATTTGCATTCATTCTTTGCAGTTTTCACATCTTTCCAAAGCACCCATATCTTATCTATGTGGCAATAACACTTGCATGTGCCTTTCCTGCGCACGTGCACACAAACGCACACACACACACATCATTCAGTGTCATTCTAGCACATCCAGCGTGCCGTTTTAAATAACACACCGACAAACAAGACTGTCAAGCAGAATTATACCCTGTGACAAAGCGACTTCGGATTGGTGGCACAATTTCCCTAAACTGAATACAATATGCCTCTGAACATATATATATATATATATATATTAAAAAAAAAAAAAAAAAAAAGCAAATAGAGGAAAGAACTTCAGGAAACACTGACTGAGTTCAGTGGTGGCATAGTCAAAGTGGAACAACCTGTTAGCACTGAGCTTTTTACACTTGTGGTCAGAATTACAAGCACATCTTACAATTTTGATGATAAGTCAGTATTTCTGTGAAATTTACACTAAATAAATAGATTAATAAATGATGAAAAAAAGATAATTCAGAATCTCACAGTACAAAAACAGGAAAATGAATTATTTTAGTGGCTACTACAAATTCAATGGCAATAGCAAAAATGATATTTACTTTAAGAATCAGTGCTGTTGAGAATGTGTTATTTCTGTCTCATAATTTGTTTGAGAATCAGAATACTGAAGCTGTAATAATACTACTACTACTACTAATAATAATAATGAATTGCAAGGTATGCCAGTAATTCCTGTCAAGTTTATCTGTCTTGACTTCTTTGGATGCCTTCTAGAGAAAATAAAGTGTATTCCTAAGAATACGCTTAGTTTAAACTGCGAGACAAGAATGAGATTGTGTATGTGTAGTGGATAACAGTTCATTCCTTATGGATCTATTTTTGTCTCGTTTATTCTTGGCTGCTTGTGTTGCAATGCTAAAGCCAAGACACTAATGACAGCAACCCCCTGCAGAGTGCACAAGGATACTGCTGGAGCACATTAGACAGATATTAGTGATTGATGTTGGCATGAAGTCGTTAAAACTGTATAAACGTATATATGTAAATGTAGGCCTGAATCTGAAATATGCCTGTGTAAAATAAATGACAGCTGACAAACTGTATTGTACCAGAGAACAGTAACAATAGTTCTGACATCAGAAAAAGAGGTGTCTATGGCTACTGGACACGAGAGTTGCACTCAGTTGCTGCATCTATACATGAGCAGTGTGACTTTTCAAAGGTTTTGTAGGCAAGGGTAGCTTATAGTTTTTTAGCATGTAAGTAGTACAAGCAGCCTACCTAGGTGAGTAACATGAGAGCCTCTTCCATATAAATCACTTCCCAAATGAACACTAAGTCAAAAAAGTGAGAGTAATGGATGAGCGGAAACATTGTGCTTGAGGTGCTGTATTGATGATCTGGACTTGGCAGCATGATATGGCTTTGTTTACAGCTGGTCAGAAAAAAGACTACAGGTGGCTTTGTGATCACAAACTGAACAAGAGTAGAAAATAAACTGGGACTTAAGCTTACTGATTCTCTCCTTACATCTTCCAAGAAAGGAAAAACTTTTCAATGTTCTTTTCACCAAACATTCTTTCCTAACAACCACAGCATGCATAAGAAGCAGGGTTAGGTTCACTTCAGTCCAATTATGATTCATTTGTGATCAATGATTGTGCCATACATGGTCTGTTACTGAACAGCAGCTTGAATATAACAGCTTTTCATGCCAAATGCTTGAATTTGAAGAAATTCCACTTCCTGAACTGACTGAATTTGATGTGAATTGAAGAGAAGCCTGATGACAAGTTTTCTGTTCTGAGCATAATAAAGACATGTTGTGTAACACTGGGACTTCATGACAGGAACAAACTGAGTGCTTTGAAGACATGATTACATTAGTGTCATACTTGACTGGAGGAGGTCAGGGTGAACCAGTCACTGAGGCAAGTCAACAAAACAGTCTTTGACCAAAACAGTCTGAGATGCTTGTCCGAGGTACGATGCTTTACCAGGAGGCATAAGAAGGCTCACATCAAAAGTCTTTTTTAAATTATTATGGTTTATATGAAAACCCTTCCTGTGATGCAAAAGCAGCTGTAGCAAGGTAAGTGTAAGTGAAGACAAGTGAGGAATCAATTATCAGTGGTAACATGAGGAGATACTGAATGCAATCAGAGGCTCATCTGCAAACATACATTAAGCTCCTTTATGAATACTGTTGAGGATGTAGATTAAAAAAAATCATACAGTACACTGACAAAAGTAAGTTACTCCAGGTAATTTTTCTTTGTCAAAATCAAAGTGCTAGCTATAGATCTTTTAGGAGTCAGAGGGAAATGACCCAGCTGTCCGATATTCACAACAACATGGTCTTATAGACCAAACTGTCTTCTCTATTGGGAAAACACCAAACCTGTCTGTTAAGGGTAAGATGGCAGCAAACACACAGCTCCAGGGTGCTGTGGGGAGATCTGCGTTGCCTCCAGGTGTGGCGGGATAGGTGGACTAAACAGAGACCACCTGAGTCTCACCCAGACCCGACAGACAAGTTGAGGACACAGAAACATCCTCAGTGGAAAATAAAAGGTCTTCCAACTTGGCCATGGAATGCTGAAGCCTGGAGCATGTGATTAGGAAAGCCAGCCCTGTCTGCGTCTCAGTCTCCTGGGTGTGCTAGCAGATAATGACTGGACAGCCTCTGCAGAGAGAGGGCCTTGGCTGCTGGTGACAGTAGAGCTGTGCGGCCGAGACTTGAGGGCGCAGGTCAGAGCAGAGCGTTGTTTCTGCTCAGAGCAGAGTACAACACTGTGTTAGCAGTCATCTACAGGTACACAGCTGTCATGGTGTAGCTGCTGGAGGCAGTGGCCTCCTCCTCCAACCCAACACCCATCCCAACTATGCTCAGGCCTCTTTATTAAGGCAGGGGTCCCACTCAGAGCTGGCCCTCCATGGCCAAGCCTGACAGCTTCTCTAGCTCCTCTGCCCTCTGTCGTACTAATTCCAGACTAAATTCAAGGCCCAGTGCTGGCATCTGGAGCTGCACCTCACCACCAGGGGACTCCATCTCTGCACTATGCTGCAGTTTTACACCTTCAGCAGAGGCCAGTGAAGGTCTTTCTCCCTCCAGGCCCAGTTTCAGTAGAGTAAGGTCTGTGATGGCCCCTGTGCTGTTCTCACTTGGTACCTGTTCTTCCACTTCCTCCACCTGTGGCTCATCCATGTCCTCTGTCTCCAGTGAGCAGCGCTCACGAGGTAACTCTTCACAGCTCATGGGTGACATCAGTTTCTGGCGGTAGGCCTCCAGGCGGGCTAGAGGGACGCCTGGGGCACAAGTGGCACAGTGACAGAGATGAGTGCAGGGCTGGACCAAGCTGGGTGGGACAACAGCAGGGGCAGGCACAGATGACAGAATCGGGGTGGAAACAAAATGGGTCCCAGGTGGGTCTATGGATATGAAAGGGACTGTGCAGTGGCGGGCAGGATTAAGGCGGTGGGCACGGCCTCCTGCTGGGCGGTCACACCGCCGCCCTTGCGGTAGACGCATGCAGTCTTTGCAGGACTGATAGGAGGGCTTCACTTTGAAAGGGTTTCCTGTGCTAGCACTGTCCTAAACAGAGTAACATTGGGAGAGAAAACATGGTCAATCACAGAGTAACTGTGGGCAACAGTGACATGCAGAGTGATGAAAATGCTGACTTAATCACATTATAAAGTTATGGTTCTAAAATAGGCAGTGAAACACATAACATGGCTTTATAACTGCTGATGCCAGTATGCTATAATTAGTAATTAAACAGCTATATGTTCTCGACTCACGTCGAAGGCTGCCGGGCAGCTGCGCTTGGCAGCCAGGCGGTTGCTGTTGTTGGTGTTCAGGTTGGCTAAGCCTAGCTGGCTTTCCTCCTTCCTCTCTACATCCTCTCCCACCTTCCTTCCATCTGAACCTCCAGGTGTTTGAGCCAGGGCTGCCATCTCAGCTTCCTCTTTCTTGGCCTCCTCCTCATCCTCTTCTTCTAAAGTACTAAACTCAAGCCTCAGTCTCATGTCCTCCAAGGGGTCAAGACGCCCACAGGTCTGGGCGGCTGTCCCCTCCCCAGGCAGGACCAAATGTGCCATGGGAAAACCCTCATCCTCAAGTAGGGCGTCCCGCTCCACATCCTCGATCTCAATAAAAACCCTTTCCATACCGAGCAGTGGTGGACCCCGCACTGGGGTGGAGGGCTCACTGTCCAGTGCAGAGTCTGACAAACGTCTGAAGTAGTAGTTGTAGTTGAGAGGGTCGAGGGGTTCCACCTCTAGACCCATACCCCTGCAGGGAGAAGCCCCACAGCCACCCCAGGCTTCTTCCTCCTCTTGGGAGGAGGCTCTGAGCTCTGGTGTCTCTTCCCCAGGGACGTCCAGACCAGGACAGTGGCCTGACGCTTGCAAATCGTCAGAGGCCTCCTCATCTGCCTCTGGCCTCCACAGCTTGTTGTGGCGCTGTTTACTGTGAGCACAGGAAGAAAAAGGTTGTTTACATGTGAAGGCTGTGAGAGATCTTTAGGAATAACAAAGTTATCTCATTTAGTCCACTACACAGTAAACCTTTGAAAAGTGAAAAACCTTTAACAGAACTTTCAGTTTCCCCTTAACAGAAGCCTTTTGCTGGCCTGATACTATGCATATCCAGACATCGTGTGTAAACCCAAGTGAAGCCATAAACTTGCTTACCTTGCATCCAGGATGCCCTCGTACTCTGCCAGCTGTCTCATGAAACCAGCATTTGGCTGAGCTATACTCCGTTTCTGCTTGACAAAGTTGTAGGCTTTCTCCAGAGACCAGCCATACTCCTTCATTGCATAGGCAATAACAGTAGAGGCAGACCGGCTAACCCCCATCTTACAGTGGACCAGGCATTTGGAATGGTTCTTCCTATGGGGCAAGAAACAAATTCATTTATATCTCATTTATGTATTTGGTAAATGATAGGACAGAGAGTTGAGTTTTAGTTCCTTTTAGGGCCAACCATATTACATCACTGCTACTGAGTTTTAGACATCTGGTGGCAAAATTTGACTTTCTGACATAAAGATCAGCAGATAAGTATCTTTCATGAGCAGTTCTGGACTCTTGAAAATCAAGATGCAGTCATGCTTTTGAAAGACAACACAATGCTAAGACAAACAGCCCCGATGTCCTCAGCAGTGTCAAAGTTTAATATGTTGATGCTTTTTCCCACTGGCTAACAGCACCTTTCAGACACTGATAATGACACTAAACATTATACTGTATTTCACCAATTAATCGCCCGGCCGCAAATAGCCGCCTGGTTCTTATAAACGCCTGGGGTCTGCACCCATTTTGCGTATTAAACGCCCACCCGAATAACCGCCGGGGCGATTATTTGCATCATAATGAGGTAACCCAAAATAAGGCTACTCACCTTATTTTTGCAGAAGTAAACAGTTAGCCGCACAATAACTGAGCGGCACTTCCGTTTTCTGTCAAAATAAGAGCGCTAGCTAACGTTAGAAAAAAAGGGTGTACCGTAATATTAAATCAACCGACTGTAAATATGTTGGACAGTAACTGTCATCACGATAATGGCCTGGTGCAGGTCTGTGCAAAAATAAATAAAGGCCTGCAGCGAATAGCCGCCTTGTTCTTTTAAACACCCGGGGTCCAAGTTGATTTTGCATATTAAACGCCCGGGCGATTAATTGGTGAAATACGGTATATAAATATAAACATTAGCAAGCCAGAGCTTTCTCCATACTTTGTTTTAGTGCTGGGTTAGCTAGGAAATGCCTAGCCATGTTACCAGTGTAGGGGGTAACATGCTACAATGTAATGTATTATTGTAATCGCATTTCCTCTAACAGAGTAAAGCATTTTGTTGAAATTTCAGTGTTTACAATATAATTACTAAGATATAAGTCATTACTTGTGTTACATTCATCTCTTCTCTTTGACCTCTTTATAGGTGTAATATTTATTTACCAATTTTATGCTGTGTGTTATTCTACATTCATGTTATATTATATGAATAAAACACATATGAACAAGCTGAAATAATGATAAATACAATTCAGAAAGTTTAAAGCTGTAGACTATCTTTATTATGTCTGTCATTATTTAGTTGATAATGTGGACTTAGGTCTACTTAATCATTAGTTTTGTTTGCCTGGCCGGGCACTGTGAAGCTGTTTGCAGTGCACAGTGCAAATGACAATATGCTTCCTTGTACACCAGGCATTACAGCATTGGTCAAACAAGCATCAAACAACTTTAGGCTGGTTTACATCCACATACTAGAAAGTAGGTTGCTGATTTCCTATCTATAAGGGCTAAATTAAAGCATTAAATTCAATATTTTGAGCGATAACTTTCATTGTTGCAACAATGCTGTGCAACTACAGCTCTTCTTCACAAGCACAGCATGCAGTTTTTAACCCCGTCTATGATCTAAAAAGCATATGTGAACTTTATTTTGGATTCATGTGTGGGGTCTCACTTGGCTTTGACGATGAAGTTGTAGGAGTCATTCCAGTGGGCCAGCAGGTCAGTGGTGTCCTCATCATACACTCGGATGTTGTGGTAGGAGAAGGTTCCCGGAAAGAAGTTGTCAATCTCTCTGGTTACATTTAAGATGTAACCCACTCTGCAATCAGAACAAAAACACGCTGCTCTTTCAACAACAGCTTTTCTCCTCCCATGCTAAACAAAAGAGGAGTTAAACACAAAAACCTAATCAAAATTAATACTACCACTACAGCAGCAAAACAAAATAGACGTGCTGAATGTGGACTCATCTAAAGCTGTATTAGTGAATTAATTTCTGATTTCTACAAATCGATTTATTTTGTCTCACTGAAACCTGGCTGTGTCATGAAGAATATGTCAGCCTAAATGAATCCACTCCCCCAAGTCATATTAATACACACATCCCGTGAGGCGCTGGCCAAGGAGGTGGAGTTGAAGCAATCTTTGACTCAAGGCTAATAATTCACCCCAGGCCCAAACTTAATCCTAACTCATTCAAAAGCCTTGTGCTTAGTCTCTCACACCCTGTTCTATTTGTTATAGTGTACCGCCCTCCTGGCCCACACTCTTCTCAGAGTTTTTATGAAGCCTAGTCCTTAGTGCAGATAAAGTAATTATAGCTGGTAAATTTAATATTCACGTAGACAAAGATAATGATAGCATAAGCACTGTGTTTATGTCATTACTACTGCTTTTTCTATTTTTCTTGAAAAATTCTACATTCCATGTCACCCTTTTGATTTTTTTGATGGCATGTAGTTTTCACTGACAGAACGCAGCAACAGTCACTGCAGCAACTAGCCTGCTGGTTCTTCCTTTACTTTCAGCTGATTCTACTTCCAGCCAATGGATAGTGTGTAGGGCTAATCCTAATTAATTTAGCCCAATGTATTATTCATTTACCATTAATTTATCAATTCATCATAGAAACTTCTGCTTAATACACATAGTTGATAATAACTGGATACAAATATTTCAATTTAAAAAATGTTTGTTTTATTCCCCCTTTTCCTCTAAAACATCTTGGAGGCCACATGAGAAGTTCTCATGGCCTGATTTGGGCCACAGGCTGTATGTCTGACATTTCTGTTTTAGAAAGAATTCCACTGGCCTGGTCATAAACACACTGCACACCATACTCTTCACTTCCAAAACCCCCATGTGCATTTCGTTTTATTTTTGAAATCTAAGATACATATAATGAATTAAGCTTGAATTTGTGTTTCTTGTTGTCTTTGAAAATGCTCCCAATGATAAACAGCTTGTTTATTATGTACAATTTGCATCATGAATAACTAATTAAAATAATTTGTATTTCATAGACAATCAAAATAGGAAAGTGCAACAGATTTCACTTTGTGTCATATCTTGTTCAGGCTGTCATCCAGAAAATGTTCTGTGACAGCTCGTTCATTAAATGAATAAATCATAGTACTCACCCACAGTCCTGTAGTTCTTCAAGGTTTGAGGCATTCCACTCAGAGCCCTATGAGGTTGAGGAAAAATTTATAAGAATAAAGGCAACTAACTGAAGAGAGGTATGTTCAGAGCACAGTGTGACAGTATGTGGACAGATGAATGTTAAAGAAAGGTAGCATGAACTAACATGAGAAAAGAGGAAGGCTCTTACCAAGTATACGTGGTCAAAGATAAGTGTGGCCTTGTCCATCTGACCCAGAATCAGCAGCATCTCATTGTCTATGAACTCCTTATACTCTTTTAGGTTACAGCTCATATGTTGCTCTAGCTCATTACGGATCTGTGGAGGAGAGCAACACATTCATAGTTCCACGACCAACACAGTGATTAATGGAGAAGCACAGAATGACAGAAACTTGCAAAACTGTTTGGCGGTTCTCAAAATAAATATCTGCAAAAGCCCTGAATAGGTTTGCCTCAGAACAACATCTCATCATTTTAGTGGTTGACTGATGAAATATGGGTATTTCAGTAGACAATGCTAATGCACATATTTAATGCCTATAGTATGTTTTTTTGTGCATCTGACAACATACAACAATTTAATGATAACAAATGAGCCACAAAATTGCTGAGCCTAAATGCACATTTATTTAACACAAATGTTATTGTCTGCTTTGTCTCTGTTTGTTTCAGTAGCTCTGCCTTATGTCTACAGAGTACTTATTTTAACTAATAAAATGTATCAACTAAATGAATGTCCACAAGTAATCAAAAATAAACTATAAAAAAACAGGCATGAATGAAAAATAAATACAATTTTAGTGCACTAAACAACAGCATTTATCAGCAGATAGCAGCATCTCCTTGTTTCTGCAAGAGAATGCAAACTTGTAAACTTACATAAATAAACAAAAAATACATAAACTAAAAAATACTAAAATCAAAAAAATGTTTTTGGTCACAATGAACACTTATTTAACACCAATATATTATTCACTTGAATGCAGAAAAAACTGCATTGTCTTTGTTTGCTTAAGATGTGCACTTTACTATAACTAGTGACTTTTATCTCTCTCTCTTTTTTTTCTGGGACCCTAGAAGATATAGAAAAAATGATTATAGTGAACTCATCTGTGAGGTGCTTTGGTACATACCTCTTTAGAGGTGACGTTCTCCAGATCTTGAAACATCATGATGCTGCGTAGTTTGGCTTTGATGAGACACTCGGTTCTCTCTCGCTCTGTTGGCCTGTGCACAGACAAGTCACACATCCACACTGCCATCTGAATGAAAATTAACATGACAATGTTTGTAGACTTTGAACATGTTTCAAGAGCTAAAAAGAAGGGGAACTTGCTGGATATTAAATAAACCACTAGGTGCCATTTCTTCTTCTGCTGGTCGCTAAAGATGCATTCACACCATGAACGCTGAGAGTGGCTTATTTTAAACACATTTGTTCCTTGACTTGAGTTTATTTGGACGAATGAGAACAATGCGATGAAACCCAAATGGCACTCGGTATACACACAAAACACCTGAAATAAGTCTCATCCTCATCCAAGCAAATTGTTAAGCAATTGTTTGGTGTGAGAACATAATCTGAAACAGGTACAGTTGTGTTCAAAATAATAGCAGTGTGTGTAAAAAAGTGAGTAAAGTCCATAATTCTTATAATAGCTTTTATTTCCATACATACAAATGCATTGGGAACACTGCACATTCTATTCCAGATCAAAACATGAAGAAAAATGTATCAAATATGTTATTACTCTACAGAAAGTGAAGAAAAAGGAATATTAGGCTGTTCAAAAAAATAGCAGTGTCTGCATTTTTCTTTACAAACTCAAACATTTACTGTATAAACTGAAAAATGCTTGAAGATTTAGCTTTCCTGTGAATCACTGAACTAATATTTAGTCGTATAACCATGGTTTCTGAGAAATGCTTCACATCTGTGTTGCATGGAGTCAGCCAGCTTTTGGCACCTGTGAACAGGTATTCCAGCTCAGGACGATTGGACTACATTCTACAATTCCTCTGCATTTCTTGGTTTTGCCTCAGAAACAGCATTTTTGATGTCACCGCACAAGTTTTCTATTGGATTAAGGTCCGGGGATTGGGCTGGTCACTCCACAACGTTAATCTTGTTGGTCTGGAACCAAGATGCTGCTCACTTATTGGTGTGTTTGGGGTCGTTGTCTTGTTGAAACACCCATTTCAAGGGCATTTCCTCTTCAGCTTAAGGCAACATGACCTCTTCAAGTATTTTGATGTATTCAAACTGATCCATGATCCCTGGTAAGCGATAAATAGGCCCGACACCATAGTATGAGAAACATCCCCGTATCATGATGCTGGTGCCACCATGCTTCAATGTCTTCACAGTGTACTGTGGCTTGAATTCAGCGTCTGGGGGTTGTCTGACAAACTGTCTGCGGCCCCTAGCCCCAAAAAGAGCAATCTTGCTTTCATCAGTCCACAAAATGTTGCGCCATTTCCCTTGAGGCCAGTCAATGTGTTCTTTGGCAAATTGTAACCTCTTCAGCACATCGTTTTTGCAACAATGAGACTTTGCGGGGGCTTCTTGCCCATAGCTTGGCTTCACATACGCCTCTTCTAATTGTTAGAGTACTCACAGGTAACTTTAGACCTTCTTTGTTCTCCCTGGAGCTGATCATTGGCTGAGTCTTTGCCATTTGGGCTATTCTTCGATCTATTTGAATGGTACTTTTCCGTTTTCTTCCACATCTTTTTGGTTTTGGTTGCCATTTTAAAGCATCTGAGATCATTTTAGCTGAGCAGCCTATCATTTTCTGCACTTCTTTATATGTTTTCCCCTCTCCAATCAACTTTTTAATTAAAGTAAGCTGTTCATCTGAACAATATCTGGAACGACCCATTCTACTCAGATTTTCAGAGAAATGCACCATAACCAGCATGTACAACATTTGCTGCCTTCGTCCTTGAATAAGGGCCACCTGTTTGACACCTGTTTTTTCACAGAATGAATGACCTCACTAATTGAACTCCACACTGCTATTATTTTGAACACGCCCCTTTCAATTAATGATTCAGTTACACAGAATCAGCAGCATGCAAGTCATGACTGTTGGATCTGTTGGTTTTCTATTACTCTACTGCACCTACTAGTAAATTATTTGCCATGTAGGAATATAATTTCTACCAAAAACAGTGATTGATGTGGTTAGTGATGTTGAACACAACTGTACTGGGAACAAACCCAAAATGCAAGTGTTTCAAGAAGGGGCACATGGAGATGGATGTTGCCGTCTTGACAGGTAACAGTTAACTGGGGCCAAACATTAACCTGTACTGATGCTCCTATTTACCTTTCTTTATGTTTTCGTGCCTGCTATAAATAATCTGAAATGATAAATTTGTGCAAAGAATGTTGACAAGTCCATCAAGCTCAGCTAAAGTTACAGGGACTGGAGTTAGAATGGTTTTGACTCCCCCTGCTGTTGAATTGTGAATATTACAGGATGACAGGTTAACCAAACCTGCCTTGTCAAATAACTTTTTAAATAAAAAAAATCTAGAATATTTTTTTAAAAAATAGATTTTACATATTTATTGAATTAAATAAATATCTAAAATATAAACTTTTCCTCAGTGATAGCTTAAATATGATGGCAGAATGGGAAAACATTCTAAATCCTCCGCTCCTGGTATAATGGTCTTATGTTGCGATTCTTATGGTATGCTGATACAGTTTGATTTCTGAACTGATGACTAGGCCAATTTAGGCCACAAGAGCCTTCAGGCTTACCATTAGTCTACTGCTGCCAAGACCAACTGCTTGCTCCACTTTCCTCCCACACCCAGGCCAGGTTTCTACATTGGTGCTGTGCTAAATAGTTTAAATGGTGGCATCCATTGAGAAGAGGTACTGGGCCAAGAGATAAGTGACATATAATTTGAGAAGTCACTCCATTCACTTTTAATTAGTGCATTTAGTTTATTTATTTTTTATAGATAGGGATGAGGTGATTAGAGCGAGAACAGGGTGACACGTTTGCTATGTCCTACGTAAATGTTATTTCCTATATAATCGGATGTGATTTGCAAACTGAAAACTGAAATACATTGAGAGATTTAGCAGGCAAGTCTCAATCCTGATGGATATTTGTCATTTCAAACATGTGCAACAACACCTGTATACCATTTCCCATCACCTTTGTGCTGACGATGTCTGCCTTATCCACTAATTAAAGGTAACTGGAGCACCTTTCATTTTGCGGGCCTCTCTTAAAAGATGCTTTGCTAAGTATGGATAGGGCTAATAAGGCTTTGATGAGAAAGGACTTACATCAGGTCATCAGCATTAGTAAATCCCTCCAAAAAATGATAGGCTGTTTTTTATGCATGATGCACATCACATGTCAGTTTGTTCCTGACTGATATTATGTTAAGAATCAGTTGATGAGGTCTTACTGGTCCACAAACATTGCTGGAGAGTCAGGCCGGGTGGTCTCGAGGTCCGTCATAGCATTCCACTCGTTGATGCAGCTTTGCTCTGAGGTGATGCAGCTCTCGTAGAAGCCCATCCATGTGAGAGCAATGCCTCCCGGGAAGTAGTTGTACCTGCGTGACACCTCACAGGCCTTATGGAGGATCTGCAGGGCAGACCTGCAGGACACACAGCAAACACTTGGCTATCACACAACGTCATCAGCAAGTTGACAAGTTCACTGAACTGAAGGAGACAGACACGCTCAGTGGTGTGGACCCATCCGAGACCTGATGTGTCAAGCCAAATCTCAGTGAGAGCCATATGGAGAACTTATACAGGAATACTGGAAATGCGTTTATATGTTGATATTTAACTGAACCAAAAAAAGTTATGCTTTTGAATGTCTGTTGACTTGGTGGTTGTGTGGAGAGGACTGGGCCTTGCATTCCCACTAATCTTGGCAGCAACTAAGCAGACCAGAATGAACAGAAAATTCAGATTTACTGGTGGACTGGATGCTTGGTCTTAGACACCTACTTTAAAGGCTGACTGCTTTAGCATGCCTAATGATAATTAGTCCAGACAACAGTGATTCAAGATGGATGATGCATTTCACTAATTTTCTCAAGTCATTAAACAAACAGTGATCATCCCAGGTACACACCAAGAATACAGCATCAAAATAGGAATTCACTCACCACATGGCCTGCACAGATACAGGCTTGAAGACATGTGACCGCCCTGCTGTGTTTACACTAAACCCGCTGGCCAGAAAAAGAAGGAGATGGGAGATTAGGATAAGTCTATATGAAGAGGTAGATGGGCTTGGGGATGTAAACACAGGCTGAACTGGCTCATGGGACTATTCATGACACCAACCAGTGGAACATTCCTCCAGCACACAGAGACAGACCATTTTAACAGGTCAGCAAGAAGCAGTCCAGCACAGAGAGCAAAATGCCTGCAATGTTTCTGCTCCGCCACTGGCAGTCAGTAAAGCTCAAAAGGCAGAGAGCAAGCAAAATGTATGGCTGAGCTGTAAAGGATGCAGCTTGAGACCTGTGTGAATATACAGTTAATACATTTGAAGAAGTTTGTATCAAATATAGATGATTCCATTTAAAAAATCTACTTTGTACACATGTCTTGTGACAGGTACAGTATATGGTAATATTCCCTGCTTAGTTTATATTATTACTGTGGTATCTCATTAAGCATTACGTAATAGAAGATATCACCATTTTGATGAAATGTGGAGAAAAAAAGAAAGAAACAAAGAACTGAACTCATGAGTGAGTTAGTATTAAGGTGTTAATTTTATACCAGAAGAGTGGAACTTACCCATCTCCATCCAAATGTATATTTGTGTCACTCCACAGCGGCAGCACCATCCCAATAGAGCAACTTTTACTGAGGGCAACAACAATTAATGAATGAATTACATTTTGACAAAAACAAATCTCAAAGATTATGTTGTGGTAAATGACAGGACAGCAGAGAAGAACTAGAAGAAACTTTACATGTGCCTGCCCGATGTGCCAAAAGTGTGGCCATGTGCTAAAATGCCTTTCCCTTCGTTATGCTGTTTGTAGGTGGTGCTGAGTTTGGTTTGTAGTTGTTTTGCTATATAGTTGCTGTTGTATACAAAATGGTTGCTTTCACATTGGCGGGTGGCTACTATGATGGTCTGGGTGGTTGCTAGGTGGTTGCTATGGTCTTTGGAGTTGTTGCTATGGTGTTTGTAGGCAGTTGCTATGGTGTTGTGGGTGGTTGCTAGGGCATTGCTGGGTGGTTGCTATGGTGTTCCAGATGGTTGCCAAGGCATTGCTTGGCAGTTGCTATGGTGTCTGGAGGTGTTGCTATACGGTTGCTATGGTATTTGGGGTGGTTGCTGGGATGTTTGGGGTGGTTGCTAAGGCATTGGTAGGCCATTGCTATGGTGTCTGGAGGTGTTGCTATACGGTTGCTATGGTATTTGGGGTGATAGCTGGGATGCATTGAGAGAAAAGGAGACATACAGAGCTGTGTGTGCATCTCTAGCCCTGCCTGTGTTGGTGAGAGGGGACCTGCTTTCTAACTACCTCCTCCGAACATTCTGCCATTGGTGTGTATTGCCCCCCGTCCCCTCTCTGCCCCAACCGCGCCCCCCACACTTCTCGCAATCAGGCCGCACGTTTTTCAGGTTTGGTGTATAGGGTTAGGGTTTCACAATTAAAGTACCTATCCTTATCTGTGAAGTCCATTCCCAGCAGGATGTTTTCCTCTGTATCCTGGCGACCATTGGTGTAGACTACAACCATATAGCGCACTCGGTCTGACCACCCACTCTCTAGCCTGACAGCCTGTGAAGGACATGGGGTGTACATGAGAGTGATAGGGGAAGATTTTCAGTATTTATGCAGTTATTGTATATTAGGTATATATGACTGTATGAACACCTACAAACTTATTAATCCATTAAACACCCACAGCAGTACTGAGGAATACTTGCCTAAGGTCAAATGGAACTGACTACAGACAAGGACATTTCTAAAACATAGCCTTAACAGGCAAGGATCACAAGTTCACAATCAACATTTGTACGGTTATGTCTGCTTTTGCTTTGTATCTTTTCAATCACTACAATGAATTTCATGTGTGGATGTGTGTAAGGATAACACTGACCAGTTTTATGCGATCCTCAGACCGCAGGATCTTGATCATGACCTGCAGGTGTTGAGGTAGGTCGCCTGGAGGTGAACCATGCAGAAAAAAATCACATTTATTTTTCACATTAACTTTCAAAACTCTAGTAAAGTAGAACGATTAACTGTTCAACAAACCTGAGGTTGTCAACAAAGTCTGTACTTTTAGGTGTGCACAAAGGCCTGACTAGACATGCTACATGTTATGATGGGTTACTAATTCTTACCAGGGCGCCCTGGTAGCTCACCTGGTAGAGCCCATACCAGGTATCAACACTCAGTCCTTACCACAGCTGCCTTGGTTCAAATGCGTGCCGCATGTCATCCCCTCTCTTGATCTTTTGAAAATAAAACACTCTGAATACACTGATAGCGACCAACAACAGCGGGGCTGGTACTAATGATATGCAAAGCAACGCCCTGTCAGCTGATGGCTGATTGGCTGTGGGATTTGTGATGTAGCAAATCTAGCTGGCCCAGGGTCTGTCTGAACCTCAGATTTTCGGGGCATGCACACACACCTCCACCTTCAGTAGAGGAGTGCGAGCACAACTCTCCAGTGACAAACTTTGCACAGATACAAGTCAGTATAGTCATGGTCATTTTTGAGTAATAGGGGACTTCAATAATTTGCACTTTAAATTGTGTTTTCAATTATTCCAAGAAACATTTTACATCATCAGATCATGCTGTGCCTCTGTCTTGCTGAAGCTTTGATCTCTGGTTGTGAAGTAGCTGGAGAAGTTTTATTCATAGGTGGGGAGATGAGGGCCATGAGATGGGTAAAGGGGAAAAGTAGTTTGAAAAGTAGTTTGAAATGGGTGGATGCAGGACTGGTGACAGCATGTGGTTTCATAACATTTCAGCTTTTCAGCTGCAGAGGATGCACACATCAATGCTGTGCATCAGACTGTACACTGTCCTCTGCAGAGAATACTGGTTTGATAAACTTGTAACACACTGAAATAATTCCTCTTAAATGAAAAATGAAACATTCTTTCTCTTTCATTAGCTTTATTTCTTTTCTAACCACTTCTCTCTCACAAGATTACAGTCAAACAAGTCCAATCAGAGCTCTGTCACCATGACTCCTGAATTCCTTGGTAATGGCTGCTTGCAATTTCAGGGACTGAAATATTGCAAATTTCTCTGGTTAAAACTTCTAGCTAAATGTTTGTACTTAATTGACATTCATTTTGATGCAGTAAATTGCTTTTCCAGTGGGAGGGAAAATGTCTGCCAGCTTATGATTCATTTAAGTCAATGAAGCTCAATCAACAACTGCAGCCAGCCAGTTGTGCTAAGCTAAGGAGTCAGCAGTATTAAGTGATAAGGGAGAGAAAATATTCAGCAAGGCAAAGAAAAAGAAAGGCAAAAGCAGAGCAAAGGTGAGCCAAGTGTGCTGTTACTGCTGGAAAAAATGAAGACAGTAGTGAATACATATAAATTCAGTAATGTTGAAATATGTCTGTGAACAGGATAACAATTTTATTTTCATTCAGCACTGACTCCACCCCAAATATTATCTTTATCTTTTTTTCCTGAATGAATGTGAATGCTGAATGGTGATGTTAACACGTCAACAAATGCTAAAAAGAACTTCCTGCTCACATTTGAAAAGCTATATCCTGTGGCACATGTGGCTAATGTAAACAATAACCTTTCTCTAACCATAACCATGTACCTTTGGTCCCTAGCAGGGCCAAAACCACCATTTCAACATTGGGGGGGACAGATATTGAATTTGCTATTGAACTGCTAATATATTCCAGCAATATTGGGGGGGACATCTTTGGAGTGCCTGAACATTGGGGGGGACTTGTTTAGATTAGATTAGATTAGATTAGATTAGATTCAACTTTATTGTCATTGCACATGTCACAAGTACAGAGCAACGAAATGCAGTTAGCATCCAACCAGAAGTGCTTAGCAGTGTATTAAATACAAATGTACAGTATATACACATTATATGATAAACATATTATATATATATATATATACATAGTGCAAATTAATAAATAACTGTTGCTGTAAAGTGCAGGTATGAAATGAATAATATATAATGCTACAGGTATGTACAGAATAAACAGGTTGAAAAATATACAGTTGAGATTTATATTATTATCATATTAGATTATGATTTACACAGATCTTGATGATTGCAGTATGTACATGAGTGCAGAGAGGTATGTACAGTAGTGCAAGGAAGTAGTGGATAATAAGTCCGGTATAGTTACAGTATGTACAGTAGTGCAAGGAAGTAGTGGGTAATAAGTCCGGTATAGTTACAGTATGTACAGTAGTGCAAGGAAGTAGTGGGTAATAAGTCCGGTATAGTTACAGTATGTACAGTAGTGCAAGTAGTGGGTACTAGACCAGTTCAGCTCACCTCCTGGAGGGGTGGAGGGATGGGGGAGTTGGTTTGTGGGAGCGAGAGGGGGCGGGGGCCTGGGGGGACAGAGTTCAGCAAGGAGACAGCTGTGGGACAGAAGCTGTTCCTGAACCTGGTGGTTCTTGTCCGGAGACTCCTGTAGCGCCTCCCAGAGGGCAGGAGGGCAAACAGACTGTCCCCCCCAATGTATATGGACGTTTGGTCCCTGGTCCCTAGACATAACCAAACTCCATTTTCACCTCTGGAGGTCAACTAGTTTGGTTCCTATGGTTAGCATTTAATGTTAGCTGAGCTTAAAGAGTTTTAGTCTATGGGAGTCATTAGCCTAGCTCCATCAAAGTGAAAAAATAAACATGACCTCAACTCTGAAGCTGTCTTTATTCTTCACTCTATCACAGGGATCTACAAACCACTGAAGGCAGAGGCACATCCACCAAAAATGTACTTCTTCTAACATCAAATCCACATGATACACAGTGTAAACAAGACAGCTTTGATTTGTGGTAATGTTTATGTCTTCACTTTGACAAAGCTAGGCTAATAACTCCCACTGATTTCAAGTCTTTATGCTAAGCTAACAGGAAATGCTACCCACAGGAAGTGAACCACTGGACGTACAGAGGTGAAAAAGGTATCAAACATCTTGGCTCAGTCTGGGGACGTTTGAAAAAAGGCTATTTTGCCCAAAACATAGCAGTATTCCTCATGACATCTATCATGACCTTTCCCTAACCTTAACCTTAAGTAGTTTTGCTGTGTAAACCTAACTCCATTATCTTGCTAACCTTGGTTGCTGGTGTCAGGTAATTTGTCCTCATTGACTTTCCACTGACATTGATTTTTCTGGTACCGGCATGTCATTTTAACCAGCTGAGTGCCACCACCATATAATGCATTGTTGAGAAAGCTGTAGTCACTTCACGTATGTCTGTGAGATCAAGTTGGACCAGGATGCTTCAAACTGAACCAGCCAGGTAGTATTTTCGGCACACAGGTTAGCCAGAATACCGGCAAATCCTCAAAGGAACAGACAAATATGAAGCTTTTGCAGTAAACATATGCAAAGCCACTGACAAAGCTTCCTGTATATTTTTGGTGTGTGTGTGTGTGTTTATGCGTGTGTACACCTACCTGCATGCTTGTGGTGGGTCGGGGTCTTTGGTCCCTGTGTGCTGTTGCCCTGCTGTAGGAAGAGGGCAGCTCCTTTGACCATGAAGAAGCTCTCACTAAGGCTGAACAATGCAGAAGAGGGAAATATAATTAGGGCTAGGCCTACGTAATCTTCATTTGTCCCATAGATGAGTTCACGTATCCATAATGAGTAAATGATTACCACAGGGAAGAAAAAAAAAATGTACTGGTCACCAAAACACCTCAGAAAACACAACAAACACATCAAATGCAGAAGTGTTACAATTATTATCAATTACAGACTTATCTGTATTGTCTTCATAAAGTTTTTTTTTTTTCACTACATATGGTAAACCCCTTGTCAAAGTACTTTTCCCCCAGTGATAGACAATAAGAAACCAGTTTGATCGACAGACTAAAGGACAGGAGGCACAAACTGACTGAACAAAATAATGCCTCTCCACAAGACCTCAGTATCTAAGCCCTGTAACAGTTCATTTGAAATTCTGTTCTATGTCAGCAACAAAATGGAAAAAGAAAAATGTCAAGGTCAAAAATGTAAGATGTCAAGAAGTCACTTAAGAGAAAGACCATGAGTAAACCCCGGCGACCACTTGAAGAATGTACAATATAAAAGAAATCCTGTTTGGTGACTTGGAGTTGATAGTTTGCTGGAACTCTGTCAGCAGGTAAAGAAGTCACTTCAGCAATGACAACATTTCTTATGTGTCTGCGATCTCGTTTCCTGTTAAACCGTGCACCAAACACTCAGCACCACAGCGCGCCTGCCTGGCACTCCAGCTTACATGTTCTTCCATTCCTCCAGCCAGCTCGCTTTACCAACAACATGGCATCAGGGGCCAAACCAACAAGTCAACGAGCTACCAATTCAATGCCAACTAAACTGAAATAACTAAGGAGTTAAGATACTACTTACTGCAAAAAAGGAATGATTATGGTCACTCATTACCTCCCAACACCACATATCATGCAATCAAAGGTGCAGTTTCAAACGCTGAAAATCTGCCTGTCAGTAGAATACTTTTAAGTCCAAGAATTGTAAGAAATGATCTCAATAAAGACACAGGACATGATGTGAGAAGCTGGTATGGGTTGCACTCTGAACTGGTCAGTGACTGGATGTCAGCAGACTCCTAGTTCAGCTTTTTACAGCACTGTGTTTTATGTTGTACTTCTCATGAACAGAACAAACTTGACTGGGTCCATCGACCTATCACATCCTCTCTTTCTACCCCATCCATCCTCTGTAGCCTCCCTCCCTCTCCAGCCTGAGCTGGGTGCTCCGACTCCAGGGTCACAGCTCGCCTCTCTGGGGTGTCTGCTCGGACAGAACAGAGGGGGGCTTTGTTTAGGCGCAGCTTTGCTTCCCTCTCCAACCACCTCACACAAAGCCTGGTATGACTGAGTGGGACCATCACAAGGCCTTTTGTTTCAGCTCTCCTGTTATGCGGTGTCATCATTTCTTTTCAAATTTCTCCAGAAGATGGATATTAAATGTAACTTGAATGTAAGGCTTGAGGAAGATGTGCAGTGAAAATAACACTGATTCATGAGTGAACCTATTTTATACTCTTGAAAACTCACAATTTTAGAAACAAAAATTCTATCACAAAGCGTCTGGAAAAAACAAGTTCTGCAGCCAACCAGGCATGTTGGAATTAAAAAGAAAATGCAGGTAAACTGAAATGAATCATAACTCCTCAAGCCTAAAGCATGATGTGGTTGATGGAGCTCGCGCATTGTCATAAGAAAATATATACTTCTTTCTATCCATTATAGACAAATTCATTTATGTTACATAAAATCATTTCCTATAGTAATATATAAGATTGTGGCACCAACTGAATATTGTTAGATTCAACTAATAACACTGTAATAATGTCACTGCTGAATATACTCAACTACCAATTGCACATATCCTAATCTGATATAAAGACTGCATTAAACTGATGTGTGTCCTGTGGTCTCTGATGTGATGCTGTGAGAACTTACATGAGGCAGATCTCCCTCTGAGTCACTGCAGCTTTCTTCACAAAGTGAGGCAGCATGTTGAACATGGCTTTCTGTGAGGGCTTCACAACCAGGCGCATCCTGCTGGTTACTCAAAGACTGTCTAGAGTCTCCAAAATGCCTTTAGCTCATAGCGCGTATATGACAAATCATATACAATCAGCAAGGACATCAAGCTACTTTGAGTGGAAGTTAGCAATAAATACATATCACTAGCCTTTCTGGTCTCTTTTCTGACTAGCAGCTGCATATTTCTGTTAAACTGGTCTAGTCACTCGTCCGGTCTGGGTGTGGTGTATCCTCTCATCCTCCTGTCGCTGTCCTGTCCATTTGGGTCTCAAGGATCCATGTTCTCTGTGTCTGTGCTGCCCTGTCTGCTCCCTACCCACAAGCAGCTGCTTATCTCCCCTTCGCAGCGCGTGCTTGAGCAATCAGCTCTCCCTCTGCAACAGTCGGCCACAATGCGATCATTCATGCATGGGCTGTGTTGGTTGTGTTGGGTGGCAGGAAAATGTTACTTGGCATCAGTCTCAAAGTTAATGGCTGTAGGGGGCACGTTTGACATGCACAGTCCTGAATTAAGGATCTGTGATGATGAATTGCCGAGTCAAAAGACAAACGCGTCACTCATTGAGACGCTTCAGAGAAGGCATTACATGACAGTTTCAACACACCCAGTGAGCACAAAGCCAACTTCTCTGCCAAAGACACAAAACCTGATATTGTTTTCAAGCCAGGTTGTCAGGAATACTTAGTGGTAAGTAAAAAAATGGCATCTTATATAATCTATGTTACGCATGTAAATTCAGGAAATATGATATGTATGTGTACATATGGTTTATGTGTTCATGTTTGTTGTCGAAAGCTGTTCCATCACTTCATCTTGTCAAATACTGTACACAGTGCTGTACACACCCACCTCCAGTCATAAGGTCGGCTCCATCACTAGCAGTTACATAACTTTGCCTTTTGTGAGGAGTTTTTTTTTTTTGTTTTCTGTGAGAGAGCTGTGAGAATCCAAGGGCTTTTGGAGGATATAATCTGGATTAGGTTTCTGCCTGACTTGTACTGTACGACCCTCACAGAGCCAGAAACACTGAAATCACTGGCTCTGTCCCAATTCAAAGGCTGTACGCTACCCAGGTCGTATTTGTAGGCTGCTTACGTCACGGCGGAGCGACAAGTGCTGTCCCAGTTCAGTTTCACCGCGCAGGGTCCTGCAAATGCAGCCCACAGATGCAGCCTATTTCTGACTCATTTGCAGGAAACACCTCCACGATGCTTCACGGCCGACATCACAGCCGAGTTCCCAGGGTACCTTTCGGTCCGGTTGAATTTCTGGATCAGCCACCATTGCTGGAATTATGAAGCCTGTTTTAGACCGTCTTCATGTTTATATCATGACGTTCTGATAAGTTTTCATGCCTATAATTACCACCATAGATTCAGTTTAGCTGTTAACTGTATCCCAACAACGCCTGGAAATGCAAGTTTAGTTAGATGAGTTAGATAGGCATTTTGCATGATGTTTCCATAGCAACCATCAGCGCATCAGGTACGTTATAATGTAGCCATGTGTACAATTACTTTAATTGGGATAGTCTGTGGCAATTTGTGAGGTGTAACAATTATCTTAATTTTCTGCATCTTCCCAAAGGCAAAATAAAATAAAATACATAAAACTACAGAATCAGTGTTGTCCATCTTGAGAGCGCTGAAGCTGCTTATCGTTTGGTTTCATGCACAGGTGTTCACTGACACACCTCCCAAACCTACTTCGTCATTTTACGCTGCATCACTCCAATGCGCTTCGGGAAGCCTCGATAATAATGACGTAGGAATCCTCCACAGGCTACACCGTCCCAATTCACTAAACTTTTAGTTCCGGGATACCTGATATCGGCACCTACGTCGGACGCTTCCTACGTGGGCACCGTGGGCTGCGACCTAGAAGTCATCTAGCCCTTTGATTGAGACAGACCCTCAGAATCCTCAGGGCTGAAGGCAGGCAAGCAGCAACTGGGCAGCTACATGCAGGTAATCACAGGTGTTCCTAAACATTCATTAAGCTTCTGTTCTGACGCTCCTCTCTCACTGGAGAGCCTCTGCTACATTTAGATGGAACAGAGCCCTAATTAATATCATTAGTAACACCTGTGTTTACCGACAACTTCATGTCAAAATGACTCTTGTGGAAAAGGTCTATTCTGTAATTATTCCTGCCTGCTGTGTGTTCACTTGACTCATTGCATACAACTCTGAAAACCTCTGCTGATTTATGCCAAAGAGGGTGAATTCACTGAAAATGCTGAAATATTCTTTTTTTTTTTTTTATCAGAAAAATATAGTATTTTAACTGTTACTGTCTTACAAATCCTTGCCAACCTTGTGTATTTTCTAAACCCAACGCAGTGCCACAGGACTGACTGTGCAGCCCATTCAAGGCCTGCCAAAACATGACCAAATATGCCTGATCATCTGCAGCCTGCAAGCTGAACATCTAGTCAGGAGCTAAGCAAGCCTCGTAATTTTTCATGACATCAACCTTTTTTCCTAATAATGATGTTGTTGTTATTATTAGCATTATTATGACTATACCTGTCTCTTGAGCAGCACATTGGTCAGTAAAAACATGATCCCTTTTCATTATTAGCCTCGGACCCAAAAAGGCCAGGAGGGTGCTGAACACTGCACTCTGATTCATAACAAGCAAGCACATTTCATTTGTAGCTAGGAGCCAGATCCGGCCAAGCCATCAAAGCAATATGCTAAATATTAAAATCCCTCATAAAACTAACAGGCATCTAGTACAGAGAAACTGTAACAGAGTCAGTTTGATTCTATAATGTGCATCTGATGTTTGCTGACATCTTGGCAGTGGTATTTTAGACAACCTGGGCACTGTGCCATTGCCTGTTGATGACCAAGCAGCAAGGTTTAATGTACTTAACAGGATGAACAGGAGTTGTAAAAGTGGTAGTGAAAATGCTTCCAGCATTCATTTTTGCTAACTGTAGCCTACACTGGCAACAAATAATTTGTCATTGTTCATGTGAATAACTATAGAATTAAGTGTGATTAGATACAAAGTAATGTAAGAGATTTATGTTTACATAGTGACATGAGAGCCTGACCTGAAATCTGTGTAATGACAATTACAATGAGACGTCATTCTCCTCTGGGACATCCCCCTGTTGCTACATCCTTTGATAGTAATTAGACTCTAGACTCTCTAGACCAGGGGTGTCAAACTCGTGCCATGGAGGGCCAAGACGCTGCAGGTTTTCATTCCAACCAACAACTCCACCAGGTGATTTCACTGATTAGTCCCGCCTCTCTGTTTGGAGGTAGGGTGATCAGTGAAATCACCTGGTGGAGTTTTCGGTTGGAATGAAAACCTGCAGCCTCTCGGCCCTCCATGGCACGAGTTTGACACCCGTGCTCTAGACGTTCCCACACTGAGGCACAGCTGACCTTCACTGACGTGTTTCACATCAACCACACTTCACAATTTCTAGTGAAATAGTAGAATTAAAATTATAGCACCATTAACTGCTTCATCTGATGACTCTGACTCCTTCAAGTTTGTTTTTTCCTGCTTTTCTTTGCACACAAAGACTGAAAGGCATTCCCTCCATGTAGCCCCTCGTGTTTAACATCCTGCCCCAAGAGGGAGACAAAATACAGAACTGAGAGGCCAGAACTGTAGCTTTAATACTTGCGACAGGGTCAGAGGGCTCAGGGCACCCTGATTTCCCGTCATTACGTGTATGTACTGTGTCCTCTGCTGCAGGTAACACAGGATATCCTTATACTGCTTGGCAAACGCCCACAAACATTTTCAAACGTTCAACACCACCAAACCTTCAACTTACATGTTAAAACAACATGTCATGTTTACAACAGTCACTTAAGTTGGCCACCAAGATGGGACATGGATTTTTTTTTGTTTGCATTTTCTTGTTTTGTCTATTCTATTTGAATTTTTATATTCTACAGGATATGGAGCACACTATTTTTTTAAACAGAAGATCTTACCTCTGATTATTTTTTCGGTCATCTTCACTTCCAAAATCCTGAAAAACAAACAAAGCAGAGACATACACAATTACTCAGTCTTAAAATGTAGATACTTAATTTTTTTTTTTTTTTTTTTTTTACATTATGTCATTTATCAGATGCTTATGTCCAAAATGACTTACAGTAAGTACATTTTGTCAGCAATCAACAAAACCATCACATCACCAGTGATGGTAACAGTAAAAATGCCATGGGAGTCAACTCTAGTGTGCTGGCTAATTTTTTAACATTCTATAGTAAATTACTTTGCTAACTAGTCTAGCTTTGTTATCTGATTTACAATCCTACACTGAGCCAGATTTTTTACTAAATAATGTGGTAGTATGGTAACCAGATATGTGAAACTTTCAAATCAAATGAAGAGGCAGGAACTTCCTGTCCAAGCAACTGCACTGAGCTGTGGTTGTAATCACTGTATCCTCAGCAGGATAAAAAAAGAGTGTTAGTTCAATGTTCAGCTGTGTCAAGCTAAAACTGCTTGCATATGGCTAGGTAATAATCCTAAAAACAGCAGCTGTGAACACCATGTTTTCTAGGGAAGACTGGAATCAGTTCCAAATATTTAACAATTATCTCCACCAGGTGGACTGCTGTGGGCAGAGATGGTGCAACAAGAAGTAAGAGAGCTGTCAGCACAGAGACACTGGTGCATCATCATTCCACAAAAGGCTAGAAGTCCATTTACAGTAATGAACTAAAAGAAAAATCTCACTGATAGCATCTATCATTTGAGGAGTGGGCAAGACCATCAAATTGCCACAGTTCCAGTGAAAAGGCTCTGTCTGCTTCAGTTATTTTCAGTGGAAAGGCAGGAGAAGCTAAACTTTAAACACAGATGACGAGGTCAGGATGTTTATGGCAGCGGGGCATCCTCTGGTTCACCACAGAGTCACTTGACAACACTAGCTGCAGGGACAGCAAGACTCAGCTTTCAATCATGGCCTCTGCTGCTCCTGATGACCAAGAGAATAACTCTTTGAGGATTTAGTTAGTTGGATACCTGTTTAAGAATTTCCCCCAGAAGACGGTGAATCATCAGTTTTAAATCAGAGTTCAGAAGTGCTGGCTTCTGAGGTCTGCAAAGTCAGATGGCTCTGCCACAACATGGATGTCAGAGAGTGATACAGAGTACAACCACTTCGCTGACTTCGGTGCTTGTTAGGCTGCTGTGTTATGTCTGCTGCAACAGCAAGTCATCACTGTCACAAATTACCTTTGATGAAATAATAAGCTGAATGTCTGTCAAGGCACTGGAAGAAATGACTATCATGAATATCACTACCAGCTCCAAGGGCCCTAATGTAAATGTAATGTAATGCACTGCTAATTAGTTAAATGTTACGAGTCAGAGTAAGACGGCTTGCAATAAAAAAAAAAAAAAAAAAATGGGGTGACTGTTGTGGAATTATTGATTTATGAAATAAAGGTTGAGACCAGGATCTTTGTAAGTTTTATTCTTGCAACAAGGTCAGTCAGTTTACTGAGTGTCAAGACAGTCGGTAGAGTGAAGACGAGGCTCTGCCCTTGACTTAAGTATTTCTAATGCAGTGGGAGTCCTCACTTCTGCCCATCGTGTGAACAAATGTTACATGATGCATGTCTGCAGTCTTCAAAACAATTTTGTACACTAACAGGATGACTACAGAAAGATTTTCTCAGAAGGTAGAGTGGATGTGGAATCTTTGTAACACAATGTACTGGAACAGTATGCAAACTATGATATTTGTATTTTCCAGTGACTAATCTGATTTTACCACTAGGTGGCAACAGTGAACCATTCTTTAGTGGCCTGGGATAGTGTCGAAGACATGTTCTCTCTCTCATGCAGCAAACACTTGGCTATCATACTATCACACAACGTCATCAAGTGTAAGTGCAAGTCTCTCTCTCTCTCTCTCTCTCTCTCTCTCTCTCTCTCTCTCTCTCTCTCTCTCAGCAGATTCATTTAGTCCAAAAAATGTATAACACTACCTTTATGAACATGTGATCCTGCCTATCTATAAAGCTTTCGGGTTTTGTCATTTCAATAAATAACTAAAAACACAAGGTTTGTTCAGTATGTCATTTAAAATGTGACCTGTCTCAGGATCTCTGTAGCTTGGTAAACCCACTACATGTTTTACTGACTGAACCTAACAGTACCATGATAAGAAGCTGCTGGTATGCTGTCTTCACAGTGTAACTGTATTGTCCTGAGGTGTGCCCTGCACATCACTGCTAACTCTTAAATGCTTAAGTGCTCTCTTGGCACTATGTCTATCTCTAACAATGTTGATATAGCATAGGTATAATCATATAAAATATCAACAGCGACATCTGCTGATTGCAAAGTGTAATTTCACTGCTGCTACTGCAACAAAGCCACCCTGCACACATGCTGTAGGCCAGGGGTTGTCAAACTTTTTAATGTTCTGGATATACAAGTTGACTTTCAGTAAGGCGCAGAGCAGCGTGTGAAGTGATTTTGCTCTATAGGGAACACAAACCAAACTGAACACAAACGAAAAGAGATGTTTTGGTTTTGGTGACACTTTCAGCTCCTAACATCTTGTAGTTATAGATCAATACCTGCGAATTCAGCGGAGATAATAGCTTCCAATGTGTGCCAAGAATTACCCCATTAAAAGCTTGTCTAGGGGCTTCTGAGATCATCATGGCATAAAAAAACAGAAGTGCCTCACTTATTTGGGCAGCTGGAAATTCTAGTAACATAATTTATGGTTGTTCAGTCTCCTCCTGTGAAGAAAACAGCAGCTTCAGTGCCCTTTGCAGGTTGAAGACAAGGCAACGTCAACAATGTCTCAAAAAGACTTGACCATTTATCATGTGCATCAAGACATTTTTGTCATGTATTGAGAGGCATGTGACATGTTTTGGGCTGTTTTGATGATCTAGTTAGGGCCAGTTGATAACCAATTTGATGATATTCTGACTCACTCATATGGCCTAACAAGGACAACACTGAAATTCAGCCTTAATATATTCTATGCATTTTTACCTCAACATAAAGAATTTTAAAAGTAGATAATGATTTTCTGTCATTCATATGAAATGCACCTGACAATCTGTTTATTCTGGCATTTTGTGAAATGTATGTTGCATTACTATTTTTTAGTTACTCCCTAATTTGAAATAGAATAGTAGCATGTACATAATAAAGTTTGAAAATAAAGGTTCCAATGAGAGAAAAAAGACATTTAATGTGTCATAATGTAGCTTATGTAATTGTTGTACATTTGATGTGTGGTATGGCCTGATCTCTGGTGTCACGTCCAAAAGATCAGCCACTAGCTGATGAACAGTTCAGTGCCCTACTTTTAACTATGAAGTGTCAAGCCTTGCACTGATTTGGGTTACTCATCAGCCGGAGGAGAGAAATCCAAATTTAGACTATTACTTACCTGTGCAAAGTTATGTGAAGGAAAGGTAATCACTGGGTTTATTACAACACTGTACATAACCACGTTCCTTTCCGTCTGACCTTATGAAAACCTCTAGAATAAGTTTTAAACCTATACCCCTATAACACTGTACATCTGGACTGAGCCAACATATAACAGGCCTGCTTACCTTTTCATTTACCTGAAAATTATAGGCATAATATTAAGCATTTAATTTTTGAAATTTTCTTATATGTCAGCATGTTAACATTCAATATTTAGAATGATATCAGGACCGATTTAACAATAAGTCTGTCGTTTATTATCATTCAGCCTATTCCCGTCTTTCCCAAGTGGGATGATTTTCTATAACCTCTTACCAAAACTTTAAGTATTTTGCTTAGACAGTTGATATTTCATATTCCCTTTTATAATTATTTGCAGCAACAATAACTTTCTCCACTGTGAGTGACATGCATTTTTTGTGCTGTGGTGCACCCCAAGATCCTGCACCCTTGGTTGCCAACCATTTTAAAAATTCAATATTCTTATTCCTGTGCCATAAGACAATCTCGCCAAGGCCTCTGAACATGCACCGCTCTTTCCTAAAGCTACAAACTGGAAAGCTAAGTCTTGAACTTGTGATGTCACCAGGATGTGAAATATGGCGACGCTCCAAAATCAACAAATGAAACACTGACTTTGTTGAACCTTAAGATTTTCGTGAGCTCTTATTGTCTCAACTCGGTGTCTGCAGGTGTTTTTCCACATGGATGTTTTTCAATGTGCATGTACACGGCTGCTTTCAATTCATTTCAATGCAACCATGCACCTCCACTACTTTTTAACGTGTGCTCCCCATGCAGAGGAAGTGAAAATATTTTAACTTTTGCCTGGAATGTAAACTTTGAGTTGGTCACAATGTCACATCACCAAGGTGGTCAGGTAAATATGGAGATGTTGATTTTAGCAGTGGAGATCCACATCTTCATAATTTGCTATAAGAGATGTCTGGGCGCCTGAAAGCCTCATCACAGGACTTAATGCTAAGTCTAGGTCAAACAATGGAACCTTGTTGTCTATTTGTAGATCTTGTCACCCATCCAGTGCCATCACAAATCCTCCATTATCTCCATCAATAGAAAAAGAGTAGTGCAACTTTATGGTGGTGAATTCTAAAAATGGGTGGCATTCCCCTTTAACATCTCTTCTCTACCCTGAGCTTGATTGCTGCAAATTCGAGCCTACACGAAGGGAGTAGCTCACAAAGTGCAACACAGCAAAATGAGCACCTTGTTCTAGCTGGTCCATATAGGGTTTCGTTTACAAATGCATAGGCATGAACAAAGCACGCACACACACACACACACACACACACACATACGCACACACGCACACACACACATAAGGCTGCCAGTCGTTTATGGGACGTGACGGCTCCTCGGTGTTTCCACCACCCCGCTGCCGGCATAAGAAACGACCCCGGCCTTCGTCGGTTCCCACTTACCTCCCCCGCATTAGTGGTGGCTGTGCTGGCCGAGGATGCTGCACTGGGGGTGGGGGAGCGCTGCAGAGTCACCAGGGCCATGGCAGGGAAAACGACGAGGGGGAGTCCTTGCGGTGGGGAGGGGACGCCTATCTGGGAAGATGCGCCGAGACCGTCTGTCACCGGGGAGAAAACGCCAAGTCAGGCTGTCATCAAACAGCCGCGGACTCCGAAGCCCCGCTCTTCCCAGCGGCTCCTGATTCGTGCGTCTGCGGCACCGACCGCACTCCTCATGAGCAGTTCGATTATCTTGGAGATTTCCTCCGTTTCATCGCCGACGCGCAGACAGACAAACAATACACCGTGCAGGTTGCGAGCGGGCAGAGATGACATGCAGCTTTGCCGGACGCCTGTGATTGGCTGGCCTAGTTTGCGTGTGCGCTGTCATTGGGCCAATGTTGTCAAGGTGACTGGCCAGATATCCCCAAATACAAATGCGGGTAAAATAATAATTCTATGAACGCTATGACTAGCAAAACACAAACTCGACCTCATTTAAAAAGCACAGTCGCACAGAATGCAGTTTTAATAACAAATTAAATATTACTGTACATGCATATTGCCTTCAACTTTTGGCTTCACGTTTAAAAACATCTGCAGGAAATGATTTCAAAACAAAATTAATTAAAAAATATACCCCACTCCCCCTCTGAGTCTCTTGAAGGTCCTCCTGGAGGGTCTCTCTGCACATCCATACCTGTCAAACAGTTCAGGCATGATGCGTCTTTTTTCTCTTAAGTCACCCCACTGCTTCTTGGTAGGAGTACAAACATAGATTAGCATCACAGGTAGCCAAAAATGCCACAGCAAATGCAGCGTGACTTAGCAGTGTGTTGCTTACTGTTATGATGGCTCATGGGAGGTACCCCATTTATTACCTCCCATAATGCAACTGCCCCTTCCTTGTCTTTCTTATCACTCATCATGGCATCATGGCTAGATGATTCAGTTCAATGAAATAGGGCAGCTGTGGGGCTGTGGGAGGGAACATTTTGGATCCTCTCTGTTCTGTGTTTACACTGCTTAATCCTCTTGGTTGCTGGATCCATAGCTGGTGTGCAAAGTACATGCGGTACCATTTGACTGGCAGGTTCTTGTCATGTCTCCTGTCATTTGGCTGGACTCCTGCAGACCTTTGCCTAATGTCTCAACAGGCAGAAGCATGGATGCCCCGGCGGCCAGCAGGCAGCAGCCACAGTACACCGACAGAGTCAAGTAGACAGATGTCCTGAGCAGAACCTAAAGACAAAACATCAGAAATGAGGTGCATTTGCAAAGCCAATAAGAGGGATTACTGACTGTTTTCAGATAGACTTCAGAGGTCAGATGTCAGACTGATGCCAAAATGAAATTGCCCATTCAAGCCCACAAGAGCCATTTCTTTCCCTTCTGGATGTCCATAGATGCTCAGACATGAGCTTTATGTATTTCATGTTTTAAAGTGGGTTTTGTGTGTGTGTGTGTGTGTGTGTGTGTGTGTGTTGTTTTTTTCCCCCACTATAGTGTCATTTTTGTCCCAGGAGGATTGCATGTTTATGTGTACTGTTAGGTGTCTCTGTATGTGGACCTGTTAGCAGTGGCCCCCACCCTAAGTATTTCAGTGCCAGGTCACCCAAGCTAAGCTACACAAATGCAGAAATAACTTAAAACCTCAAAACCTTTCCAAACTAATCACAGTTAATGGGTTCTCTTTAAATAATAATTTAAGCTTTGTTGTATGTATTATAATATATTTATTATACTTATTGTGTGTATATATATATATATATATATATATATATATATATATATTGTATCTTACTGATTGCCATGTCTAACTAACTACAAATTTTGTTGCATATTCGGGCACTTTGTGATTCTGTCTCAAGGGCAGTGAGTGACCACAGTGTGGCTACATTTTTAATTTGGCTAAATCTGCCAGCATGGCTTCACGTAATAGTTTACCGGTACTGTGTCTTTTTAGCTTGTTTGTTGTAGCTTTTGCAAAAGCAAGTTACTTGACTGGGAATATTCCCATCCCACTGGCCCTCTTCCCATCCAAAAGGCTGTACTTTTCTCCATAACTAACTTTCCAGTGCAGTTTTGAACAATCCCTTCCTGCGATATATTCCACTTCAATATCCCATTTCCACAGGAAATAAAACAAAATAAAGGACCAAGTTGCTTTCAAAATGCCATTTCACTGTGACTTTAAAAATGAGAAGAAACTGGAGTTGGCCACTCTTCTGTACCTGTGCCACAAAGGGAGTAAGCAGAGCTCCCACTCTGGCCATCCCACTGCTTGTTCCCATCCCTAGGGCTCTTGATTCTGTAGGGAACACCTAATGAATGGGAGGAAAGGTAATTTTGACAAATGAAAATGATTCAGGGAATATACGTATATAAATGTGGCATAATGCTACTCACCTCTGGTGTGTAAACAAAAGCTACTTGGTATCCTCCTGTGATGAAAGCTCTGGCAGCAAAGATGAAGATTGTGAGAGCTATTCTGTACAGACAGAGAGGGCATAAGGAGGAACAAGGAGACAGTCAGTCTGAGATTAGTCTTAATGTGGTAACATGCTGCAGTTGCTTAAAAGTCTGCTACTATGTGAACAGAAAAAATACTTGCCTCCCAATACAAGCAAACAAAGGCAGAATACACAGAGAAAACATAATGAAACACAATGCCAGACTTCTCCTCCTGCCGATGCGGTCCACAACGAGAAGGGTTATGAAAAGCCCTACGATAAAGAAGAAAAAACAACAGGAAGCATGTCATCCTCCACAGATGGTGTAGTCACCAGTGCTGCCATTAAGTAACAATTATATTCAAATGACAATAACCAGCCTGCCTAACATTTAACAGCTCAGCCTGCTTGATCTATGTAGCCTACCAGTTTGGGTGTTGCTTGGTAAAATACAAAACATTTTGGAAAACTGTGTTTCAAGAAAAAAAAAAAAAAAAAAAAAAAAACGCTGAAAATCTAATACACTCCTGATCAAAATCTTAAGACCAGTTGAGAAATTGCAAGAATTTACATTTTATACTGTTGGATCTTAAGAAGGTTCTAAGTAGAGCTTCAAAATGCAAAAGGATGAAATGGGAGTGAGACAAAAAAAAAAAAAAAAAAAAAAAAAAAAAAATTTGAGTAAGCAATTTATTGCAAACAACCATTAAACTGAAATAGGCTGTTCATCAGCTGATCAAAAGTTGAAGACCACAGCCTTGGACCAGTCTAATGTGAATGGACAACACAGAGGCAAGATCCAACATTTCCCCTATTTAAAAAAATGGACGACCAGTATCTCAGATATTACAAGTGATGCACAGAAATAACAAATAAACAGATGAAGAAGCCCCCCCGCCGCCATGTATTTGCCAAAAGGTTATCATCTAACAGGCTCCATTACACAAGACAAAACAACTCTGACAAACTGTTAATATGCAGCATCTCACCTGGGAATTCAGCCAAAGTGGTCCACAATAGATCTTTGAAGTCAGCTAATGTCAAATATTTGCATTCCAGGCTACAGCTTGGTTCAATCTTGGCCCCTTGGGTCACTATAAGGAAAGAAAACAGTTGTATTTTAACAGAGACTGTCCAATTCCAAATCTACATTCTACATAGGAATCTACATTCTACTACATTCATGTATCCAACCATTACATACCTCCACATAAATCTCCAGCTTGGAACAGTTCAGTTGTCAGCAGGACTATCCCGTAATAGGCGAAGGCATTTGCAAACCTGTGGATAAAAACAGCACAATATACAGCTACATCTCCAAAAATTAAAATATCATGGAAAAGTTCATTTTTTCCATGATTTAATTCAAAAAGTTACACTTTCATATATTCAAGATTCATTAAATATAAAGTAAGATGATAAGAAGAGCTGAAGGCTGCTGTCAAAGCAGGCTGGGCCTTCATAACACCTCAGCAGAGCCACAGGCTGATGGCCTCCATGCCATGCTGCACTGATGCAGTCATTCATGCAACAGGAGCCCTGACCAAGAGCGCATAAATGAACATATTGCCTCAGAAAGCCAACATTTCTGTGTTATAAATCCTTCTTTTAATTGGTCTCATGTAATATTCTAATATTTTGAGATACTGTATTTTTGATTTTCATGAACTATAAGCCGTAATCATCAACATTAACACAAAAAGGCTTGAAATATTTCACTTTATGTGTAATAAATCTAAAATATATGAAATTACTTTTCCATTACATTCTAATTTTTTGAGATGCACCTGTACAATAGGAAAAGTCTTTTATACTGCTAGTTGAAAAACATAGGAAGTCCTTATGATCTTGAGACCAGTTAAGTGACAGGAGGTAAGCAGAACAAATTATGTTTTAACCATGCTAACCATATAAACCACAGGAGAAGAGTAGTCCTGCGATACTGAGGAGTGAACAGATCTCTGACCCTTCCACGCTCCGCCTGTAAAATGAAAATGACAATAACAACTATGATGATAGATCTTTCACTCACATCATTAACATACCGTATTAGACGCAATATCTCCTCTCTTACATACAAATGATCCACATCCTGAACACACATACTGGTGCAGGAGCGATATGTTTATCTCCCGATTTCACACTATCATGTTATTTGGGTGCTGATTCAATATGTATTGCTTTTCTACAAATATTGCTATTTGATATTATGATTTATTGCAATTTGTTTTTTGAATTATCTTCTAGATTGTGGATAGTCTCAGTTTTCCAGTTAAAGCCAACTGATGCAGCTCCAAGACTGTTTAGGCCCCAGTCTGCACACACACACCATTTTACAACAGGCCACAAGAACACATGTGGACTGCAGGCTTTGGGGCCCAAACTGCATGGGATTAGCAGAAGGTGGGCGTGTCTGCAAAGGGGAGAGCCGTGGCTGCCCAGAGAACCCATTGTCATTCAGAGAGCTGGAGGTCAGAGGTCAAGGGACCCCGCTGAAAATGCCAGTTGTTCCTTCGCCAGAATTCAGCCTAAATTTGGAGTCATATTTAGTCCCCTTGCTGACAAGCTATTCAGTAATTTAAAAAAAAAAAGGGAGGGTAATACTTAAGTGAATCTTTTTCTTCCCACCCCCAACACATACAGAGCCACATATCCATTATCACCCCACCTGTTTGTTGGCGACCAGGGTTCCTTTAGGCATGGACTTGCCATTGTCAGCCGCAATGCGCTTTAATGTTGCCAGTGCCTTTTCCCTGTTCCCTACTAGTACATCAAAACGAGCACTTTCAGGGAGCCACTGTGTAAAATAAGACACAGAAACACAACATACAAAGCTGTACAATACCACTTGTCTGTTCAGTAAAAAGAAGCTGAGTGATACATCACAACTATGTCAGATAACTAAGATAACATTAATCAGCAAAGTACTTACAGAGCAGAGGCAAACAAAGACGACTGTTGGTGTGACGGACAGGCCGAGCAGCCACCGCCAGCCGAGCGTGGGCATTATCCATATGGCCAGAAGGACCTCAAACACAGCACCAACTGCCCAAAATATCTAACACACATACGCACGATACTGTGTTAAATCAAAAACATGCATTAACATAAAAATGTATTAGGAGCAGAATCTCACATTTTTCTATGAGTAGGGTTAGGCTGATACTAAGTTGATACCTCAATCAGCATGATGCAGGTGCCTCTCATCTTCATTGGGAGGAATTCTGAATAGAGTGTCACCCTGAAAAGAGGGAGTTTCGTGTCACGTTTCTTGAAGGCATGAGCATGTGTGCTTGTGTGCAGTGTATGTTTACAGTAAAACAAGTTTGCCAGTATTTTTGATCATAAAACCTGTTCTGAATGTCCTACGATGGGCCTACGATGCTGTGAAAGATGAATATTTTAAGGCTGTACAAACATTTTATGAACATTGGGGTGATTTCCCTCCTGTTCACTTGTGTGGTTGCTTTTAGCCTTTTGTGAATCCTGATTTCTGCTTTTTTGTGTGCTGCTTGTCAAAAACTACACACTTTGTTCTGAGTTGGAGCAATGGTTCACATATAAGTTGGAGTACTGCAGGGGTACGTGAGATGTTTAAAAAATGTTAATTTAAAAAACAAGTGATGCATAATTCCTAAAACAACTGCCCTATGCTATAAAAAGTTCAATAAAAAATGTAAATGTAAGTTTGATAAACCACATTTTATATTCAGTTTTCCCTCTTAGTTTCCTGAAGGTGTCAAATGTGTGTGTTTGTGGTTTAAATCTGCTGCTGTAGTTGTTTAGCGAGGATGTTTGTTCACTATGACAGGGAAGCAAAGACAAAAATCAAAAAGAAAATGGATTAGTGGTTGACAGTGATACAGCAGAATACAGAGAGAGAAGAGAAAAAGAAGCAAAAACAGTAGCAACAAAATCTCCTCAGTATCAGGTTGTTGTTTCACACACTGATGGAGCTGGATTGGACCTCTGAATATAGGATTTTTTTTTTTCTACTTTTTTTTTTTTTGCACTGGTCAGGGGGTACTTAGCTGAAAAAAAAATTTCAAAGAGGGTGCATTGATGAAAAAAGTTGGAGAATGACTGGCATATGCTATTTTAGGAGTAATACATGACTTATATTTTTAAATTAACATTTAAAAAAAAAAAAAAAAATCTAACGTACCCCATGCAGTACTCCAGCGTACCCCTAGGGGTACTCACACCCCCATTTGAGAACTACTGCTCTAGGCTATTATAATGAATTCTTTTGTTTTATGCTTGATAGTGCTACATTTCCGTGTTTTTGAATGTAAATATCATGGATTTTATTCTTGTCATCTTTCCTAAATTTTATCCATTTGCAAGATGATCAATCTGTAAGATACAGACTATATGAAATGTTTTAGTTCATTTACTGTATTTGTCACACTTTAACACTTGTAGTGCATTATACTGTAATTTTTATTCCTCTGCCTTTTTTATTGTAAACTAAGAGAAGCACCAAATTATTTGGAGATGATCAAAATTCTAGCCTAACTAGCTTGAACTCCGCTCCAGCTGTACTTCAAAGGCTGTGGTGTAGAAACCTGCGAGCACTACACTGTAGTGTTTGGCAAGTATAAACATACTTTGTCATAAATTTAAAGCTAAGGACATAAAATTGACCTAATGAATTTACTTACTATAAAAAAGTATTCATATATTGTAAGCTGCCATTTATTTTCATGTTCTGCCGGCACAATCTACAAAAATTCTGACATTTCATCAGCTGTACTGTTTGCACTTGTAACATTTTCTTTCAACAATGAGCAGACAAATCAGAAAGAAAATACAGCAATCTAGTTTTCCCAAATGCCCCTGTCAGTTTCTCTAATTGTTGCACTACGTGTCCTGTACTGTTTTTTAAACTTACTTTTTATTTATTAAAACAGGGTGTGGGCCGGGCATGTTTTTATATATGTCAGTACATTTTTTAGGGTTGGGATGCTCTGCTTATCTCCCAATTCAGTACTATCATGATACTTGGGTGATGATTCAATATGTATTGCGATTCTTAAGTATTGTGATTCGATATTATGATTTATTGCAGTTTTTGTTTTTTTTGAATACTCCTCTAGTTTGTGGTGTAAAGTTTCAGGAAGCTGTGATTATCCTAGAGGTCACTATAGGTCATTTTATACAGTGATGTCGATTTTCAAAAAATCATTAGCAGAAGGTGGGTGTGTCTGCAAAGGGGAGAGCCTTGGCAGCCCAGAGAACCCATTTTCATTCACACATCTGGAGGTCAGAGGTCAAGGGACCCCCGCTGAAAATGCCAGTTGTTCCCTCACCAGAATTCAGCCTAAATTTGGAGTCATATTTAGTCCCCTTGCTGACAAGCTAACATGACAGGCTTGGTATCAACGGATTCCTAGTTTCCTAGATCTAGTTTCATATAATTTCAATATATTTACTTTAACTGCTAAAAATTCAGTGATAAAAAAACTGATCGTAAGCAAATCGTAACAAAAAAAAAAAAAGAATCACAAGACTTAAGTGGATCGATTTTTCCCTACCCCTAATGCTTTTACAGTTAAGTCGTCGTGTCTTTTTACAGTTATGTAGTTGTGCTTATTGTCCTAACTACATCATTGTTTTGTCCTGGGCACATCAAAGAAAATTCCTAATCAAGTTGATATCAAAATAAAATATCAAATCTTAAATCACAGCATCTGCATCCACAATAGACAAATGATGTGTGCAGGTTTTGAAGAGTCAAAAGTCCAGCTGGGGCCCTGCCTTTTTCAGCATGTTGTTCTTTTTCTAATACATCTCTTTTTTGTTTTTTCCTTGGCTCGACATCTTTCACCATTTATTTTGTAAGACTTTGCAACATGGCACACACAGCAGCTGCAGCCGGCTGGCAACGATGAGGAGGTGTAAAAGCAGTAGGCAAGGTATCATCCAAACTTTGAGACGGACATGACTTTCACTTCCTTCTTTTTACTGACATAAAACAGAGCAAACTGGACAGAGAGCTCCGCACCCAGGGAAGCAAGATCTAAGGAGCTTCGTAGTCAAGCAATTGATGAGTTTTTGGTTAGACTTGTTTGTAAAATGATATGGTTTATAAAAAAAAAAAAGGTTTGAGGTTATGTCTGGAAACAAGTCTACTACCTCTGCAGCCAGAGACATGCCAGCTAAGTCCAAACTCATCTTTTACCTGGTCTCCTCGGTTTAAATCACTTCTTATCTTATGTTTAAGTTCTGGATTCTGATCCTAGGATTGAGAAGCACTGCTCTAGACCGAGTGGGGAGTGCTCTTTCCATTGTGCTAAATTCTTATTTTGGTTGTCTGCATGTTGTACAGCTGTTATTCAGTTTTCCGACATGGTTATGGTTTCATCTCAGGAAAAAAACCCTGAACTTACGACTGAGGAGCTCCTCCAATGCCAAAGCCTACTAAACCCCGCAGGACCAAGATCCAACCATACACTGGAGCAAAGGCACTGAGGAAGCCGTAGTACATTGTCCACACCATACAAATGGTCATACCCTGTTTCCAATGAAGACACAGACAAAAATCATGTACAGCTTGAATCACAGGATCTCAGTTATTGAATGGGGTGCAAGAATCACTCACAGCATGTTTAAAAACAAAAACAAATATATGAGACTCACTATTTTTCTGCCGTACTTGTCACATACATTCCCCATCAGAGAGGAGCTGAGCCCCATCCCGATGAAAACCACCTGTGAAAAATGTCTTCATACAATGAATGCAATCATGAGCAGACATTACAAAGCCCACAAGCCGTAAAATAATATTGCATCACCAATTATTTGTGCAGCTGATTAAAAAGAAATGTGAGGAGGAATAGTGACTTTACCGATGTGATGAGAGCCAACTGAAAGCTTGACAGTCTCCACTCACAGTGCAGCTGGGGAGCCAGGATGCTGAGGATCATCATCTCCATGGCATCTGCCATCTACGCTCAAAGAGACAGACAACAGAATATAAGCTGTGTGCAGCAGCTGGCAAAAAGAGAAGGGGCAATTCCAAGCATATTTGTATTCTCACCCAACACAGGCCAGTGACGATAGAGAGTTTCCACTGGAACTTGCCAAAGCCAATGGCTTCCACTGCATCCTCCACTGTAAAGTTATCTGTGGAGGGACAAGTCATGTGACAGGGGAGGAAGCTGCACGTTCTCATTCCCATTTCTCTGACCCACTAAAAGTCATTCATGGAGAATTATTCAAGAAAAAGCACAAAAAACTTTGTACTGACCAAAAGTTTGAAAACATGATATGCTGTCATTATGTATGTATGGAAGAATTCTGAGACTCATCTGAGACTCTGAGAAAAATATCAGAAGTCTGACTTTACTTTGACGTTAAAGCCGGAATTCTGACTTTATTTTGACATTCATTTCAGAGCTCTGTCAGGTCAAATCAGAAATGTAACTTTATCTCAGAATTTAGAATTTGTAACTTCAGTGTTCCAATATTAAAGTCAAAATTACTTTGATCTCAGAATTCTGAGATAAATCTCGGAACTCAATTTTTCATTTGTGTGGTCCTAATCCTCTTTTGTATGGACGTAGTACAGCAAAGACAGTGCTGGGCACTAAATACTGATGTCAAAACAGCACTTCAGGAGGAAGCTAATGACTGGCTGAAACAAAGCCTGATTAGGGGATCGGAGGCTACTGTATCAGGTGGTCAGTGACTTGAGTTCATGAAGTTCAAAAGTTGATCCAGTGATGTATTTCTTCACACAGGCACACTCTTTCAGGCATGGCTCTTCAAGCCAAGCCACTTGAGAGCCAAATGTCCTCTCACTGCCACTTTAACGGCTGTCAGCAGCTAGGTACGTCACTGCCTCAGCTCGTGCATCTTGTCTACCCACTTTTTTCATTCATTCATTCATTCATTCATTCATTCATTCATTCTCCAAGCAGCTTAAACTAATTAGGGTGGTGGGGTGCTGGAACCTATCCCAGAGGCTCATTTGGGGGAAGGCGAGGAAACATCCGGGACACGTCACCAGCCTGCCGCAGGGCGTTGATGTAGACGCACATATTCACACCTTGGTCCTTGGAGCACTTTAGTCTCTTCAGTACACCTGACTGTCTTTGTCTCACCTGTAGGAGGAGATCTGAGCTCCCAGCAGAAACTCATGCAGACATGTGGAGAATATAAACATAGCACAAGAAGTTAGGACATTTATGTTTGGTAGATTATTTCTTTGTTGTAACAATGCTTCTTGGCAGTATTTTTCATGGGCGCAACCCACATCCTCAGCTCTGCTGCTCATCCCACAAATGAATGTTCCTTACAAATGTGGCTCCATTTAAAAGGGAAATAAACAGGCTTTCCAACAGTATAAGATTTATTGCCAAGAAGCACCGTTACAACAAAGAAATAATCTACCAAACACAAATTTCCTTCCTTTTTGTGCGATGTTTATAACTCTCATCTTCATCTCATGGTTCTCAAATTCAGTGGACCAGATTCAACTATCTATCTTAAAAAAAAAAAAAAAAAAAAAATCTATGTAGTGTGTATCCCTTAAAGTTTCTGGCACAAGTCAGCGAGAGAAACTGGGACTTTTCTGCAAACCTTGAGTTTGGTTAGATCCACACTGAAGTGTGGACTGGTGTCCTCCTGCCGTCGTGGTACAGATCTCATAGTCTGTGCACTGATCCTCATCGTTGTGACCCGCGATGTCTCCGGCACCTCTGAGTGACACCACGCTGACAGGACCAATCAGACATTGTTAAATCGGATATACAGCATAGGAAATAAATGCAACAGCCTGGGAGCGCAATATGGATATGAATATATATCGGGCTACTCCGCGTTAAAGTGCCAAAGCAGCCTGTCCAGTTTCTCTTTCCTCTCCTGGCCTCCCATCATCAAACCCGGTTTTGAAAACAATCCTGTGACATGTTTCCAAAATAAAAACATATGTTTCTATACCTTATTTCCGGGTCTCTCCATTGCCTATAAGTTATCCTCGTAGTTTTGCCTCTGGTGCTCATTTCAGTGAGTGTGACCGCGACCTGAGAGCTTGTGCGCTCCAGGTGTGGAGGTGCAGAGTGGCTCAACCTGCTGGTGCGCCACGCCCAGTGCAACACAATACACCAGTAAACACACAGCACCTGCGGGCCGCACACAAAGGCGATCACACACAATGCAACCACTTCCAAGTTACAGCAACTTTTCACTTCAATCTGCTGGCCCCTACCACATCGTATATGGAGCCGGGGAGTGGGAAATATTCCGAGAAAATTATCATTTTGGCCAAGAGAGCTCATGCGTGCACTTGCCGTATGTCAGGCCTGCAGCTGATGATTTAGGAACAAGGAAATCTGATCCTGATTTGAGCCCAGAATCACTATATTGTTTTCTTCTGAATAGGGTAAAGTCACAGCAACTTCTCTTCAAAGTCCAGATACTGAGGAGAAGACTGAGATTCTGGGCTAAACTCACCAGGATTTCCTTCTAACTAAATCCCATAGTACGAAAAAAAATTTTTTTTTCTTTTTTTTTTCTGTATAATCTCAGAATTTTCGTTTTTCCCCCCTAAATTTAATCTCAGGAGCTCTGCTCTATTGTCTTGTTTCACGTGTTTTCACCTTGGCCATTCCAGTTTTATACCCGCATCTTCTTTTTTTGTACCTCTATCTGAACCGCATATGAAGACTCAAATTATGTTAGTGACACAAAATACATCTGGACTGCAGGGAAAGGGTTGATATTTTTAACCAAAAGAGCCACTGTTATAACCTGAAGCTGACAGCAGGCTGTGCTCTCATCTCACTGCTGTTACTCAAAATATGTAAAGAAAATTTTCACCCAAACCCAATATCACATTAAAAAGCATTTACTATTCCGAGTTTGAATGTGCACCTTGTAGTTGTACTCAGGGTCAAATAATAGCGGTAAGGTCAATTCCTCATTTTATACATTATATGTAATTACTGAAAAATCTAATTTGCATTTGCTGAAATGTATACACACACACACACACACACACACACACACACGCATGTGACTGTTGAGTTACTGTCTGTCTCAATTGCCCTGCTACCCCTGTTACAAGTAACAACACAAACATTCTGTTATTGTCTTCTGCTGCAGCTTTGCCACTTTAATAAGCTGTATGTTGTGTTAACTGCTGTTTTTCTATCTGGCTGAAGAGCACACTGAAAATAATTTCCAGTAGCTCTGTTGTAATACAATAAAGTGAATCTGAGTCTGAACCTGAGGAAGCAACACTCATGGTCTTTGTGTTGTGTCAGTGGTGTCTGGAACTATGAATATGTTGCACTACGGATAAGTGTGAAAAATTGTTTTTTATTTATTTATTTTTCCTGTATTTTGGGTGAACTGTGTCTTTAAGATGATGGCAGAGAGTTTTTCTGGACTGGGTCACTCATGTCCCTCTGGTCTGAACTCAGTGTTTGATCTGCAAGACCAGTTTGTCTGAAAGAAACTGGCCGATGGTTTAAATTCCCAGGTTTCAGCTGTAACACACATTTGTGGTTCTCTTGTCTAACCTGGTTTACTGGGTGACCTCATACCAATGCAAAGTGAAGACCCAACACTGAGACAGGAATAGGTGTGGCACTAAAGTGAAACTGACACCCAATCTCTGATGCAACATTGAGACAAAGTTGATTTAATTGTGTTTGTGTGTGTTTTATTTGCATACATTGTACTACTAACTGTTTCTATTTTTGAATGAAATGAGTATAGTGCAACAGTGAACATCAGTCTGAGAGTTAAAAAGGCTTCTTGTTTAGGGAGAGAGAAGCTTCCTGAAGGCCCAGATCAGAGATGTCAGAGATACGGCCCGTGGCCCAAATCAGGCCAGTGAACACGTCTCATTCGGCCCCCAAGATGTTTTGGAGAGAAAGAGGCCAACAAGAAACACATTTTTAAATCTGAGCAAAATAAGAGCTTCAATGATAAACTGATTAATTAATGATAAATGATAACTTATGCTAAATTCATTCGAACCAGCACTACAAACTAGCAAACAAACAAACTACATGATATCAAAAAAGCAAAAGGTTGCCATGCAATGTAGAATTTTTCAAGAAAGATGAAAAGAGCATTATTTTCTTGTGAGAGGTAAATGGCAAACCTGTGTGCTGTATATTTGTTGTATATCTCTCTTCTGCTTTATGTAATTCTACACTGTGTTATTTTCATGAGCCAACATGCAATTTCTCATTGATTGGTGGGATACAGATTGATTGATTTAAAATAATAAATTAAAAAGTAGTTAAAATATGTCTGTGTTGACTTGACTCATATTGGTGTTAGCAAAAAAAAAAAAAAAAAAAAATCCATCCACTCGAGGTCTCATCTGAGCCACCTAATATGAGGGTGATACCCCTGGCCTGGATGATCATGTTTGATTTCATGGGTGTTAACAAAAGAGCCCTTCACACAAGTCCTGGTCAATATAAGAAGAACATACAGTATGTATGTATGTGGGTGTGCAAGCAGGGCTGCATCATGGATGCATGAGCTTTTTCAAAACCTTTTTTTTTTTTTTTTTTTTTTTTTGCTAAGATCTGCTTTTATGGCATGCATTCTACTATATGCTCCAGTTTGGGGACATCCACTGCGGTAAGCCAGGACAGGGAGTAAATACAGTTTTACGCTGAGCAGCTGAGCAGCTGAGCAGCCTGACACATATAGAACAATATGCAAAAAGTTATTTATATCTTTGACCTAAAATTTGTAAATACATAACAACAGTCAGATACAGAGGTGAGACTAACAGAGGTGGACATTGAGGTGATTGGGCTTCCATTGTAGTATGCAGTGGGTAACACTGATCCACCAGGATGGCCACCACATGAAATCTTTAAAAGATGATAAAGACTAATGATGTTTGATGAATTATTCTGCCCCTGCCATTTTGGGAAGGTGAATCACTTACAGCCTCTTCATTGGTTATGTTCAATTAGCTAGTTAGATAACATTATTAGCCTGCCTGTAACTGCAGAGGTCATTGAGGTGGAGAAAACAATTACCTGCCCCACATATCTAACTGCCAACTCAAGGTAGTCAGCTAATAGCTGCCAGCTGGTGATCTTCAAAACTGAGCAAATTTCATTTCCCTTTTGGCTTATTCTTGAATTTGCAGGCCAGTCAATAAGAAAATTTAAAGACAAACCTGAAGGCTTTTGATGACCCACCTCTCCAGGGGACAAACAGGCAGGGACAAACTAAATCTCTGCAATCACAGGCAAGCTAATTATGCTATCTCACTGGCTGATTTTACACAAACAAATGTGAGGAAAAGCTGTCTGCTTTCAGTTTATGCAATGAGTCTGTGGTAAGCCAGTTACAGCAAGAAGGAATGTTAGGCTACTTCTGACAACTGCATCATCCTGGATAAGAAACCAGCTCAGGAGTTTGGGAATTGAAATTGAGTCTTGAAATTGTATGCTAAAGTAAATTTTGTCATGTTGAAGGACCATCCCAGTGATTTAGAATATTTTTAATATTTTGAATATTTAGGTTATTTACTACAATTCCCCACATTTTACATTGCAACAAATCATTTTGCACAACGTATAATCCAAAATCCCTCAGTTTTCAAATATGAATTTTTGGTTGAAACACCCACCTTGTAATGTTCATAAAGCATGGAAAACCCAGTGGAACGACTTCACTTTGACCAACTTCATGTCATCCAAACACAACAGTGCTGCTGCTTCTACCAAAACTAATGTGGACGACTTTGATATGGTGATGGAATACTTGTGTGAAGAAAGTTTCAAGTCTCTGAAAGTTAAGTTTTATGATATCAGAGTTCTAAAATAAAGGTGAACTATAAACATTTTGTAGATAATAGGTAAACAAGCAAAATGACTGGTATGGGCCTTTAAGGATTTGTCTGGGGCTACTGAAGGCACTGTGTTTGCTGCACCCTTGCAAAAGGGACAGTGGCTAACCTAAAAAACTGAGGAAAATTAGGACACCATGACGGCATGCTGAGGCTGCTGCATTATGGGATGGCCATAAATAAAGGTGTCACAAGGAACTAGGGTGTACAGCCTTTCATCCTCTCTCTACCATCAGAGACTGAAGCCCTACTACATATCCTACCTGCTCTGGCTCTGATCACATCAGCAGCAGCAGCCTGGCCAGACTCCGACTGGACAGAACAGAATCAAACCTCAGCACAACCTCTCTGATTGGCTCACAGAAGTACAACATGCATAGATACTCAAAGGTAGGCTTTATTGATTAAAAATTGATTGATAAAATGTTGTAAAGAAATTTACCTCCATATTTCCATTCTATGCAAATATCATAGCATTTTGCCAAGGTCTATCAAATTTATTAAAATTTCACATACATAGAAGGCTTTATTTGAAATGACTAAATCATTTTTAGCACTGCGTGTGGCTATCGCTCCCTGAACACACCACAGCTGAAACACCACCACCTTCCAGGCTGTCCTCTTCTGGCAACAGCAATCTATTTGCTCACATTAATAAAGGATTAGTTGAAAGTATAGTTGTTTGGGACTAACTGATCCTGTGAATATTTATTTGGATATCCTGTGATCCAGTTTCTCCTTTTGCCCTTCACTCTTTACAGACACAGTTGTAACTGGCCATATTGTTTACCTCTTACCTGAAGTTAGAACCAATACTAAGATTTTGGAAGGTGTGTGTGTGTGTGTGTGTGTGTGTGTGTGTGTGTGTGTGTGTGTGTACTATGTATGTACTATATAGGCTACACTCCAGTTAATGTTTGTCACCTCAAAATATTGAGCATAAATGATATCTTAAGTTAAACTCTACAGTGGGTCTGCAGAGGAGCCAGCTTTTGGAATTGGAAGTGTTTTCATTTCAATACTATAGATAGATATGTATCATTTATTACAAATAATCCACAGTTGTTGCTTCCTTAAACATAAAACACATTGCTTATACAGGATTTTTCACACAAAAAATCCTACGCTCTCAGGCATTTAATAAAAGTTACAGCTTTCATGAACTGGATGGATTCTGTTTCTCCTTGGAAATCAGATCATTTAAAACCAAGACTAAGATGAATCTAGGACTATTTCAATCCATGACCCAAAAGTTGAATTAGAGTTATTCCAGTTGATGTTAGTCTGTGATTAGGCTTAATCCATGCCTGGGAAACTGCCACCTAATGCATATGAAGATATACCTGGAAGGAGTGATTGAGCTCCCTACTGGTGAAGCATGGTGAGCAGAAAGGTGTGCGTGTGAGTGTGTGCGTGTGAGTGTGTGTGTGTGTATTTTAAACAGGCCTGATTTTGATAGTAGTAGTCTGTTTAAAGATTCAGTGGAGCCCAGACAAATCATCACTATTTGCATAATGAATTGCATTATGTGAATGGCAATGATTTTTCCAGCTTACTTGGTAATGTAAGATGCCTTTGTTGATGCCTGCAGGATGCTCAATTTTAAATTTTAAACAGACTGAATGAGAGGGAAACGTTACGCTGCCCAAAAGCCTGTCACAACTCAGCCCCAGAAAACACACAAGAAAAACTGCAGGCTGCATCACCGTTGTATTACAACATGTTGATCAAGGGCAAAAGTGGTAATTATTCAAGTTTTTGCAGCATAATTTATCTACATCTCATAAATCATCACCACATTCTGGATTAAAATACAGAAAAAAAAAAATAAAGTAATTTAGAGCTGGTCTTTGTGGAAAATGCATCAACAGAATGCATAATGGAAATTAAGGCAAAAAATTAAGTGTAATTTAATAGGTGCTATACATATACTGAATTTACAATAACTTAACCCCAAACAGCTCTGATCGTTCTAACGAGCAGTTTGTAATTAGTTAGAAATGCATCTGCGTAATCAAAGATCAGTAATAGAATACCTTTGCTGTAATTTTGTGGGGAGGAGGGTGAGGACGGGTCTCTGGGGGGTAGAGTTACAACATCCTTGTATTACATACCTGCACACACACATGCATAGACACACACACACACACACACACACACACACACACACACACACACAGCCCAAAGTGTGGCTGTTGGACACTCAGGTGAAGCGCTGGATGAACATTTGCTACCTGGACCTCATGAATGATTAACCGCCATGATGCTTCCAGCGCCAGATAGCTCATTACTGTCTTATAGGGACAGCAGTCCAGCAAGAAGCATCAGTGCCACCCTCCTCCTTCTTCAGCCTTCAGTCGCAGGCAGCAGCACCGCACCTGCTTCAAGAGAGTGTTTGAATCAGGGATCATCGTGAAGCAGAGCAGCGGAGTAGACAGTGGAGAGAATAGTGCAGCGATCTTAGTCTTCGAAAGAGTTGAAGAAGCTCCAGTATGGAAAAACTCCCTGGCTACTAATGTGGCCACTCAGTGGCTGTGTCTGTCTGTCTTGTGTACCTGAGGATTGTAGTTCAAAATAGTTTGGATTCATCACACAAGACCATGGCTGATGATTTGACCATGGCTCACATGTCTTTGGAAATGACAGAGGTAATGACATGGTGTGTGTATCTGTATTTGGCTGAATTTGGGTGTGATTTAATGCATTGTATTGCTCTATTGTAGCTGCCTCAGTCACTCAAGAAAAAGGATACATGGGATAGAAATAGCCTACTTACAGGTTATAGTTACAGATAAAACAAAAAATATATCTTGAAACCAATTTTAGTGACTTTTCATTAGCTTTGTTAATTCTTTATTATTTGTGTATATTAGTCAATCATTAGTTAGTTACTCATTCTGCTTAAATCAGTTTATATCACATTATGATGTCACTATATGTTCATGCAGCAACAGAGTTTTGCAGCGTACTGGATTATATGATGTGATGGAGACCTGTGACGGTCAGGTTTCTCTAGACACCTGGAGACCCCCAAACGTGTGTTGCCCTGGGTGATGTGTCAATGGCCCATGAGGAGTGCTATCTCTTTCAGGAACCTAACTGCCACTTTGTGGCTGCGTAACAGGATCTGGCACCATAGTGGAGAGACAGGGACAATGGAGTCCCCTCTCGGGTGATGGTCTCTGGGTCAGATAGACTTTCCTGTTCCGCTGTGGCTCAACATCAAATTTTGATGTTTAGTTGCTTATTTTTGCTTTTTTGTGTGCATACACCATACAACTGATGGAAACACAGACTTTTTCCTTCCTCTGATTTTTCATTTCTATAATTGTTTTCACTTCTCTGTTGTTGTCTTTGCACCACCTCTGTATCTACTCAACAGTCTCCACTGTCTTAAAGGGCTTCTCTTCTATCCAGTTAACAATAGATGACAGTGCTGCTAAGAAGTCACCTCTCATGTTGTGCTGTTCCCCTTGGGCCTGCGTTTTAGCCTGACTGTCCATCTCACTGCAGCGTACTGTTGGTTAGAGTCCCTTTGAAAGGCGGTTGCAAATCTGTGCTGAGTGCTCTGTGCCATGCCAGCAGTCTGTTCACTCAGATGGCAGCAGAGTGCCCACAGCGGGGCAGTGTCCAGGTCAAGCCAGGTGCTCACTGCTTTTCTATCTGCTGCAGCGTATGCACAGCCTTCATAACAAAAGTTCAGTTTCTAGAAGAGCAGTTGGCACACTGCAATAGCACCTCAAGAGTTACTGATAAACAGCACTGATGAACTCATTTCATGAACAATTGTACATTTTTAGTTTGGTAGAGACATTTCTAAAATTAGAGGTGTCGCCACTTGAATTTTGCTACAATATGGATTTTTTATTTTTACTCCTATCATTATTTACATTCTGATTCATCTCAAGCCAGCCTCTAATGTGTGTGTTCTGAAGCATGTTGGGAAGACCTTTTGGTTTAAAAAACGTTAAAACTGGTTCTCGCTCCTTTGTAATGTTAGTCATCAAAGAAAGGCTTCCTCCATGAAGCACACAAATTGGTGTCTGTGGCATCTGTGTCGACAAATTGGTGTCTGGGACACAAGTCTTGTGTTTGGGCCACTGAATGGAAAAAAACTTTGCCATTAAATATTGCATGAGATGTAATTTTAGATGATGATGCTTGATTGTATGAGATTTTATGTTTTTTTCTTTTTACTCTCCTTTTCATTAACTATTATGTATTTTCCCAAACAAAGACGATGAGAAATATTGTGAAAAGACTTGTAAAATGTTCTTTCTTTTACATAAAGTAAGTTTGAAACAACAACAGCCTAAATTTTTGCTGCATGGCTGGCACTCATGAAGACCTTAGCTGTATTTAACTGCTAAGGACGGAGAGATGGATGTGTAGTTGACTGGTGCCTTCATTCATTCAAGTACGTATGAATATATGGTTTATTTTTCCTCCTCGGAGTTGTTATGGTCTTTGAGATACTTATTCAGCTCCAACTTCACTGCACATTTTACAAAAAAGTATGTCTGTGTGTCTCTGTGTATGCCTCTTTTGGCTTAGATATTTCTTGTCTCTTTCTTCTTCACTATATTTATGTACGTATGTGTTTGTGTGTGTGTGTGTGTGTGTGTGTGTGTGTGTGTGTGTGTGTGTGTGTACTGATGGTGGTGGGGGGTGCATTCCTGGGGTTTGTCTAAAGGCTGTCCTGTGTCCTTGCCCTTGGGAAATTGCATATGAAGAGCCATGGGCTAACAATAAACTAAGTGATAAATGACCTCACACACTGTCCCCTTTTCCCATCGTCATCCCTGCAACTTGAACTGATAGAGATTTCCTGTGATTTGTGTTTAAAATAGTTTATGGTGTGATGACGTTTTTTTTTTTTTTTTTTTTTTTTTTTTACTGAGCAGAAATTCAATAAAAGCAATTTGATGAAATGTGGTTGGCAAAGCAGAAACATAAATGACACATAAATGACCAAAAAAGAACAAACACAGTCATACTCCAGTCCTCTCTGTATGTGCCATGTCAGCCTCTAACCTTTCTCTACACACACAGGCATGCACGTACACACACACACACACACACACACACACACACACACACAAATACATACAATCAGCTTTGCTTCCTTTGTTGCACACTTGCTACAATATTAATGGCTTCCTATTGGAGGAAATGGAGGCTGTAATATGTCTATGCTTCCTGTCACTCTCCTGTCCCTTCCCTTCAACACAACCAGATGTTCAGTTCAGAAAAAGCACTGGGGCACACACAGCTGGCAGCTTCACGGTAGGGAAATGTCACTTTTTCCTGGGAAACATGGTTGCATATTTCAGTGATCATGCATACATATATTCGATTGCATTTAGCTTCAGCATTTTACTGAGTTTTTGCTGTTGGGAAAGCTGTGCAAAGGCTTCTTTTATTCGAGAATGGCTTGAGTGTCAGTCGCTGTGATATGGGTGTGTGGTGACAGGTTAACTTGGCAGAGATGCGGGCCAAACTATTGAGGCATAATACCAGGTGACTCTTTCATTGCACCGTAATTAAAGTGCATCAAGATTGCTGATTATTTCTCCTGGCATACGTTCAGTAGTATATTTTTAGATTGCAGTGCATTCTGCACAGTATGATGATAATGTACCAAAGTCAAATTTTCATTTTAAATGTAACGATTTCAAGAGACGTACTGTGGGGAGGATTTATGTTTTGTGTGATTTTGGGTTTCCCTGTTTTTGTCACAAAAACAGAAAAAAAATGACTAATTGCTCTTTAAAAAAAGCACAGAAGCAGATTAGATAGTGATGGCTGAAATGACATTAGTCATGAGCACAGAGGATGTAAACAAGGCTGTCAACTGCTCTGACTGGAAGGAACAGATATGGGACATACAAGGAGGAAGTGAGTTGTCTTGTGGCGAACGAATATCCCATGTTGGTTATGATTCTGTGTGTTCGTGTTTCCAAGCTGTGACCAGAGTTATTACAGTTTTGTATTTTTCATTTTGTTGTTATTTTTATTTTGTTTTTCATATTTGTTGTCAATTCAGTTCAATTTCAGATCGTTTCAAGAGTGGGTTTGCTGGTTCCAGTTGAGTTTTTGCTGTTTGAAAATGTTTTTCTTAGTGCCAGTATGAGTTTGAGTTTTTTATTCTAATATGAGTGGTGTTTGTCAGAATATTTATTCCAATCCAAAGCCGACACTTTGTGAAGGCATTGATGTCGTTGTTGATGTCCCAGTCTCAGTGATCAGCACCGACACCTCCTCATGCTTGTTGTCTTCACACATTTGACCAAACTAACCAACAGCAAAACTAAACACATTTTCTCTATAGTTTGATTTTATTTTAGTTTTATAGTTTTATATGCACACAATAAACTAAAGTAAAGTATTAGTATAGTAGTAAAGTAGTACAGTAAACTAAAATGTTTTCTTCACACAACGTTTTAGTTTAATTTTAGTTAACTATATTAACCTTGTTGGTGACAACCTCAAACAAAAAGAGATAATTGTGAAAACAGGACACAAAAGCAAAGGACATATAGCATATAGGCCTCACTGTGAGAGAGAGAGAGTATGCCATCAAATACTACAGTGAAGGGCTTGTTCCCTGAAAAGAACATATAAGCAGATTAAGTTAGAGCAGCAACTTGTGTAATCAGGTTTTCATCAAATGTATACAGCTGTTTTGTTATGGCACCTCATGCTGTTGTGAGATCTAGTTTCCTGGGCATATCACTGACTCTGTTCCTTCTTGGGCACAGAGCCTAGAGGAGCGGTGTAACCAGATCCTGCGGAACATGGAGGCCTCTCTGACAGCCCGGGATCGTGTGGGCATCCAGGATTTTGTTCTGCTGGATGCTTACACCAGTGAGAGTGCCTTCCTGGACAACCTAAGGAAGCGCTTCCATGAGAATCTCATTTACGTGAGTCTTTCCTGTGCGGTGTAATGTTGAATAACCAGGCTGACCTCTCTCTCTCTCACTCTAATTAAAGATCACATCTTCAACCTTCAACCCGACAAGGACCTAATACTGTGTTCCGCTTTACTGAATCTAGCAGCTTATATTGCTGAAACAGCAGCTGCTGTACTTTTCATTTGCAGAGTGAGCACTCTAAAGGTCCCTGCTCTCTGGAAGGTCCTGACAAGTGCTTAACCATACTTATTGTTACTGATAAGAGGAACATTATTTATCGATGCAGTGATACATAAACACCACACCACTGACGTCCTTCATATAATGCCTCTTTATCTTTCTATGAAAATGTGCTTATCAGACAACAGAAAAGAAAAGTGTTTTGTATCCCTTTCTTGTGTTTTTTTTTTTTTTTTTTTTTTTTTACAGACGTACATAGGAACTCTCCTGGTGTCGGTTAATCCGTATAAGGAACTAGACATCTACAGCAAGAAGCAAATGGACACATATATGGGTGTAAACTTTTTTGAGCTTCCACCTCATATGTAAGATCATTTTTCTTTTGTTTTGCTACTATATTTTGTGTATTGGAATATAATTTGTGTTGGGTATGATTCTAACCCTAACCCTAACCCTAACCCTAACCCTAACCCTAAAGATATGATTCAACCTCAGCCAGTCTTACAAGTGATTAAATGAATCTTAGTATCAATAGTAAGTCTTTAAGCACTCTAAGCACTGAGCTGTTCACGGGATGTTTGAACCAAAAATTCGTACTTGAAAATGAGGGATGTTTATTATATGATGTGAAATCTTAGTGCCTCTGATTGATTTGTTGTAATGTAAAATGTGGATAAACTGTAGTGAATGGGCCAAACATTCAAAATGACTGGTAAAACTATGAATAACTTTCTCCAGGCTGTCAGTTGACTGAATACCCGAGAGCCTGGTTATGTTCTAATGGTTAAAAAGGGGTTGAATTTGATCAGTCACTGTATTTTCAGTTATGCTCTGGCAGACAACGTCTTTCGCACCATGCTGACTGAGTTCAACAACCACTTCATCCTGATCTCAGGGGAGAGTGGGGCAGGGAAGACGGAGGCTTCCAAGAAAATCCTGCAGTTCTATGCTGTCAGCTGCCCCAGTACCAAACTCCTGAACAATGTTCGAGACAGACTGCTCCTCTCAAACCCAGTGCTGGAGGTCAGTGTTATTTTAATAGACACAGGTGACAAGACATCTGCTGGTTCACCATAATATATAAGAGAAATATACCAAATATCTGAGGCACTTAACTGGCTTTTTTTTTTTTTTTTTTTTTTTTTTTTTGTTAAACTTCTGCAAGGCTTTTGGAAATGCCAAAACCCTGAAGAATGACAACTCAAGCCGCTTTGGGAAGTACATGGACATCCAGTTTGACCACCAGGTGGACTGAAATAACTTTGACAACTTGACATTGTCACCATTTAAACGCCAAGATAATGTGCAGCCCATCACGCCAATGACCTCAGGGTACTTGGGTTGGGCACAGAGGTTGGGTCATGGATTATGTCTCTCTCTCAGGGTGGAGCTGTTGGTGGACATATCCTCAGTTACCTGCTGGAGAAGTCCCGTGTTGTCCATCAGAACCACGGAGAGAGAAACTTCCACATCTTTTATCAGCTGGTGGAAGGAGGAGAGGATGAGCTGCTCCGCTGGCTTGGCCTGCAGAGGAACTGCCAGCTCTACAGCTACCTGGTACAGGTCAGAGAAGAACACACACAACACTTCACCAGGGGAAGCCAAACCACTGCATACAGACCTCATCAGGAGGCAGGGGCACTGTCATTTAGTTTGGCGTCCAAAATCTCAAAATTGTTTGATTCATTCCATTTCATGTCCATGTTTCCTCCAGGGGGATTGTGCCAAAGTGAGCTCTGTCAACGATAAAAGTGACTGGAGGACAGTGCAAAAAGCCCTCTCTGTTGTGGATTTCAGTGAGAATGATATAGAGGTGATGTTGCACTGCATATTTTCACAATATATGTTAGCCTGATTAGGTGATAACACTCAAAGAGGTAGGACAAACACTGTAAAATTTGTCCAAAGTGAATGTAAAACTACATATGATAGGTTTTGTTGATTGAGGTATTTCTCTCTGTGCAAAATGCAGCACCTGTTTGGAATTATTGCCAGCGTGCTCCACTTGGGAAATGTTAAGTTTGGTGCAGATCCTCGAGGATATGCCATTCTCAACAACAATCCAGAAATGCACTGGCTGTCAAAGGTGAGACACAGAAAGGTAAATTGGTAAAACCAGGGCTGCACCGATACATTGGCAAACAATCAGTATAAACTGAGATCAGCTTTAGAAAGTGATGTAATGCTACCTATTTAAAAAGCAACATCACTATTGGTCTGGGATTATTTTTTACTGCTGATAGTGGGCCAGTTATGGAACTGGCTTGTCTTTTTTTTTTTTTTTTCAAAATGTATGACTTATAAAAACTGTTGAATCTGCAACAGCAATACTCAACAGAGTAAAAGACACAGTTTTTTGTTTAAAAGCATTTTTTCTGAAGACAGGCCTTGTGGAAGGCTTCATCTGCCCACATTCTTACAAAAACGCATAGCACAATCACATCACTATCAGCCACTGGGTGGCAAGTTAGATAGTATTGATGTCAGCCTCAAAATAAATAAATATATCTATATATATGTATGTGTGTGTGTGTGTGTGTGTGTATGTATGTATGTATGTATGTGTGTATACATATACGTACATATACATATACAAAGACACACACACACACACACACACACACGTATATATGTATAAATTAGTGTATAAAGGAGCGGCGTGGCTCAGGAGGTAGAGTAGTTGTCTGGTAACTGGAGGGTTCCCGGTTCGATCCCCGGCTCCTCGAGAGTGTGTTGAAGTGTCCTTGAGCAAGATACTGAACCCCTCGCCACTCCTGATGGACAGCTAGGCACCCTGCACGGCAGCCTCTGCCATCAGGGTGTGAATGTGAGGCAAACATTGTAAAGCGCTTTGAGTGGTCAGTAGACTAGAAAAGCGCTATAGAAATGCAGTCCATTTACCATCAGTGCATACCTTGGACAGTTTGTGTCACCAGGTAGAGATTTGATATAATATGTCTGATTTTGCTTTGCCACTCTGTAGTTGCTGGGCATTCCTCCTCAGGTGCTACAACAGGGCTTAACCCACAGGAAGATTGAAGCCAAAGCAGAGGAGGTGACTTAAACACTTTTGTTTAATTTATAGTAGAAAACATGAATATATTACAATGATTCTTACTGGAGTTACTGGTTTCAAGTTGAGATTGCAGTGCTCAAAATGTTTTTAATCAAAATATTATTTGTCAGACACTGGACCATACTTTTTTAGATGTAGGTAACAGCAAGATGAAAGTACAATGTTAATTTCACCTTTTCTCTTGCAGTAACTTCTTTGTCATGATTCTATCCTTAATGTTTTGCCTTTCTGTTTTTGTCAAGCTGTTCACTCCCTTCACTGTGGACCACGCAGTGTATGCCAGAGACGCCCTAGCCAAAGCCATCTATGGGCGGACTTTCAACTGGCTGGTCAACAAGATTAACGAGTCATTAGCTAACAAGGTGGGTAAACAATACAGATGCAGCAAACAAAGCAATCTACTCCCTGTGCAATCAGTTTGCAAGAGCAAAGGAAGGAAGGAAGCATGCTCTCTGCATTATTTATATACAGGATTCCTCCAGGAAAACAGTGATTGGTCTGCTGGACATCTACGGGTTTGAGGTTTTCCATGTTAACAGGTGAGAAAATGCACAGAAGAGGATAACGACAATGAATGTGAGAAATTGCTCTGTTGATGACAGTTCTATTTATTTATTTACTTATTTATTTATTCTAGCTTCGAGCAGTTTTGCATCAACTATTGTAATGAGAAGCTCCAGCAGCTTTTCATCCAGCTGACCCTGAAGTCAGAGCAGGAGGAGTACGAGATGGAAGGAATTGAAGTAAATATTCTTACTAGACACACAATCTTTCCTCGTATGTGTTGACATTTGCTGCTCAGAACGCTGTTTGACAAGTAAACATAAAATTGCAAGCAATACAAAGAGGCTCAATCTACTGAGGGCCCAGAACATAAGTGATGAATTTTCTGCTGTTTTTTTCTGCTCAGTGGGAACCAGTGCCATATTTCAACAACAAGATCATCTGTGACCTGGTGGAGGAGAAGCACAGAGGCATCATCTCTGTATTGGTAAAGACATGATTAAATAATAGCTTAAAACACACATACAAAAAAAAAAAAAAAAAGGGCTGAATTTTTGATTTTTGTTGACTTATATAGGATGAGGAATGCTTACGTCCTGGAGAGGCCACAGATCTTACCTTCCTGGAAAAGATGGAGGAAAAGATGGGTGGTCATCCTCATTTTGTCACGTGAGTACTACACTAGCATATCCTATATCTGCATCTGTGTATCTCTCTCTCTCTCTTGCTACAGTATATCTATCTATCTATCTATCTATCTATCTATCTATCTATCTATCTATCTATCTATATGTGTGTGTGTGTGTGTGTGTGTGTGTTATATCATGAGTATACATCTATCTATTTTAGATGTATACATATTCTAAAGGTTCAAAGTTGTAAGGTCTGTAGCTATTTTATATATTTTAGTATATTTGATTTTTTATTACTCTTATAGGGTATACATTTTTTTCTTTTTTCTTATATTCTTTGTACTGATTCACTTTATTTATGTTTATTTATCTATTACACACACACACACACACACACACACACACAGATGAGATGTTGTCAACACTGTCCTGTGAAGTATTTGAGCACGGACCTCATGCTCGTCGTCATAGTAAAACATATTCCTTTCTATCTTTCCTCTTCCTGCAGACACAAACTTGCAGATCAAAAGACCAGGAAAACGCTGGAAAGAGGAGACTTCCGCCTCTTGCACTATGCCGGGGAGGTTACATACTGTGTGGTCGGTGAGACACCACTTCCATATGGAAATATTCCTTGATAACCAACTTTATTGCACCATCAGAGCCTGACATGCCTCCATACCTTCTTACATACGTTTGTGTACATATGTTTAGTAATAGTGTCTCCATCATTCTTTGTCCTATAAACTCATTTCTGTTCATCAGGATTCTTGGACAAAAACAACGATCTATTGTACCGAAATGTTAAAGAGGTAAGTGTGCCTGTTGCCCTTTGCCCGCAGCTAATGAAGGCAGCATGTCGAGAAGTTTGCTTCCGACACAACACATGCATTATTCATTGTGAAGCACACCTGTGAATTATTGAACAGCTGATTGGTAAGCATTGGTTTGGAATAGACTGATTGTAATTTTAGGGGGAGAACCGTGTGCCCCCTACAAGCTACAAAACCTGATTTTTCTCTTATCTAGTGTGTTATGGTCTATGTGTACTGATTTGATCAGGGCTATGACTAAACAATTACAGTTAATCTAAACTAACGTGAAAACGAGGTGTTAAAAAGGGGCTGTATCACTATCATTTGTAAAACAAACCAAAAATAAATACAGCTTTTGTGAAACAATTTCAGCTTCGGCCTTTTTAGACAGAAAATGTTTGCCTATTTTTTTTTATTTTTTTTTTTTTTGTTACTAAATGCAATCTATGCTGCTAGATGGCACTACTCTATAGGCCAACTCACCAGGCCCCCATGCCATCTTATGAAAACACTCCAAAATAAGTTTACTAAAACTGGAAATGAAACTATATGAAAATTAAGGTTAAATCTAAACCTCTGCAAAAACTAAAATCTACATGACTAAAACTACCAAATCCACATCTAAAATGAACTACAGAAAAATCTAGAACTTTAATAAATTTGCCTTCAGTTAAATCATCCTATTTTGAGGGGAGAGATGATTAATGGAGAAGGAGAGATAGAATTTGGTGGTTACTATATTTTATTTTTTCCCATTAAGGTCATGCGCCAGTCCAAGAATTCCATTATCAAACACTGTTTTCCTTCTACTGAGCCAGACAGCAAAAAGAGACCAGAAACAGTAAGACATGATTCAAATGATGATGCTCACCCACTGATTTTGAGATTTCGCTCATACAAAACTGTCACATTGACTACTGTGAATAAGCACATTCATCTGGTTTTGCTATACCTCTGCAGGTGGTCACTCAGTTTAAGAGCAGCCTGGTGGGCTTGACTGAGATCCTCATGTCCAAAGAGCCCTGGTATGTCCGCTGCATCAAGCCCAATGAAGGCAAGCAGCCAGGTGAGGCCTTGTCAGCTGAACCCCACCACCACTGCATTCAACTTCAAACCCTAGCCACAAGTTAATAGTGTACTACATACAGTACCTCCAGGAGTACCTTGTACATGTTCAGCTCGCACTCACCCATAACACAGTTACAGCAGACTGTTTGATCCATGGCCTCTGATGTTGTTCTAAATGTGGGGCTTCATTGAGACTGCATGGCCTGACTTGTTGTCCTGTCACCCTGCATCTCCTGCAGGGCGCTTTGATGACGTGCTGGTGCGACATCAAGTGAAGTATCTGGGGCTGATGGAGCACCTGAGGGTCAGACGTGCTGGATTTGCTTACCGCCGCAGATATGAGATCTTCCTCCAGAGGTTGCTAAGTGCACAGCTTATTTCACTTCTGTTTGTTTATGAAATTACTTGACAAAATTAATTAATTTGACATGTTTTACAATTACTGCATTTGGGAAATGTAACATTATTTGTTAGTGGCTGTAATGCTTGCAGAGGTCTATTGGTCTATTGAGTAGCAAAACACACATGATGCCTAGAGAGTTTAACTAATGATGACAACCTGTCCTCAGATGTTGTGGATGCAGGCTAAAAGATGGTCCAAATTGTTGAGATAGGTTGTCCATTTGACCTGTATATGGATCAGGCTTTCATTAACCTGGGACTTACCTGCCATCTATCAGTTCTGATATTTGGCAGTCTTGGATATATATGTCCACTGGCTCACTGTAACTGGACTGAATCACAGGCCTGCACACTTGCAAAGCCAGGCAGCAAGATTGCTGCCCTTAGGTGAACTAACCCTTAAAGTCACTCTTCACTCAAAAATGGGTTTTTCTCTTGTTTCTGTCCCCTAAAATGTGTGGGCTTGACTACTTGTATCTGTCCAAAGTTTGTTACTAGAGAGATGTTTTCACACTCCTCTATTGAAGGTGGAGGTGTGTGTGCATGCCCCTAAAATCTGAGATTCAGATGGACCCCGGCTCAGCTGGATTTGGTACAAATTCCATGTTCAGTCATGTCAACTGACATGGTGGTGCTTTCCAAATCATTAGTACCAGCTCTGTGGTGCTGGCAGTGGACTGCTGCTTGTATTTGGTTTTCAACAAAACAAGACCAACTCAAAATGGCTGCTTCACATGAACAACACTGGTGTAGCTAAGAGGTTTGCTGGAAATATGGCACTATGTTCACGACTGTTGCAGGACAGGATGTCTGCATTCTCTGAACAGAGCTCTGGGTTTGAGCTGATGTGCCAGCAGGCAGGGGGGGTGGGCACGGACTATTTGCATATTCATAGATCTGCACAGCTTTAATGAGGGCAAGATTCAGAGTCATATTTAAGACATTAAGGGATGTTTTTCATTGAAAAACAAAATCCTACTAAATGTGTAATATTGATTTTTTTGGGGCGGATTGTTAGGGGCTTAACAAATTTCTGGATGGGGACCTAAACCTCGATAATATCTAAGTCTTCTGCATTGATAATAAAAGCATAATAAATAAATAAATGAATAAGGCATTCAGAAGTGTGTGTGTGTTTGTGTGTGTGTGTGTGTGTGTGTGTGTGTGGATGTGTGCCCCTGTGATTAGATATAAGCCTCTGTGTCCGGACACCTGGCCCAACTGGAAAGGTACAGCGGCAGAAGGTGTGCAGCGTCTGATCAAACACCTGGGCTATAAACCAAATGAATACAAGATGGGCAGGTGAGAACATGTTTCCCTCTCTCTCTCTCTTTCTCTCTCTCTCTCTCTCTCTCTCTCTCTCTCTCTCTCTCTCTCTCTCTCTCTCTCTCTCTCTCTCTCAACCCTTCGAGGCAGATGGCCGCCCACCCAGAGCCAGGTTCCGCTCGAAGTTTATGGCTCTGTTAAAAGAGTTTTTTCCTCACCCCCGTCACCCTGCACTTGCTCTTGGGGGAGACTTTGGTCCATGTGAGGCTGTTGGGTTTCTGTAAAGCGTTTTGTGATAGCTTCTGTTCTATGATTTGACTCTATACAAATACATTTGAATTGAATTGAATTGAATTAATCATCCAGAGGTCTGTTTTATTCTCTTTGTGATTAGATTCATTTAGATTTTATTTCATTTCAGTTACTGTATTTGATTTGAGCTGATGACCACTTAGCACCCATTGCATGCCTGTCTGGCCTGGAGGGGGTGCTCCTGTCTCTGAGATCCTCTGGCTTCTGTTTTTTTTTTTTTTTTTTTTTTTTTTTTGTTAAATTTGTTAAATCATCTGTTAAATTTGACTTTAAGAGATGGGTGCTGGTACACTTGGAAACAAACATAGGAGGTTCTCACTGTTTTCTTTCCCTCAAGGACTAAAATTTTCATCCGCCACCCCAGGACTCTTTTTGCCACAGAGGATGCATTTGAGGTCTGCAAACATGAGCTAGGTGGGTCTTGCTCTGAACATTTAGCTGTAGTGATACAATAAATGAACTTTAATATATGTGGATGAACTGTTAACTCCCATTGCCACAGCAACAAGGATTCAGGCCAAATACAAAGGCTACAGGGTGAAAGGAGAGTTCCTGAAACAGAGAGAAGCTGGTGAGTTTTATGCCATTTACTTTTCTGTGCACACAATAAAAGCCTTTCCTTGATGGATTTGGGGTTACTGGGGTACATATATTACTCTCTCTTTCAATAAGTAGGCATTTATGGGAATCCTGTATTTCAACAAAAATGATATAGTTGCTTTTTGCTTGTGTTACCTAATTAGCCACCAAGATTGAGACCTGCTGGAGAGGTCTGATGGCTAGAAAGGAGCGAGAAAGGAGGGCATGGGCTGTCAAAGTCATAAAGAAGTAAGTGACACCATGAGATGGGACTGGTGACGGAAAAACAGAGACCAAAGAACTCAACAAAACCTGCACTGCTGAGTTACCTGTCTGCTGATATGTCGTAGGTTCATTAAAGGTTTCATGACCAGAAATCAGCCAGCCTGCGTTGACAACAGTGAGTACCTGGCATTTGTCAGGCAGAACTACCTCTCACGGCTTAAAGACAACCTTCCCAAAACACTTCTGGACAAAAACAACTGGCTAACCCCTCCTCCTATAATGCAAGAGGTGAGTGACACAGGTTTTTTCAATGGCCGTTAATTCCACAGCCACATGCGTGTTGGCTATAGGCTGGCAATGACATTATCTTGTAATATTTTATCCTACCCCATCCTATTTACTACATGTATTATCCTGTTTGATACTGTGTATTTACCATATTATATTTGTTGGGTATGGGGTATGCTAGTATTTTATTATATCATTTTACACTCATATTTATTAACATTAATGTGTTCCATAAGGCTGAATGAAATCTCACAGTCTCACATTCCGGGCATCAGGGACTGCCACATGAAAATTATACTTACAGACATTATGAATATACATTCTATGTACACATATTCTACTCTATAGATATTTTGCAGATATACTGTATTTCATATAGCCTATGCTAAGCTTCAAAAGTGAAAGTTCTGTAGACATCAGTCTATAGACTGAAGTTCTGTTAACTTTTTGTAGGTCTCTCAGCTGTTGCAGAAGCTCTTCATTCGCCACATGGTGCGGACGTACATCCGCACTATCACACCACAGAGGAAGGCACAGGTATAATCCCAGGTCTTCCACCTACAGTGTTATGTACTTTGATATAAACATATGTGCTGGAATGATGGAAGAATGGCCATGTCCGGTGTTGGTGTGTGTTGTTAAACCGAAGTTGTACATTTCCAACATCCAGTCCGTGAAGATAAATGCGTGTAGAAGAAAAGGTGCATCTCCCGCACAGCGTCTGCACTAGCCTACAACATATATTTTATTTATGTAATGTTTCGGTACATTGACCGTCCTCAGACATCAGGGGTGTTGGGTGTTGGAAAGAAATCGAAACTGATCTATTTATATAATGTACACATATGTAATATTTTGGTGTCTTCCTGCCTCTAGCTTCAGCTCAAATTGCTGACCAGCTCCATGTTCAAAGGCAAGAAGGAAAACTACCCCTTCAGTGTGTGTAGACCATTCCTGGACACCAGGATAAGTAAGACTGCAGAATATTTTCCTGTCAGCTGAGTACGTTTTCATGCACAGCATTCAGCCTTTGAGCATTAATCTACACAAATGTCCTTAAACAGATGAAACTGGGCTCATGGAAAGGGCAAAAGTCAACAGTGAATCAGATAAGATGTATGTATATGGGAAGTGTTGATGTACCTGAGATATGTTATTGGTTTTCTCAAATTTGTCATAAAAGCTTTTCCGGATTATTCTAAATAATCATTATTCATATAAAAGATATATTATGGATATGAGTGAATGAAATAACAGAAATGTGATTATTTTTTAATAACACTGAGATGGTGATGATGATGATGATGATGATGATTGTGTTCATTTGTTTGCATTGCACATTGATTAGCAAGTTATTGTTTACTGATGACATCATGCTTGAGACATTTTTGCTCATGGGAAACAGCAGTGAGAGCATCTGTAGCTCTTGTTATGCAAGCTGTACTCTGAATAGCTGCTGCTATTTTCTCTAGGCGAGGACGACATAAACGTCAAAGTGCTGCAGATGATTCAGCATGAACGCATCAAGGTAAATTAACAATGGCACTAATGGCACTTGACCTGTAGAGTGAGCTTTAATTGCATCTTTACCCTCTGATCCTGTGTTCCTCTGCGTGTCCCTCCCACAGTACAGTGTCCCCGTGGTGAAGTATGACAGGAATGGCTTCAGGCCTCGTCTCCGGCAGCTCATCTTCACTCAGGCGGCGGCCTACCTGGTGGAAGAGGCCAAGATCAAGCAGCGGATAGATTACAGCTCACTGAAAGGTAAGCAGTGCAACTGCGAGAAAGCATAAACATCACTATTTGAAGCACATGTAATGGAAAGTAGCCATCACAGTGACATGTGTTTCACCTAATCAAAGTTACTCTATTTTCATAGGTGTGTCAGTTAGCAACCTGAGTGACAACTTCCTGATTCTCCATGTGACATGTGATGACATCAAGCAGAAGGTAGGCTGAAAATTAGGCACAGACTGGCTGACTGACTGACTGAGTTAATTAACAATTTCAGGTCACAGTCAAAACTTGACCTCGCACAAAAAACAGTTTGGTATTGTGGTCAATAACAAGTCTGCAGTGGCAACAAAAACACTCAACCCTCAGACAGTGAAAACTCATATTGCATTGGCCACAAAGACATTTTTAAAGCTGCTGTTGCACTTAAAAGACAGTGTGAACAAAGCCGTGAGACTTACCCCCAAGAGTAGCGCCAAACTGGGATTATTAGTGGTCAGCAAGTCCTCGTGGAGATATTTGAAATAATCCACACCCAGTGTTGGACAGGTTACAGATTCCCAGTTCCCCTGTTAAAAATGTGATAAGTATTGTAACTATTTTAATTACTTGATCAAAGTGATGTATCTTATTAGGTTTGATTACTTTTTGTTTACTTTTCCAACAAATAATAAAGCTGACAATTCCTAAAAACATAAGTTTAAAGCAGGCATGTAAACCTCACAACAGAGCGCTAACAGTCAACCTCTTCAGTAGAACATGAATTAAGATCAGAATGTTTTGATATGTAAGTACAACTGCCTAAACAAATCACAGTTATATAGATCACAAACAACAAGCTGCTTTTACAGGTTGCAGCCAGACGTGGCAGGCTCTGGTTGCTTAGAGCAATGTGCATTGATTTGATTGGGAAACAAGAGGCGGTGCAAATTCAAACAACAAAACCAGTCAGAAACAACGCTGAAATGTGAGCGCACACTGTCCAATGAAGGGAGCCTGTCTAGACGTAGAGACAGCTCCTTGTAAGCCACCCTACCCTTGATGGTGTTGTACTCAAATTTTTACCGAAAAGAATATATTCAGATGTAATCCCTTTGAAAGGACCAACATTTTGATTAGTAACTGTAATTTAATTTAATTTAATTTAATTTAATCAAGAATCCAAGGGCAGATCAGAAACATAACTTAATGAATTGCTTCATTCCAGGTTGAGACATTACAGTATAAAATCTTCGAATCATACCATTCAACTAATAACGCCTCTGTTTTTTTTTTTTTTTTGTTTGTTTTAGGGGGATCTGGTTCTGCAGTGTGACTACCTGTTTGAAGCCTTGACTAAGTTAAGTTTGGTGACCAGCAAGCAGAGCTGCATCAAAGTGGTCCAGGGCAGGTACAGAATTGAATGCTGGATCATGTACAATACTTTTTTGAATGTGAAAGCTAAATGGAAAACCAATCGAAATTATGGCAAAGCATGTACTATTTCTGACTCCTGAGCTTGGGCATTGTCATTTGCAGTGTGCGATTTGATATCCAGCCTGGCAGAGAGGGGTTTGTTGACTTCAAGAGTGGTCAGGAGTCCATGGTCTACAGGGCAAAGAATGGCCATTTGATGGTGGTGAGTATGGAGTTCAAGAAGTACGTTCATTTTTCATGGCAGTTTCAGTAAACTGAGCTCTTTGTCTTCTCAGGAATCTACTAGAGCCAAGTCAAGATGATGAGAGCAGTGACGAGGGCTGGCGCTGCTCCCCTCTCTCCCACAGCCATGCAAATCTCAGTGACAGCCATGCTTGCTCTGTAGTCCTGCTCTGTGGCTGTTGCCAGAAACTTGTGTTTATACAGTTGATTTTTACATTTTGGGGCATCTCAACAATGCTACACAACAAACTGTAGACTATTATTACATAATTACAGCCAATACCGCCTTAATTGAAACTGAACAAGTGTATGTGCAAGTGTACATACAAATATATGTATTGAGCAATATATGCAGAGGCAAAAGGCAGTTGTAATCAGGATATGATGTAGGCCTATACATATGTTGTTTTTATTAAACACTTAAATCCTGCTTCCTAGATGTTAACAGTAGAGAAAAAAAAACATTAATGATTAACATGTGTGAAGCCATAAATGTCATAAAGTTTATAATTTCTCACTGATATTGTTCCTTTACATTAAAACACATTAAAGCCTAACTGTTTCTGTGGGGGTACAACATCTTTCCACATTTTCTTGAGAATCAGTTCAGTACAGAGCCAGAGATGCTAACACTTTTAAAATGTTTCCTTTTGTACTGGAAGATCAATTATGGCAGTTCTTTAGTTTACAAGATCATTCAGTGCACAGTCTACTAACACATATTTATCATGCTTTCTCTGTAATGAAGCATGTCACTCCTTAAAATGTTGTAGGCTGCTGTCTCTTGCATCAGTTGTACAGTTCTCTGAACTTATGATTACATTGCCACCTTTTGGTTATTTTGTGTAACACATCATTATTTTTTTTCAGCAATTTACCCCTTATTTCTTAAAAATAAAAAACAGCCTTATATCTAATAATCAGTGGACTGTCTAGGTAGGAGAAGTGCTATCATCTATTTTACTAGCATACTGGCAGTAGAGAGGTGATCACTTATGCATCTGTGTAGAGGGGTCTTAGAAGGTAAGTGCTATGCCATTTTATTATCTGTGATTATAGGGTTCTGGCAGCACAAATTTTAAGCTGTCACCTAGTCTGCTACAATAAATGAATCAAAATACATTTAAAGAGAGGAGTGAAACACTGCAGTAGGCTATATGTGCATAATATTGAGTTAAACTGGTTTTTATAAAAAAAAATATATATATATAGCCTACACCTAATTTAAATCAAAGAAATTTCAAGCCATAGTGTTTTTTTCCCCAAGAGTATACATTTATTGTTAAGACTATTTATAAATGTCACTGAAAAATTAGGCCTAAGACACAAATTGACACACAGAGAAAATCCACAGATCAACACTTGTGAAACCATTAGCCATGAACCATTGATTCCCCATAAAAATAAGGAGTCCCACCAGCTTTCCCGAACCTTTTGACCCTGAAAACTGGCATACACAAAATAATGTGATTGTAATTTCATCATGGAACAAGTATCTCAGGATTTTCCAGTGACAGGGACAAAGACTGAGTTTGTGGAATCATGTTTGAACATGTACCCCCAAGTAAGAGATGTTAGTACCTCACAAATTTATCCACAGCCCGAGAATATCAGCAAGAACACAAAATAGATCTGCCATTTAATGCAGATGAAGCAGGGCAGCACATGTTTCACTGACTGATGACGATAAGGCTGTACTTGAAAATCTTACAAAAACTGCTCACTGTTTGAGAGACTCTGACTGCATATAAATGGGCAATTATTTTGAGTGATGTTTGTTGAAGAGAGCACTCTCTCCCAGGCTCCAGTCAGTAGTTGCACTGTTGGTGAAGGACAGTAGGCCTATACCCTGCAAGATGTATATGCAACCACTAGATGTCCCACCTGCAGCTCCTCTTGTCTTTATCTCACTCATGTCACTCAATTCTCAAAGGAGCAGAACAAAGAAAGGCTTCAGGAAGGCAGGATAACTCTTTTACCCTATCATAACCCCAAACATAAGAGGATTTCACTCCACTGTTCATTTTTTATGAACATTTGATGTCAAAACATTGAAGACAGTTATTTTAAAGTGTTCCATTAATTCTATGGGTTATAAGTTGTTTTCTCCTTCCTCAGCCTCATCCTTCACAGCAGTAAACAAAGTGCTGTGCCCTCCCACTTCAAACTGCTTGGAAGAAGTTACTGATTTTTAGAGTGATATCTCCTCAGGCAGGACAGCCCAAAGCTGAGGGGTCCTGTTGGCAAAAGCATGGTTGCCTTTAGATTGATGTGATGGCACTGTGCTGCTCTTCTCCTGTGCTCTGGGTTTCATCAGTTTTGGCCATAACTACTTATTAGGATTTGTGATATAAGAGAAGGAGAAATATGATCGGAATTAACTACATTGAAGAAATGAAAATAACTGCCTCCCCCAAATATAGAAAGTTATATAGACACGTTCCAGGGAGGCATATTGCATATAAGTGGGTATAAATGTTCAAAACAACACATGGACTAACCTTATAGGCTGAATTTTTGCTTATAAACTAAAGCCCTTTTAGTTTCTCACTGAGTTTTTCTTTGATGGTTTCTCAGTCATTACTCCTACTGGCAACTGCAGCAGATTGTATGTTTTTAATTAGAATTTGTCAGACTAATAAATGGGGCTATTTAAAAATATTATAAACTAGTAACAAATAATAATAAGCTTACACTTAAACCTAGCTCAAATTTGAACATAATGGTTGAGAATTTCTATTGAACAGAATCCCTGACTGAGTGTATTTCTACCACAGCTGCTGTTTCCCACCCTGTCTCTTATTTTGCTGCACATTACGTTTATTGTCTGGTGTATCACAAATATGTCTTTAATCAACATATCTTGTACATCATGCTGGAAGGCAATTTATCCATTTGCATTACTTAATGACTTGATCAAGGCTTGTGAAAGGTTAGGTGTAGGTATATAAAACGCTTTTTTGTGACAGTAGGTGTCGCTGTAGCACCAGGTTCAGTGGGGGACACCGGACTCAAGCCCATGTTGGTTATGAGTAAGTAAGTAATATGGCGCTTTAGTTGATAACACTAGAGTCTGTTCCTTACTGCTCGACACCCTTCCAGGACTGTGCAGCAAACGAGCTAGTGGCCCAGGTAGCCCAAGGCTGGTAACAATAGCATCCCTGTTTACAGCCCTATCTGCTAAAAATTTCCATACAAATAAACTGCAGGGAAAGGTTATGTTTAAGCATAAAAAATGCTAGACTTAGGCACAAAAAATACCTGGTTCAGGTTAGGGAAAGTTTAGGTTAAGGCATAAAAACCACTTGGTTATGGTGACTTAACATTTGCAAAAAAAATAATAAAATAAAATAAAATAAAATAAAATATCACCACTATCATTTCATGTTGGATTCAAACTCAGGTCACTTGGGTGAAACTCAGTTGTTTGAGCCATCCTCCACTCTATCTGCCTCCTTGTGTGGCCTTGAAACTAAGGGATTACAAATGTTCTTGTGATACATGAAAAACAAACATAATCCACAATGTAATGTCATGTAATGCAATGTAGAATGTCATTGAGAATGCAGTTCAGCTGTACGAGAATGTCATTTTTAGGAGCCAGGGCAGAAGCCTCCTTTCCTGGACTGGCTTATGTTCATGATCAATAATATGACACTTCCATTGTGAAGATCTGGATCCCACTCTGATGTACCCACAGTGTGACAAGTTTTACATTGTTTAGATGTAGATAACAGACAATGACATTGATATAGATTCAGAAGTGGTGATATTAAAGGATAATGTTAAAATACTGTACATTGTGTACTGTAACGGTTTGGACTTATGGGACCCCCTGGACACTGGGGGTTCATGGACCCTACTTTGAGAACCTCAGTGTAAATGAATGGAGTTTAAACTAAAAATGAAATTTGCTTTAGATTTTATTTTGTATTGCTATTAACTGCATGACATTTAAAAGAATACATGGAGGTCAGCCACCAGCGGAAAGTCTGGAACTCTGCCTCCATCTTCAACTGATCAGGTACACCAACACCAACATGCCCATGCACAGACACATTTTTTTTTTCTTTTTTCTTATATTCTTTGTATTGATTCACTTTATTTATGTTTATTTATCTATTACACACACACACACACACACACACACACACACACACACACACACACACACACACAAATCCTGGATACCTGATTGGGACAAAATAAATTTCATATTTATTGATTCTACATATTTATGGATTATACATGTACAGTAATATATATGGTGTGAGATATAATAATGATTTTGTAATTGCTATGCATGTTTTAAGTGAACTGTGAATAGTTAAGAAAAAAAACTGCCAAAGTACATGGCCTTTTTATTAAGGACTAATGGTACAGCTGGTTACAAATTAAAAGATTAGTCACACTGACGTGTAAAACAAGTATCTACCAACCAAGCAGGGCAAATGCACATTATTTGCAGCTGTCGCTGGCTCGCTTACAGTTTGCTGTGTGTGAGTGGGTGGTAGGAAAGGCAAATAGTTAAACAGTGAGAAAGCTGTTTTCAGGTTTGTTCAATGCACTTTGAAAAAACTTTGGTGTGGGAGGTTGAGTTTACTTGTACCATTTCAGACAAGCTTCAACTGATTTATTCAACCCAATTTGCAGGGGTTTCATTTTATTTAATTATTATTTTTATTTAACCCATGGGTACACCTTTGGAGATTTCCTGAGTGGGGGGTTATAAAGTGACCCTAAACATTGCCATATTATTAGATTTGATAGACCTAATAATTAATATAATAATGGTGCCTATTAATTTGATTTTATTTGATTAGAGCTAATAAGTGCCCACTCATTACCCCATAATTTCTTCCATTTCACTCCTACTGATCAGAAGGTGTTATTTTGATTCTATAAAATGCGGGTTTGTAAAGACCTTTGAGAATGTAACAATGATTAAGGGATCTAAATAAACTTGAGCTTAAAGTTGAATAATAATTATAGCACATTAGAGTGGTTCTTTTTTGTCTCAATACTCACATATTCCCAAAAGGACATATTATACAGTAATATATAATAAAGCATATATTCTTTTGAAACACTATCCAAGTTTTTATCTGTAGCTAGGTACCATGAATAAGATAGCAAGGTGAATAATTTTAGAGTAGGTTATACTAACACACATACTAACTAATGTAGGCCATCTGTAAAAGTATAACTCCTAAAATGCAAATCTTACAGACAAGAGTAGTAATCAAGTAGTGGAAGATGGTCAAAGGTGGTCATGTGAGGCTAAGCGCATTAAAAACTGTTATCACTTTGACCTTTGGTTCCATGATTCATCAGCTACGTTTGCAAAGGGGAAGGATAGTAAGGTCAAGGTCTGAAAAACGCTGAGTCTCACAACTTGGCTAGCAAGTACCTAAGGGAGAAAGTGTTGTTGTTGATATTGCTTTCTCATTTCACAATGGCAAGACACATTTGTTCAGTAGTAATATGCATTCTTATGTTTTCATGCATATGCATGACATTAGGTAAGTACTTTAAACCCATCTTAATTTACCTTTAAGTATGATAAGATTTTAATTTAAGTCTCTCACTGTATGTTATCTAAATCTGTATTGTAACTATCATTTGTACGATCTAACATGCCTACGTGCCAAAGACTTCTTCTTTCTTGTTTTTTGACAGGCCAGACATGTGAGGGAAACTGTGGTGCAAAATTACAATCATGTTCTTGTCACCCAACTTGTATCTCTCTGAAGAACTGCTGTGCTGACTACAGAGACTACTGTGTAGAAATATTTCCCTATTCTGGCACAATTTTTGGTGGAACAGATTTTGTTGTCCTTCATGCAAATTTCAATCAGAGTTCCCAGATTGTGTGCAGGTAGGATATTCCTATGGCAACTCATGGTTTTACGTATTCCTAAATATTGCACTTAAGCTTTAAACCTGGAGGAGAAACATGTTTTCATCATACTGTTGCTGCAATTTGAAAAAAGGGCAGGACAGCATAGCATATATCTTAACAATAGACAGCTAAACTTCAGATTTGCTGCTTAAAGCAGAAACTTACTAATTATTGTTTTATCATGGCAGGTTCAATGATAATATCCAAACTGTTGGATATGTGGATGAAAACAGCAGAGGACATTGCATCTCCCCCCTGCTGTATGAAACAGGATGGGTTCCTTTTCAGATCTCCTCAGATAATGGCACAACATTCAGTAGAACTGGAGCATGGCTATCAGGTACAGCAAGTATATACATTATTATTGTGAGGGGAATTTTTCTCTCTGATTAACCTGCTTTGATAGTGAAACCATATTCATTTAAGTTCTATTTATATATGTTATAACAGTACATACTGGAAAGTTAGATTCTGGACTCAAGGCAACTATGGACAATTCAACCAAATGGCAGTACTATGGTACACCTAATGTTGGAGGAACTCTCAGCATGACCTGGAATGTCTCTTCAGTCAGAGCAGAGAGGGTCAACATCGAGCTCTGGGGCTACAGTGAGACAGGTGAGTACCACTGCAATGCACCAACACAATAACTATGCCTCATCTTTACATTTTTGGTTTGAATCTTTGAAGGGAGTGATTCACTGGTGTCTGTGCAATGATTATCTGCAGGAGAGCCCTACTCAGAGAACTGGCAGGCTAAATGGGAGTACTTGTACTCTCTTGCCAGGGATTATCCAAACAATGGTTCCTTTACATTTTTGCCGAAACCAGCAGAGGATGGATTTTCAGAATGGGAGCTTGGTTCTATACGAATCAGTCCTAGCACCTTCCCTGATGGCATATGGTATGTACATATACTTCCTTTATGTTTTTGCTGAAAACAGCATAGGATGGGTTTTCAAAATGGGAACTTGGCTCTACACGAATCAGTCCCAGCACCTATCATTATGGGATGTGGTATGTACATACATTTACTTAAAAACAATAATAATGAGATTTTGTAACAATTACTGGTTTCACACAGATGCAAAATATTTGGAGGTGTTTATGTATTAATAATGGCAAAATGATGACCCAAATTTGTAAGGTGAATTACAGCAAGGGGGAAAAATAAGAAAAAATGCCCCCGATCAGTTATTTTGCACATATGCAGAATTAATAAATGTAATAAAGAAATAACAGCTTTATTTGTAACATGGTTGCTATAGGAATGTAAATGCCATGTGGAGTGAGGACCATGCTCTAGCCTGGCATCTGGAGGAGAAGTTCAGGCAGGACTCAGCAGCCTGGGCGCTGGATAAGTGTGTAGCATGGGACCAGCTGGAGGAAGAGCTGCCCAACTTTCTGAGTGAAATCATAGACTGCCCATGCACTCTGGCACAAGCAAGAGCAGATACCGGGAGGTTTCATGTAAGTGTGCAAAAGTTAACATTTAGCTGTGCTCACTCAAGAGATCATAAAACCTGGTTCACTGACAGCTGGATGAAAAATCAGGAGCTGAAAACAACCTGGTTGACCCGTCTGGCTTAGCTGGCTTGGCAGCAGTTCCAGAAATAACCTTTATTTGTTAAAATGTAAGTTTAGTTATGGAAACAGTTATACCAAGAGCTAAGACCATGGTGACTGCTGACTTAACCATGCTATCTTCTAACATAACACCTAGCTCAGTCATGAATTGTCCTTCCTTTGGAACCAGAGTGACTGGCAAGGAGTATTTTGTAGTGAAAATGATTAGTCCTGATGAGAGGGAAATGATTCCTTCCTTGCTGCTTTTCCCCACCTGCTACCTGCTTTGATGCCCTAATGATTACCATGATTGCCATTGTGAATGCTATTTATCTTTATGGTGTATGGTGTAGCATTTTGGATTCTGCTGTTTCTAATTATAATGCAGTTAGCACTTCTACAGCAAATACATCAACTGCTGAATATTTGTTAGGAACAATAGTTAAGATTAAATCAATCATTCACTAAAGGCAATATTATTTCACTAAATATCTTGGGGAGCCATTTGGGTCAAAACCGACTTAATTATACAAGTCTTTCTGTTTTGGAGTGTCTCCTGCATTGGGGTCAGCAGGACTATTTTGAAGAGGGCTTAATGCTCTACTCATTTCCTTATATGTGTGTCATAAGGTGGATTTATTGTGGCCAGAGGCCCATTATGTTTAATAATTTACTTATTTATCATATATTGACAAATGCCAAGTAACTCACAGCAACATCAACTCACAGATAAATGAACTGAACTTGGAACAAAAAGATATGATTTTCAACATTAAATTGGTTTATTGTTAAACATAGTTGCTAGATAGTTTTGTTGGCTAAAAATTGGCTAAATAGAGTAAAAAGAACTCGAGTCAATGGGATTTTACCAGCTCTATATTTTATTTTGTTTTATTTATTTATTTATTTATTTATTTTGTGTGCATTGGTGAAAATTACCACATGGCGGTCAAGAACACACATATAGTTTATGTGCTTAAATGAATTCATTCTGGAACCATTTTAGGGGCTGAGGTGGAGTGCAAGTAAGTATAGAAAATGGATGGATGGATGCTTTACCTTAACACATTTCCTGAAACACCATCAAACCTGTGCCCACCCATCCCAGCACATATATTTTGTCATTTTACCCACAAAATTATATCTAGTGTTGACTTCATACAATCTAATAGGGTTAGTACCTAACCCTATTAGAATAAATTTGCTGATTTTTATTACAGTGGGAACTACTAAGACCTTTATGACTGATGACTGACAAACACAAATACAAACTGAATGCTGAAATTAAATATTAATTTTCCATGCTGTTCATACAATGGACTTGCGTATTAATGATGATTCATTATGGTAAAATGGTAAATGGACTGCATTTCTATAGCGCTTTTCTAGTCTAATGACCACTCAAAGCGCTTTACAGTGTTTTTGCCTCACCCATTCACACACACATTCACACACTGACGGCAGAGGCTGCCATGCAAGGTGCCTAGCTGTCCATCAGGAGCAGTGAGGGGTTCAGGGGGTCCTATCTTGCTCAAGGACACTTCGACACACTCTGGAGGAGCCGGGGATCGAACCGGGAACCCTCCGGTTACCGGACGACTGCTCTACCTCCTGAGCCACAATTGCTTTTTAGCTGCCTGACTGGATGGCCATTGGCTGCTACATGTTGGGAAACACTACACAATTACACCCCAAACTGTGAAACTGTGAACTGTGCAGCTGAGCACAGTCTCTGAATCTTACATAATTTTGGGAAAAAAGTGCAACCCAAGCTTTATTAAACGCATACCTTTGCCTCTGGGCTGCAGTAAACATGTTGGAACGCACTGATGCTGCATCTTTCTCCTCAGACTGACTATGGCTGTGATATAGAAAAAGGGAGTGTGTGCACCTACCACCCTGGAAGTGTTCACTGTGTGAGGGCTATACACGCTAGGTGAGTTCTTGACCCAGACAACTGTTGTATCTTGTTTTCAGGGTTATGGGTGCTATGCGTTCTAAATGCAAACAATGAAATTTCCTCATGCTGAAAAAGGGCATATGCACTTTAGTTTCCAGTACACTGCCATGTAATGACCTGTACTTTTTTTTTTTTTTTTTTTTTTTTTTTATCAAATTAGACAAAAGCTAGAAATGATATTCCTTTTTACACAGTTAACAAACAGTTACACCCTAACTAGACACCATACACCTAAATTATGCTGTAATTAGAAACCACATATTGCCATATCACACGCAACATATGTTGTACATAGACACTATTATACCAAATTACACTCTAATTCCAAACCAAAGATCCTAATACACTATTCAACACCATTTTATTAGATCATAGTCTAATTAGAAATCAAATACAATGGCATGTAACACCCAAAGTATGCTACAATATGCTAGACACTATTTTACCCACACTAATTATCCTGTAATTAGACATCATATTTAATGCTACCATTAAATACCTATGATAGTTCAATTAGGATAGCCTAATTAGACACCACAGGCTATAATTAGTTGAATGCCATATTTTAATACCATATTATAATAGTCAGACAGAACATTGAGTGCTTGGTGGACAATATATTTATCTGGCCTTTATTTAAAATAGTTTTACTTTTTACAGGGTCATTTCCTGCTCATTAGAAGAAAGCTGTAGGCCTACTGTAAACTAAAGCCAAATCACATCTGGTCACATCTGGTCGCTACCTCACACATCCTTCGTGGTCATGGAGTGTGTAGGTAGTAGCAGCTTACATAACCTAATACATGCTTCCCTGATGCTCTACTCTCATATCAACTAGGACATCAGACCATGTAAAACCATGTCACTGTGCGCCCCCAGTAACATTGTGCTGTTGCAGCTGTGGGGTATTGCATCTTTATTTCCCAAAGTTAGAGCCTTGTTAGACTATCTTACAGGGTAATTTGCAACACATTACAACAGAACTGTAACTTAAACTAAAGTGGACTCACATATGCTGTCTTAATAGCCTATGTGTGCAGTTGTGATGTGACACAAGACCAGAAGGTCTTCTGATTACGACTTCAGTGGAGAACACCAGCTGTTTTAAGGGCAGAAGCAAAAATATGTATATGTATATGTATATGGTGAGGCATCTGCATGCAGAAAGTCATGATTGCCATTGTGAACGCTATTTACAGTATCTTAATTATGTTGCTTTATTATGTGAGAATAACTGAGAATAACTGCATCTCTGTAGTAAAACACATGGGGAACTAGTCACATATAACTGTTTATATGTAGTTTATGTAACTATTTATATAAGGCAGTTTATTTCACATCATGATGTCAGTAAGACTGAGCTGTATATTGAGGAGCTTTGTCAGGACAGGGTAGAAAATAAAGGGGTAAATAAAGGGGTACTCCACCCAAATGAAGATTGTTTAATTTTTTTTCTTTCTAAAGGTACGTTTAAATTCTACATGCTAACAATTCTAAAAACTGTCTGGATGGGTTTACTGGCTCCAAACAGCAATGAAAATGAGGACTAATCATGCTGCCACAAAGCTGTTTTCAAAAAGATTGTATTTGAATGAATGAATAAATGAATAAACAACAGGTGCATTTTCAACTATTGAGGCATCCCATGAGGGCACGTTGTAGGAGTGTGTGGAGGCCAGCTAACTTTTATCATCATGTACTGTAGGGCAGCCTATATGCCACTGTGCTGCATTTGCTCCACTGGAAGGGCAGCCTAGGGGGCACTATATCACTTTTTTGCACACTGGGCCACCCTAGAGGGCACTTGATCATGTTTGTTACGCACAATTCACTCAGACAGGTACACTAGTACTATACCATACAACTAGCCCAATTCAGTATAGTTTGGCTAAAGTAAAAGAGTTGCTGTTCTAAATGACAAATATATTAACAATTTCTTGACAGCCCTAAGTACGGCGCAGGGCAACAGTGCTGCTATGACAGCACAGGAGCACAGATCCTGACAGCAGACTCTATTGGGGGCAGCACACCAGACAGAGCACACGACTGGGGCTCACCTCCCTTCAAGAAACCTCCCAGAGTTCCTGCCGAGTCCCACTGGCTCTATGATGTTCTCAGCTTCTATTACTGCTGCTTGTGGTCTGACAACTGTCATTACTACTTCAAACACCGCCCCTCTAGTGACTGCAGGACATACCAGTCACCCACACCAGGTGAGTGACTCGTCCTTAACCATGCTATATGTGCAAGATGTGTAAGATCAGTGCTTCAGATAACATTTTTTTTTTTTGCTTTCAACAATTTTGATGTCTAATACCAGGTGTGGTGTTTGGAGATCCCCACTTCATAACTTTTGATGGTGTTAGCTACTCCTTCAATGGCAAGGGGGAATACTCGCTGGTGACCTCAGCTGACAAGCAGCTGATAATTCAAGGCAGAACAGAACCTGTCAATGGTAAGGTGTTGGACTGCTCTAATGAATCAAACAAATACAGACAAATTCATATATATGTATGATGGTGTACTAGGGCCATTGTAGGGAAAAAATATTATGGAGCCAGGGGAGGCTGAATTATGTTTCGAGAAAAAAAATAAAATAAAGGAAAAAAAATGAGTTTTTTTCCTCATAAATTTACAAATTTAATCGTGGAAAGACATATTTCTCTCAAAATATGACTCCCCCTCCCCTGGCTCCATAATATTTTTTTCTCCCTACAATGACCCTAATATATTGTTGTATATATGCATAGATGCATGTAGAAAGTCCTCCTCCTCTTCTTCTTCTGCTTCTTCCTCCTCCTCTTCTTCCGGTTCTTCTTTCTCCTCTTCCTCTTCCTCCTTTTCTTCTTCTTCTTCTTCTTCTTCTTCTTATCTCATTAATCTGATTTTATCATTATTCATGGTGACTGATAGGAACCTTTATAAAAGCAACCAAGTTGTCAGCAGTTGCCATGAGAGAGGGATCCTCTGATGTTATTGAGGTGCGGCTTGACAGCAGTCAGAGCCGCCTTGAGGTGTTGAGGAATCAGAAAACCCTCTCCTTTACTGAGCAGACATGGATGGACCTGAAAGGTGAGATGATCAGTCACCTTACTATTTATGATGAAGTATTTCTTTTTGGACTATAAAAAATAATTCTGCCTGGCACATGCAAAATGAGGAAGAAGGGGATTACAGTCAATCAAAGCTTCCTAGTTCTCACTCAAGCAGGGATTTTGCTTAGAATTCATTGTCAGCTTCGCAATTTATTGACAATGCTGGACTATATTTAACAATAAAATCAGATGACTTATTTTTATATGTTGTTTGGAATTGAGTAGGAATAACCCTGGAAGGGTTAGCAAAGCTGGTGTAAAATCAAGGAATACAAAAATTACTGGAAATATCCTTTAAATAACAGAGATGCATTTATATTAAGATCAAAGAACAAAAGCTCAAAGATGTCAGGAATAGTTTTAATAATATACACAAATATAATTCCTCCATAAAGCTAGGGGTGGGCCAAGTCATGTTTAGCTCATCTTTTTATGCCACTACAAAATGATTCAAAGGCTAGCTTTGGTTTAAAGAGTTAAAAATGAAATGAACAGAACAGGGGGAAATAATCTATTCAATTTATCACTTTTATATTTATATTTATTATATTTATAGTATATTTATCTCACTAAATGTGCATTACAGATGCAATTAATTGAGGACAGGCCAGTATACACATTTAATAACTGCTGTGGATCTGCAGATTTCAAATAAAATGAGGGCAAAAAACAAGAAGAAATAGCTCTCGAAGATTAACTGAATGTCTCTTCTAGACGTGTTCGTGTTTTCTCCTACCTCCAAAAATGTGACCGTGATGTTCCCCACCGGAGCTGGGGTGGAAGTGCGACTCGCAGAGGGAACCATGACAACCACTGTGCTCCTGCCAGAGGAATTCAAATATTCCACTATGGGATTGTTGGGAAAAATGAATGGCGATGCAAAAGATGACCTTGTCACCAGTGATGGTCAACTTGTCCTGAACCAAAGCAATCCAGAGGATTTATTCAGCTTTGGGGGAAGCTGTAAGAAATGATTCAGTTGGAAGCTGCATATTACACTATATTGCCAAAAGTATTCGCTCATCTATCCAAATCATTGAATTCAGGTGTTCCAATCACTTCCATGACCACAGGTGTATAAAATCAAGCACCTAGGCATGCAGACTACTTCTACAAACATTTGTGAAAGAATGGGTCGCTCTCAGGAGCTCAGTGAATTCCAGCATGGTGCTGTAATAGTAATGTAATAGGATGCCACCTGTGCAGTAAGTCCAGTTGTGAAACTTCCTCGCTACTAAATATTCCACAATCAACTGTTAGTGGTACTATAACAAAGTAGAAGCAATTGGGAACGACAGCAACTCAGCCACGGAGTGGTAGGCCACATAAAATCACAGAGCGGGGTCAGTTGATGCTGAGACGCATAGTGCGCAGAGGACGCCAACTTTCTGCAGAGTCAATAGCTTGAGACCTTTAAACTTCATATGATCTTCAGATTAGCTCAAGAGCAGTACGCAGAGAGCTTCATGGAATGGGTTTCCATGGCCGAGCAGCTGCATCCAAGCCTTACATCACCAAGCACAATGCAAAGCATCGGATGCAGCGGTGTAAAGCACACCGCCACTGGACTCTAGAGCAGTGGACACGTGTTCTCCGCAGTGACGAGTCACGCTTCTCTGTCTGGCAATCTGATGGACGAGTCTGGGTTTGGTGGTTGCCAAGAGAACGGTACTTGTCTGACTGCATTGTGCCAAGTGTAAAGTTTGGTGGAGGGGGGATTATGGTGTGGGGTTGTTTTTCGGACGTTGGGCTCGGCCCCTTAGTTCCAGTGAAAGGAACTCTTAATGCTTCAGCATACAAAGACATTTTGGACAATTTCATGCTCCCAACTTTGTGGGAACAGTTTGGAGATGGCCCTTCCTGTTCCAACACGACTGCGCACCAGTGCACAAAGCAAGGTCCATAAAGACATGGATAAGCGAGTTTGGTGTGGAAGAACTTGACTGGCCTGCACAGAGTCCTGACCTCAACCCGAGAGAACACCTTTGGGATGAATTAGAGCGGAGACTGAGAGCCAGGCCTTCTTGTCCAACATCAGTGTTTGACCTCACAAATGCACTTCTGGAAGAATGGTCAAAAATTCCCATAAACATACTCCTAAACCTTGTGGAAAGCCTTCCTAGAAGAGTTGAAGCTGTTCTAGCTGCAAAGGATGGGCCCACATCATATTAAATCCTATGGTTTAAGAATGGGATGTCACTCATGTTCATATGTGTGTGAAGGCAGCCGAGCGAATACTTTTGGCAATATAGTGTATGTGTTGCTTTAGATCTATGTTTTATTTGTTCTTGTGAAACTGCTCTTTCATAATTTTTATTGATTCATTACTTCTAATGCTATCAGTACATACTTGCAACATTTTTCTTATGTCTTACAGGGGCGATATCCAATGAGTCATCCTTGTTCACATATGACTCAGAGTATCTTTTGGACACATATTTCTATGCTCCCAGGCATGACTCTAGTTTTGTTCCAGTGTTTTCTGTCCCTGATAATCCAGATGATCCCCTGGCCAATCAGGCAACTGTGATTTGCTCTGGAGAGGGCTCTCTGTTCTGCAGGTATGAGAAGAACAGATTACTTCTGCTATTGCCTACAGAACTACAGAACTATTGAATACAGACTACCAACTACAACTAGTACTACTTTCTTCCATATTTTTCCAGTGAGCTAACACAATCTTGCACATTATAACAAAAGGTCATTTCCTAATCTGCTGTCCCTACCTCTTCACTGTAGGTATGATATCCTGGTAGCTCGTAGTCTGAGGCTGGGAAATGCAACCAGGGTGTCTTATCAAAGTCATATTTCTCTTGTGGAGGATCTAGAGCCAGGTGGGTGCACAGTGAGATATTGCTGGTAATTATGTTTGTACTTCCTTTGTACTACAGCCTTAGTTATTGCTGTCATGCAGAGATAATTGTGTACATGTGCTATGCAGTGGTATCCTGTGGTTGGCTGTCACCACCAAAAAATGGGAAGAAAGAAGGGACCACATATCTACAAGGAGCTATGGTGAGGTTATCCTGTGATGATGGCTATAATCTTGAAGGATCCAAGGAGCGCACATGCCAGAAGGATGGCCAGTGGTCTGGAGAGCCCACAAGCTGCGTGGCTATCACCAGTATGAATAAATAATGAATAAAAAATGAAATCATTCTTGTCAAATGCTCCTGATCTTCACTGAAAATCACTAGTGGAAGGAATGAGTGTATGTCTGCATGTGGGCATGTTGGAATATGAGTGTGTGTGCATCCTTTGATCCATCCAATCACCTGTGGACATTTGAAATCCATAGAAAATTAAATATAAATTCTTTAGGTAGACATTCATGTTTGAAATGAGCAGTATGTATCAAACAAAAGACTATCATTGGGAATGCATATACAGAGTCAGTGATGCCTCAGGTTTGGCTGACTGAGTGGAGGTGGAACAAGCACTTTCTAAGCAGATTCAGCAGTCGATGGCTATTATTTATAGTAAGTCCATATGCAGGATTTTTACAGTGCAGAACCCGCGGGGCAAAATTGCAGGAAACATTACAAAATCAAATCAAATTACAAATCAAAAACATTTAAATGATTTTAAGAAAAAGGAATAAATAAACAATGACAGTCAGATCTGCCACAGTAGGCCATGTCCACTGGTTTGGGCCATCAGCAATATGACAGCATGTTCCTTTAGCTCTGTCACATCTCAAAATCTTTGTCATTTCAAAAGAAATATAAACTGAATAAATACACATTCATGCACAAAGGGAGTGCCTCCAACTGTAACAGTAATTATGAGACTCAACAGTGACTTTTTTTTACCTGACAAATTCAAGTTCAAGTTCGGGTTTATTTAAAGCCCAATATCACTATACAGTGGGCTTTACATGCCCACATATTTACAACAAACGGGATGACACCCCCTGACTTGATGCTCATACCGGGCAACAAAAAAAAAAAAAAAAAAAAAAAAAAAAAAAAGAACAGCTGTAACAGGGAAAAATGTTAGAAATCTTGCGATGTACCACAGAGAGAGGAGACCCCATTCCTGGCGCAACAGGCGTTGACCCAGTGAGCAAATTACAAACATTACTTTTATAAAGCAAATAGCAGTCAATACAACAACAGAAGCAGCAGGACGCCTCCACTGAGGCAGCAGACACACACAGGAAGAAGAGCGGCCACAGAGCAGCCACAGCAGCCAGGACGAGGAGGATGATGCTGAGGAGGATGACACAGAGGGATGACAAAACCTGAGGGGAAGATAGCCACACTTGCACAGGGCATGCATAGCATATGAGACACACACAGAGAAGAAACGGGTAGAAGGGGGAAAACATCAGTAGGTCTAGGATAAAGAACCAAGTGTATAAATGCATTAATGCAGCTTAGCTAATGTCCGTGGAAGGTGCAGGAGTTAGTGAGGCCAGCAGGGGGAGCAGGACCAGGTGCAGCAGGACACGGGGACAGAGCTAGGGCAAAGACCTAAAGATGGGAGCCACATCCATGCAACAGACACAACCCACACAGAGGAGAATGGGTTTGTAACACAGAAAACAACCCAGTCACAACAGAGGGAAGAAAGGAAAGAGAAGAAGAAGGAGACTGTGGGGGAACATCTAAACCAAAGCTCAAATCAGATTTATATTATCTGTAGGTTAAAGAAGACAAGTAAGTCCTAGGTTTGGTTTTAAAAGCAACAAGAGATTTTGAGAGTGGTAGGAAAAGGCTTGGTGGCCAGCTGACAACCAACAGACCAGCACCCTGGGGGTGGGGGGGTGGGGGGTGGGGTACAGGATTTGGATTTGGGGTATAATTAAGTCAGATAGGTACACACGCTCATTTAGAATCTTATGGGCTAATGAAAGGATTTTAAAATCTGCCCTGGCATGAATTAAAAGCCAATGAAGAGAAGCCAGGACAGGTGTGATGTGGTCAAACTTCAGTGTTCTGGTCAGGATTCTGGCAGCAGCATTTTGGACCACTTCTCGTATTACAGACAGGCAGACCAGAGTACAAGACGTTGCAGTAATCGAGGCAAGACGTGGCAAATGCATGAATGCATGTTTCTGCATTAGCCATACTTAGCATTGGTCTAATTTTAGCGATGTTGCGTAGGTGATAAAAGGCAGTTTTGGTAGTGTTTTTGATGCGAGTGACTAGCAAGAGACTGGAGTCAAAAATTACACCAAGGTTTTTAGCTGTAGAGTTTTGAGAGATGAGGCAGTTGTCAAAGTGTAGGGTAAGATCACAAAAATTATGCATTAGGCAAGCATCAGGAAATTTGAGGATGTCCAAGCTTTAGTAGCACACAGACACGCCTCGGCTAGCTAATACACAGCGGTCATTGTGCTTGGTGGGGATGAAGATCTGAATATTGGCAGTGTAATAATGGAACCTAATGTTACAGGTACAAATAATATCACCCAAAGGGAGCATGTAGATGGAGAATAGAAGAGGGCCAAAGATCGACCCCTGAGGAACACCATACTTTAGATCTCTGTACTCAGAGGTCATATTGTTATACACACTGCTTTCTCTCTAAGAGATACGATTTAAACCAAGAGAGCAGGCAGGGCACCAATAAAATAGATCTTCCAAGCACTTTAACAGTATGCTGTGTCAAATGCTGTGCTCAGATCAGTAGGATAAGAATAGATGTAGCACGTAGCATGTGTCCATGGCTAGCAAGAGGTCATCTGTCACTCTAGTAAGTGTGGTTTCAGTGGAATAAAACACCTGAAACCTGATTGAAATTCTTTGAACAGACTGTTAGAGGACATATGGTCTAGAAGTTGCTCCAATTTTTTCAGGTATTTTTGAATGGAACAGGGGATTTGATATTTGCCTGTAATTAGATAGGACATCAGGGTCAAAGTTTTTTTTTTTTTTTTTTTTTTTTTTTAAGTTGAGGCCTGATCAGGGTCATATTAAAAGCACAGGGTAAAGTGCCCAATTTAAGTAACAGATTAAGAGATGTAATCTTAACCTTAACAAACCTTAATCAAATTTTATTTTCCCAAACATAGTCCTTATATTAACTTCAGCTGTTAAAGTGCAATGATTATGGAGCTGGCTGTGTACAGGCACAAATATGGTATGAATCAATGCATAGGTGTAGAGCATGTCAACAGTGCCAATGGTTTTGTTATTTATTTATTATTTTTTTAAAAGTATTTCAATACTATATAAATGTTTGAGCACATGTTCAGTAGGTAGTGAGAAATTCAAAATGAGGTAATTGTTATGCTCATTTTTTCTGTTGGGTACTTCTGCATACAATGCATGGTCTTTATATGTTATATTTCAGATATCACAGGAATTGTGGTTGGTTCAGTCATCGGAAGTTTGGCGCTGATCATAATTATAGTAACAATCATACTCCACTCCAGGAAAAAGAGAAGGTATGACATTTAGTAACAATCCTCATTGGATTGTTTCAGCATTCATGTATGCATTTGAGTGTGAAGAGCCCTCCAGTTTCCTGGCACTGAACAACTGTTTTTTCCCTCTCATTCTTTCAGTCTTCGAGAAGCTGTACAGTCAGATCGAGCATCCCTATAACCAGAACTCCAGCTTTGAAGTAACACATGCTCATACCCAGGGGCGCCGCCAGGAATTTTGGGCCCCATGAAAAAAAAAAAAAAAAATCAATCGGACCCCCTCGGTGCAGTGATTGTCACCACATCTCCAGGACCTAAGAGTCCCACTGTCTATCTTCCTCCACCTGTCTTTCTTTCAATTCTTCCTCTACCTCCACACTTGTTCCTCCTTCTATCTATCTATCTATCTATCTATCTATCTATCTATCTATATTAAAATATGCCATATACCAATAAATGACACTAACACTACAGAACACTGACCCAAATTACCTGCAGTACAGTTCTGTATCACCACCACTTGATAACATATAGCTAGTACATTGGATACAATAGATTTGTGTGTGTGTGTGTGTGTGTGTGTGTGTGTGTGTGTGTGTGTGTGTGCAAGCTTCTCAAATAATTGACCTTCATGATGGGAAAAATAAAGTCTGTATCTATAGATGTCATTTGACAGCCATAATTCAATCTAATTGAACGTATCAAACTGGATAATTTTAATACTGTCTGTAACTTACATGCAGGCTGACTGTTTCCAACTGTCCAGCATCCAGTACAGACAGTAGGATGTTTTTATTATTATTTTTTTTTTTATTTCATAATGATCATTAAGTGAGAAAATAATTTGTGTTTGAATTTATGTAATTAATAAATATTTCTTTTTTGTTATGGTAAAAAGAGCAAGAGAGACAGAGAAATGCCCACAGACTCCCTGCAGTGATGCTAAGTGGCATGTCATTAACACAGTGTTGCTCACTTTCTTCACTGGGACAGGGAGGGGTGCAGGTATGGGGAGACTGGGGCACTGCTGACTCATCTGTTGCTGCTAAGTCTGCTCAAAGGGACAGGGACAATGATTTAATATGAATATCTTGCAAAACGTTTCCCTGCACTGATTAAATGTTGATGAAATAGGCTAACACTAGTCTGTAGCTAGCTAGCTTATTTCACTATGGACATTTAGCTAACAGGTTAATACCGCTCACAGACAGGCTACCCACCTTTCTTGGTGAAGCTTCTCAAATAATTGACCATGATGGGAAAAATAAAGTCTGTATCTATAGATGTCATTTGACAGCCATAATTCAATCTAAATGAACGTATCGAACTGGATAAAGGTTGATATCCCTTATTTTCTCTCTCCTTTCTCTCTTTTCTCTCTTTCCTTTTCTGAAACCCAGATTTTATCTTCCTGGGCAACATTATGGTCACTCACTGTAATCTGCTGCATCTCTTGATTGCAATTAATTAAACACACCGTCACTGACAAGTGTGCCAGCGCAGCTGCAGGACCATACCATTTCATGCAGATACAGGGGGAGGGGATCGGTCAATATTGATGTTTACTTTGTGGTCAATGGGGATTTTTAACTTTTACTGCCAAAAACAAGTAAAAACAAAGAGATCATAATGGTAGTATTATATTTGATCTATCTATCTATCTATCTATCTATATATATATATATATATATATATATATATATATATTTTTTTTTTTTACTCGATGATGGTTTAATAATTTTATATTAGTTTTTACCTATATTTTGGGGCCCCTGTCAGGCAAGGGCCCTTGGAATTGTCCTAACTTATCCCCCATATACGGTGCCCCTGCTCATACCTCCATCTTGCAGAATGGCTGGGTCGCTCAACAGCATCTGTTCAATGCAGAGGCACAAATAAAATCAGAAAACCAGAGCAAAAATCCTTGGGGTTAAACTGGGAGCAAAGGTGAAATAGAGCTGATACAAAATCACAGAAAAATGCAAGAGAGATTTTATTTTGATATATGATATAGTGAGTTCCAATTACACATTATGATTGGCTAAGCGGCACTGTGATGAGTGCCTCATCTCCCAGTGGTGGCACTCCAACCGTATTTCTCTATATGTATGACTCCTCTTTACCTCCTCAGTTTACCTCCAATATCTTTAACTAAACTAATGCAAAGTAACTGTTATCCTATTGAATTGTGCTGTGGCAGTTGATACCGAGTAACAGTTAAACAGTAACAGTTATGTAAATGGAACTATTTGTCTGTGTTGAATCATTTTCCTAATAGCTAATCATAAAAGATTAATCATCAATTAATCAAACTGTGATAGGCCTATAATCACAGTTTAATAATACACTCAAGGACCTCCCATATGTGATTTTGGCACTGATATGCTGCAGATGGCCCTGTGCCATAGGCTTGTTCAATACAGCAGTGTTCTGAATAAAAAAACATGTATAGCACTCACTCTTGTGAATTGTTGCTTCAGAGAACTGTGGTACCATGGTATTAAATATGACTATGATGAGTTATAGTCTGTAACAAATTATGATCCCTACCAAATTTTCTGCACTACACCTGCTTACACCAAAATATAGGGAGTCTGGAATCTATGAAATTGAGGCTTAAGTAACTTAAAACGCATACAACACATGTGGATTACTTTCTTAGAAATCCTCTATTAGTTATCAACATTAAGTACATGAAACATATCCACAATTTGATTTGAGATTTATAGCATTAACATGATTATATAAGGATAGTATCAGTTTACATCTTCAGGACAATGTCTAGTCTATAACAAAAAAAAAAAAAAAAAAAAAAAAAAAAAAAATCAAGTTTAGGACCACAGCTCATTCTGCATAAAGACGTTGCCAAACTATCAATGATTAAAAAAACTGTGGTGCACTCAAAATGCTCCCTATGTATAAGCACATTCCTTTGTTGTTCATGTCATGTACAGCAACTCTCAGGAGAGTTTTAAATGTTTGAGGACACTGCACATAAAGCAAACTATTGCTTTGTGCCTTGTAATACCTAGTGGTGATGAACATTTTGGTGACTGCTGTTATTATGTTAAAATTTTCTAAATTGGTTGGACAGTAAAGTTAATCTATTCTATTCTACACTGACATCTCTGTATCATTTACAAAAGGCCATCGTTTCTTTTGAACACAGGATAGACAGTCATATTAATTAACACCATTCAAAATCATTTTGTTGGATCAGACAAAAGATAATATTTCTGTTTTTAAACATTTGTGTATGACAATGATAGGATGTGCTTTCTTGTCTTCTTAGTCAACGTTATAATGTATGACTTTTTTTTTTATTACTTAATTAATGGGTGTATCTGACAAAGGTGAGTGCTTTTATTGTTTTTGCTGTGGCGTAAATGTTTTGTAATTACAGCCATAAAAACAGCTATAAAGAGTGATAAGATAAGTTTTGGCTTTAACCAAAGAAACACAACTGCTGGGATAACCATGTAGTTAAATGAAAAGATATGTCAAAATGTGATATGGGAATCCACAGCATAGTGCATGCAGTATAATTCAGAGTCCAAGTGTCTACTCAACAGTAACTTGAATAGTTTTTACTACTTCACTGATGTAATGTCATCAGTTGCAGAAACCTTCATCATTGTAATTAGCTAGTTACAATTACTAAAGTTACTGTTGTCAAATAGTTTATTAGTTAAGTTAAGTAGAGTATTGCTGCTTTCTGTATTTATTTATATATTTATATATATCTGTATTTGGTGTTGAATATTTACTCCTTGTTTCAGTAAAATGGGCTTAACTTTTTACGTGTAACAAGTTTAGAGGCATTTGAGATTTATACTGAATGTCATTCTCAAAGTGACCTTCCACAACCCAAAAGCTTTGTTGAAATGGGCTAAAAAGGAGTCATCCCCAAACCTTGTGTGAAGACAGTGGTAATAGTAAAACTGAAGACTAGCTCACTGAAAATTCTCAAGCACTTGGCTGCACCTGAGTAGAAATCAGTATGATTTTCTGCATGTGCCTGAATCTTCTTCACATCCTAATTTGATGAGATATTTTAGCACCCACTGTAAAAGGCATGTCTGAGACACTTGGACCATTGCATTCTCAGAGACTGTGCAAACGGCTCGGGTTTAGAATGAATATATTGTGGGCATCAGTTGGATTAACTCCCAAAATTATCATCAGAAATCCATTCTTATACAGTTTGAAGAGACTGAATTTGTATACATTATAAATCTTTTAAGATCTGAGACCATTTTAGATCATCTGTCAGTTGTACGGCCTTCTCAGTGCAGTGATGACACTGACACAAACTGTTACTTTACAGTTGGTATTTACCAGATACGTGCTAGGTAAAAGTTGTTTACTAAATTTTACTATTGTCTTAATTCTAAGGACATTTAATAACACATTGTTTTTAACACAATTACCCATCAGTTCAAAGCACTGGCATGTAGATACTGAAGGGACAGCTATAGCTCAGGCTTAAATGTCTTCATTCCAAGAATTGTGACATTATTTTCCTTTAAATTAGTTCTCTTACACAATAATTGTTGATGGCATCCACTTTTGTTAATTATTTGTGCAAATGTAATGAAAGTTGCAATGAAAATAGGACTAAATTTAACTGAATAAAATACACCAAGAAACTGAAAAAAAGAAAAGGGAAAGTATAGCCATTTTAACAATTGTCAATACATTTTCTAGTACCTATGCAACTTTTCAAACTGATAGATAGAAGTGGAATTTCTATCAATATGTAGCATAATCATCTGGGAATTATGCCCTAACCCTCTATATATTTCTGTCCTACTCCTGTAATTACTTGGTAGCCTTTCATTTACCATGAAGTACATTGTTACCTTTTTGCCTACTAGTGTTGAGCAGACCATAAAAAGTAAATATTGCTGAGGTAACACTTTACAATAAGAGTACAACAATTAACGTTAGTTAAAGTTAGTTAATGCCGTAATGATTAATTAACTGTTAGTTAATGATTATTATGGCATTTATTAATGTTAATAATATCTACAATAACCCTTAAATAACATACAGTGCATCTGGAAAGTATTCACAGCACTTCACTTTTTCCACATTTTGTTATGTTACAGCTTTTTTCCAAAACGGATTCAATTAATTTTTTCCCTCAAAATTCTACACACAACACCCCATAATCACAATGTGAAAAAAGTTTTTTTTCTTTTTGAAATTTTTGCAAATTTTTTAAAAATAAAAAACTAAGAAATCGCATGTACAGTTATTCACAGCCTTTGCCATGAAGCTCAAAAATGAGCTCAGGTGCATCCTGTTTTCACTGATCATCCTTGAGATGTTTCTGCAGCTTAATTGGCTTTATGCACAGCTGATTAATCCAGGTGTGTCTGACCTTACAACAATGGTCAGACACACCTGAATTAATCATTTTGTCCAATAATGTAAGACAGGAAATAAAGGAGCTGGCTTAAGTTCAGGAAGTAGCGGAGCTGTGAATAAAGCCAATTGGAGTCCACCTGTGGTAAATTCAGTTGATTGGACATGATTTGGAAAGGCACACGCCTGTCTATATAAGGTCCCACAGTTGACAGTGCATGTCAGAGCACAAACCAAGCATGAAGTTGTCGTGGCAGAAAAGTGGCAGTTCAACGAGGAATCAGATGGACGAGACACAGGTATCAGATGGGGAGCTTTCTTTATTCACAGCGGCCCTACTACCAGCACAGGACATAGACAATTCTTCTCCCTCATTACAGATCGTGCCATCACCTTTTATACCCTGGGTGCGAGTTGTTTTCGTCTTGTTTTGGTCGGACTCTCATAACCCTTTGGCAAGCACAACTTCCCGATATGTGTGAGAACCCTCTTCAATCTTGTTTATCTTGGACTCCCACCCATGGTCTCTGGTTACTTAATACCATAAGTGTGTGTGTGGTGTGCCTGTCCTTTTCCCAGAAATCGCCAGATGTTTCCCGCTCATGTTTTCAGCCTATACTTGTCCGGTTTGGCGCCAGTGCCGGTCACAAGGACCTGGCAACACATACTTCCTGCCGCCAGAACAGAACATGATTTGACCTGTGTATTTGACCCTATCATTCTTCTACAAAGTCAAAGGAATTGTCTGTAGACCTCTGAGACAGGATTGTCTCTAGGCACAAATCTGGGGAAGGGTACAGAAAAATTTCTGCTGCTTTGAAGGTCCCAATGAGCACAGTGGCCTCCATCATCCACAAGTGGAAGAAGTTCAGAACCACCAGGACTCTTCCTAGAGCTGGCCGGCCATCTAAACCGAGCGATCGATGGTCACTCTGTCAGAGCTCCAGAGTTCCTCTGTGGAGAGAGGAAAACCTTCCAGAAGGACCAACCATCTCTGCAGCAATCCACCAATCAGGCCTGTATGGTAGAGTGGCCAGTTGGAAGCCACTCCTTAGTAAAAGGCACATAGCAGCCCGCCTGGAGTTTGCCAAAAGGCACCTGAAGGACTCTCAGACCATGAGAAATGAAATTCTCTGGTCTGATGAGACAAAGATTGAACTCTTTGGTGTGAATGCCAGGCGTCACGTTTGGAGGAAACCAGGCACTGCTCATCACCAGGCCAATACCATCCCTGCAGTGAAGCATGGTGGTGGCAGCATCAGGCTGTGGGGATGTTTTTCAGCGGCAGGGACTGGGAGACTAGTCAGGATAGAGGGAAAGATGAATGCAGCAATGTACAGAGATATCCTGGATGAAAACCTGCTCCAGAGTGCTCTTGAGCTCAGACTGGGGCGACAGTTCATCTTTCAACAGGACAATGACCCTAAGCACACAGCCAAGATATCAAAGGAGTGGCTTCAGGACAACAACTCTGTGAATGTCCTTGAGTGGCCCAGCCAGAGCCCAGACTTGAATCCGATTGAACATCTCTGGAGAGATCTGAAAATGGCTGTGCACCGACGCTTCCCATCCAACCTGATGGAGCTTGAGAGGTGTTGCAAAGAGGAATGGGTGAAACTGCCCAAAGATAGGTGTGCCAAGCTTGTGGCATCATATTCAAAAGGACTTGAGGCTGTAATTTCTGCCAAAGGGGCATCAACAAAGTACTGAGCAAAGGCTGTGAATACTTATGTATATGTGATTTCTCAGTTTTTTATTTTTAATAAATTTGCAAAAATTTCAAAAAAACTTTTTTTCACATTGTCATTATGGGGTGTTGTGTGTAGAATTTTGAGGAAAAAAAATGAATGTAATCCATTTTGGTATAAGGCATGTAACAAAACAAAATGTGGAAAAAGTGAAGTGCTGTGAATACTTTCCAGATGCACTGTATACATTAATACCTTAGCATGAACAGCATTAGTAAATGATTCTTAGACACATTAGTTAATGGTTAGTTAACTGTTACTTAATGTTTATTACCTGTTACTTGATGTTTATTACGGCACTAACTAATGTTAATTGTTGTACTTTTATTGTAAAGTGTTACCATTGCGGATATTGACTATTAAATGTCATTTTCTAGGCTCTTTGGTTTATTCCTGGTTAAAGCTTGCTTCATTATTTACAGATCAGAACAAGCATGAAGATACAGCTCTCTGTGTCAAATTCCACACCCCCCCTCCACTGCGTCAGCCTTTCTGTAGCAGCTCATCACTTGTCTAAGATGGCAACAGGGCTGTCACGTTGTTGTATATGTGTAATATTTCCACCCAATGCCCATCACATGATAATAACAAACTGTTTAATAGTCTTGAGCTCACCAGGATGTCCCAGAGTGGATAGGTCATGCTTTTGAACTTGGCTTTGGGAGCTGAAAGTAATTCTGTTGTTGACTTTCTCTGCGAGAGTCTGAATGAACATGCTGTTCCCTCACATAACACAAGGCTGTGATTTACATGGAAAAAAACAAAGAGCACCAGTATGTGACAAGACTGCAGAGGCCATCAGTGAATAAAGTGCCTGGTTGCTGTGAGAGTCACTCTCCAACAACTTGCCATATACACTCCAGAGATATAAATACAGATAATTAACATTATGCCCAGGGGAACGTAGGAGCAACACCCCAGACCATGGCACACCAAGTCATTCTCAGGCTGTAGATAACGCTTTCTGCTTGACAAGTGTTAGAATGAATTTGCTGGGTATATAAAGTACATGAGTGAAGCACCACAGCTTCCAAAACTAGCTTTTACTTAGAAGTCCTGGCCACTGTGCGGTAGTTTTCAAGAAGTATTGAGTAAAAATATATAGCCACTCTATTGTGTGGTGACTTGGCCATTAATCGTTGCTGGGACTTGTTTATGAGGGTGGAGCTACAGGGTTTTCAGTATCAACATCCTTTCATTCAGAGGTTATTTCCAGAATATGGGTGAACAAAACAAAATATTATCTCGTCCCATTTTCCGACGAGATTTGAGCTGGGATCCTTTCCCTAACTGGACTCAATCAAACCGTATTTTTGAGCAGGACTTTGGGCTCCCTCCTTTCCTGGATCCCAGCGATCTTAAATGGATAGAATGGGCTAAGAGGAGACTGGCGTCTTTCTCCTGGCCAGGGTATACACATTCTCCCCTTTTGCCCCCATTTAGTGGTTATCCGCCTGCAGCCGTTAGCCAACAGCTCCAGAGACAGCTGTCTGGAGTGTCAGAGATCAGAACAAGGCAGGACAGCTGGAAGATTAACTTGGATGTCAATCACTTCTCTCCTGAGGAGATCACAATCACAACCAAGGATGGCTACTTGGAAATATCAGGTACTGAACATGTCTTTCTGATATTGTGAAATTAATGTGATGAAATAGTGAGATTCACTGCTTCAGAAATTAAAGGATCATAATATGATGTAAATATACTGTACATGTTGATGTTGATAATAAGATATATTACCCGACTGTGCCTTGAGATTATGAATTTGTGCCATTTGGTTTTTAAGATTTTCAGTTCAGTTATCCCTGTTATTGTGTTGAAGGAAATCATGAGGAAAGACAGGATGAACATGGATCAGTCTCAAGGTGCTTCACACGGAAATATAAGTAAGTTGTCTCCAAAAAGAACAGTTAAGAAAAAAATGGAACTCATAATTTCTGATTTGATATGCACTGTATAACACACACTACATGTTGAATTTTTCAAAAGGTAAGAGATGCATGAAATGATTATAAGGTCTTCTGTAAATAAATAAAAAATAATAAATTAAATAAACTAAAACAAAGATGCAGAAAGCATTTAAGAGTCTGAAAGGGGCAAAAATATAGAGGAAAGATGAGAATTGCTTGAGTTATTCCATTGTTTCTGATACTCTTTCCATTTGTTTCTTTAAGGCTGCCACAGGGAGTGGACTTGCAACATATCAGTTCCTCACTATCTGGTGATGGAGTTTTGTCAGTCGAGGCCCCTGTTCCTGGGACCATCAGCAGTGATCCTGCCAGTGAGCTTGTCATCCCTGTGCAGATCAGGCAAAAGCAGGGTGCTGAAAAGTGAAAGTTGACACCAGAACCTGTGTTCTGTCCCTGACCACGAATGGATTGATTTGTGATCCAAGTTGTGTGCAACACATGCTTCTGTGGCAATTGCATTAAACAACAAAACAAAACAAAACAAAACAAAACAAAACAAAACAAAAAACAAACAAAAAAAAAAAAGTTATCCGCTGTAACACCAACATAACTTCAAGTCAAAGTGAATATGTACAGGAAAAGACTACTTGTCATTCACTGAGAATGATCATTTAATTTTGTCTTAAAACATTACCTAAAAAATGACTTAGACCTACTTACATCATCATTTTGCATATGCTTACAGCACATTTATAACACTGAAAAACTTGTCAAATGTCATCTATGCTACTGAATGTGTATATTTGTGTGTGTATATATGGATAGATAGATACATAGATAGACAGATATACGAGTGACTATAATACAATAGGTACATGTATTTCATTGGCCTATTTACTGTGTGATGACAAGGGAGAATGAAAAGGCATTAGAAATGGATCAGATGACCAGAGATGATTGATGTAGTGATGTAGAAGAGGATGCTTCAGCCTGCAGTGAAATTCCTGGGAGGTGAAATGTCAAACTGGAGAGACTGAAGAATGTGGAGGGCAGTTGTGATGGGACACTATTACAGAAGAATTGATTCAGTTGAAAAATAACTTGCTTTTATGGTGTCCATCCCTGTAAGGAAAAAAGGAAAAAAAAAAAAAAGAAAAATGTTGTTGCTATGGATTAATATTACATGTTTAAATGACATTTGTACTTTTACATCTTGAATAGCCATCCCAGTGAAGCTATCCAGTGGAGGATCCAATAAGATCATCTAACCTTGCACAAATGTGTTTAATGGCTTTAAAATTTACATCTGCCATATATAATTGAAAAGAATCTGAATTGCCCTTTTTGTGCTTTTTTTGTGCCTTTGTTGCAAATTATAGAGGGTTTCTAACCTTTATTCATTATTCATTTATCCTACTTATTTTACTTTATTTATCTTTTCATCCTACTTTATTTACCTTTTTTTAGAGCCACTCCAAATGTTTGTTAGTTTGTCCTCAAGAGGGCATCGTGGTCCCAGGTAGTGTTTGAATTTGAACTGCCGCAATTCTAATCAAATTCGGCTTCATAAATACACTGAATGAATGATATCTCTTTGTGTGCATCAAAAGACAGATGAGAGAAAACGTTTGTGCAGACATTATGGAGGGGGGCATGTATTCACAGTTAGTGGGACAGCCAGCTGGGGTTACAGAGCCTGCCTCTCCAGCAGGAGATCAATTTCTATGGTGACATATCACAGAAGGTCAGAGTTTGTTATAGGTTTACTAAAGGTTTATTGGAATTCCCATTAGCTGTCACCACCAATTCATATGTCCATGTAAATCAATGTATACATTTTATTTTACATTAACAGAAAGGGAAGCACTTTCAAAAAAAAAAAAAAAAAAAAAAATGGCTTTCAAAAAAAAAAAAAAAAAAAAAAAAGAAGTAACTCAAAAATCCCAAAAGGAAGCTGTGATCTAACGTTTTTTTTTTTTTTTTTTAAGTTTGACTGCTTGAATGAGGTCTACGTAGCTCTTCCAGATCCACATTTATTATCCACAACAGTTATTGTTATACAGTTATTTGTGCTCTACAGTGGCGCTCCTGGTGAACCTGAGTGGCAGCATCTAGACTTATATTTGGCTCATGAGCACACACAGGCACTGTGTATGCTCCTGGTTGCCCTGCATCTATCTAAGCAAGCTAACCTGGAGTAAGAAAGTGGATAACTTTCTTGAAAATCAAAATGGACAAGTTGGCGACGGCTCTGCTGAGACAAAAAAAAAAAAAAGACCATGGAGACAGCATCCTATATGTCCTATATAAGGATGAAATGTTAGAAATTTTTACTCTTCGTAAAAAGACATACACCATGTTTTCAAGGCACGTGTGACATATCAAGTCCTAACACCTAACCTTAACCTCACCATAAAGTATTTTAGTTATCATTTGCTAACAAGCTAAGAAGCTAATGTTCACTTTTCTAACAAGCTAATGATTCGCTAACAGCTGGTAACAAGCTACTTGCTAACGAGCTATTGGAAGAGCTCACCATTAGGTTGTGAGCTAACATTTGTGCATGTGCAAACGTTACACCTGGCCTGAGATCAGCCAGTCTCCTGCGGGACTAGGCCACACAAAATGTCACACTAAAGTGGTTTCCTCTGGTGGGCCAGCGGGTCGCTTTAGCATGATAGTGGGCCGCTCTGCACTGGGGTCTGTTGTAACCACCTTTACACCGCTGAAGCCCTATATACGTATAAGCAACATGAAAGAAAATAAACTTTTGGATGCAATCATGAAGCACAAGCATATATATATATATATATATATATATATATATATATATATATATATATATATATATACAGTACAGGCCAAAAGTTTGGACACACCTTCTCATTCAATGCGTTTTCTTTATTTTCATGACTATTTACATTGTAGATTCTCACTGAAGGCATCAAAACTATGAATGAACACATGTGGAGTTATGTACTTAACAAAAAAAGGTGAAATAACTGAAAACATGTTTTATATTCTAGTTTCTTCAAAATAGCCACCCTTTGCTCTGATTACTGCTTTGCACACTCTTGGCATTCTCTCCATGAGCTTCAAGAGGTAGTCACCTGAAATGGTTTTCACTTCACAGGTGTGCCTTATCAGGGTTAATTAGTGGAATTTCTTGCTTTATCAATGGGGTTGGGACCATCAGTTGTGTTGTGCAGAAGTCAGGTTACTACACAGCCGACAGCCCTATTGGACAACTGTTAAAATTCATATTATGGCAAGAACCAATCAGCTAAGTAAAGAAAAACCAGTGGCCATCATTACTTTAAGAAATGAAGGTCAGTCAGTCCGGAAAATTGCAAAAACCTTAAATGTGTCCCCAAGTGGAGTCGCAAAAACCATCAAGCGCTACAACAAAACTGGCACACATGAGGACCGACCCAGGAAAGGAAGACCAAGAGTCACCTCTGCTTCTGAGGACAAGTTCATCCGAGTCACCAGCCTCAGAAATGGCAAGTTAACAGCAGCTCAGATCAGAGACCAGATAAATGCCACACAGAGTTCTAGCAGCAGACCCATCTCTAGAACAACTGTTAAGAGGAGACTGCGCCAATCAGGCCTTCATGGTCAAATAGCTGCTAGGAAACCACTGCTAAGGAGAGGCAACAAGCAGAAGAGATTTGTTTGGACCAAGAAACACAAGGAATGGACATTAGACCAGTGGAAATCTGTGCTTTGGTCTGATGAGTCCAAATTTGAGATCTTTGGTTCCAACCGCTGTGTCTTTGTGAGACGCAGAAAAGGTGAACGGATGGATTCCACATGCCTGGTTCCCACTGTGAAGCATGGAGGAGGAGGTGTGATGGTGTGGGGGTGTTTTGCTGGTGACACTGTTGGGGATTTATTCAAAATTGAAGGCACACTGAACCAGCATGGCTACCACAGCATCCTGCAGCGACATGCCATCCCATCCGGTTTGCGTTTAGTTGGACCATCATTTATTTTTCAACAGGACAATGAGCCCAAACACACCTCCAGGCTGTGTAAGGGCTATTTGACCAAGAAGGAGAGTGATGGAGTGCTGCGGCAGATGACCTGGCCTCCACAGTCACCGGACCTGAACCCAATCCAGATGGTTTGGGGTGAGCTGGACCGCAGAGTGAAGGCAAAGGGGCCAACAAGTGCTAAACACCTCTGGGAACTCCTTCAAGACTGTTGGAAAACCATTTCAGGTGACTACCTCTTGAAGCTCATGGAGAGAATGCCAAGAGTGTGCAAAGCAGTAATCAGAGCAAAGGGTGGCTATTTTGAATAAACTAGAATATAAAACATGTTTTTTTTTTTTTTTTTTGTCTTTTAACTTGTACAGCACTTTGGTTCAACTTTGTTGTTTTTAAATGTGCTATATAAATAAAGTGGTATGGTATGGTATGGTATGGTATGTTTTCAGTTATTTTACCTTTTTTTTGTTAAGTACATAACTCCACATGTGTTCATTCATAGTTTTGATTCCTTCAGTTAGAATCTACAATGTAAATAGTCATGAAAATAAAGAAAACGCATTGAATGAGAAGGTGTGTCCAAACTTTTGGCCTGTACTGTATATATATATATATATATATATATATATATATATATATATATGTAAGATTGGGGCCTTATCATGTTTCAGAGGCAACTGACATAAACCAACACCAAGGGGGAAAATTCCTACATACTCAGAATTTCTGAGATTAAAGTCATAAATTATAGAGTATAGAGAGTATAGAGAACTGGTGAAAAAAAAAAAAAAAAAAACATGGAAAAATCTTTGTATCTCTCTCTCTCTCTCTCTCTCTCTCTCTCTCTCTCTCTCTCTCTCTCTCTCTCTCTCTCTCTCTCCACACACACACACACACACACACACACACACACACACACACACACACACACACACACACACACACACACACATCCATCTGTAATGATGATTTGTATATTTTTAGGAGACACTTTTGTTATTAGGTATTGTTGAACCTCCTTCATGCCCAGCATTACTCACCTCATATCAGATTGAGTTTAGATAGGCCATATTTACACCTGGTATTATTTTGTAAATCACATTGCTCTGTCCCTCACCAGATTAGCATGCACATCACTTCTTGAAAAATTTAATTTGAATTATTTGTCTGGCTTTGTTCTCATCTAGCTGTATGCTAGCAATCCATTTTTGGTAGTTTGTACATCATTGTTCTGCTTGTGCTTCATAATTGCATCCAAAAGTTTATTTTCTTTCATGTTGCTTATACGTATATAGGGCTTCAGCGGTGTAAAGGTGGTTACAACAGACCCCAGTGCAGAGCGGCCCACTATCATGCTAAAGCGACCCGCTGGCCCACCAGAGGAAACCATTTTAGGGTGACATCTTGTGTGGCCTAGTCCTGCAGGCGCCTGGCTGTTCTCAGGTCAGGTGTAACGTTTGCACATGCACAAATGTTAGCTCACAAGCTAATGGTGAGCTCTTCCAATAGCTCGTTAGCAAGTAGCTTGTTACCAGCTGTTAGCGAATCATTAGCTTGTTAGAAAAGTGAACATTAGCTTCTTAGCTTGTTAGCAAATGATAACTAAAATACTTTATGGTGAGGTTAAGGTTAGGTGTTAGGACTTGATATGTCACACGTGCCTCCAATTTCACTATGGGCAGATGAGTTTTGGACAGTGGTCTGTGACGTCCCTGCCACAACCCTGAAGAACAACCGGCCTCGACACGTTAACAGTTCCCAGTTATGATGAGAGTGTGTGGCGGCCCCTGACCTGTCAACATTTGAGTAGCAAAATCCGGGAGATTTTTGTGTCGGCAGGGGGAGGGGGGTCAAATATAATTCAAAAGTGTGATAGCGGTAAAAACGCTTTTGGTCCTTTTAATCAGACATGGGATGTTTATTTACCTCGACAGTTTCGGAGGTCAATTGTCACTCTGTCTGACAATGTCACACTAACCTCGCAACAACTGCCATCTACAGTACATGCAGTACAGTACATGGGCGGCTCACCCCGGGGTATTATTATTATTTTTAATAAATGCAGGTTAAATACGGGAAATTTACGGGAAAATACTAATACAGGAGGGGGCCGGGAAAGGAGGGTAAAATACGGGAAAATCCCGGCCAAAACGGGATACTTGACAGGTATGCCCCTGATGCCCAGGACTGGCTGGCAGGAGCTGTCTGACTTGATCCAGCCTTATGGAATCACCTCATCCCCTTAGTCTTTACATGCTGCAACAAATTGGGGCCCTTTGTCCTGTCAGATGAGCTACAAGTGAATTGTGTTATGTTATTTTTGTTATTTTTTCAAATCATTTCTGCATGTATGTGTTTATCTTTGAGTCTGCGCATGCTAGTTTTTGGTGGTCCATTTCATCAGGAGTGTCACCACAAAATCACAGAGTGTTTTGGCCGTTTACACACTAGACTCTCTCATCTGTGGAGGCCAGCTAATGTTCCATACCAGTAACTTGTTATTTTGTGACATATTTTGCCGGTGCTGGTGGTCTTAGATATCTCCTGTGTAAACATTCTTCAATTACCTTGAAGTAGCTGTTGTTAAGCCTTAGATTAATTTTAGGGTTTTAAGTTAGATTTGAGGTCTCAACTAAACTGTAGATTTAGGATTTAGGTTTGGGTGGTTTATTATGTGCCTATGGTCCCGCTACAACCCCGCTAGTCACCTAAACTGGACTAGAAGTTGTTCATCTGGAGGGTAGTGATCTGTTGAAAATGCACAATTGGTAGGGGGAATTTCAGATTGGACATGTGTGGTGCAGTGTGGATTGGGTGTGTGAGCAGAGCTGTCCTCCAGTAGAGGACTGGGTCACATGTAAGGCCTTTCACACTTTTAGGCCAAGGTTAGGGCTAAGGTTAGGAAACAAACCTAAAGCTAACATTAACAAACATGTTAAAAAGAAATTCCAGTTTTGCTTGGACTTGGATTTGAGCTTGGGTCACTGTCACACCGGTGCTTAGGTGAGGGTAGTGTAACACCGCAGCACTAGAACAGAACTCTTAAAATGAGTGAGGATGGCAGACACGCACAGCAGGGCAAATTTCAGGGTGATTTATTTTATCAAGCACAAGGATGGCAATTTACTTGGGGCAGTCCCAACATGCCTGTAGTGAAGACAAAAAAAAAAAAAAAAAACATTAAACACAATCCAAAATTATCAGTATATAATAAATTAATCCCAAATACAATATATAAACAGACACATGAACTCAACAAAGAAAACTCAGGAACCATGGTTAAAATAAAAAAAAAGTCAACTTCACCTTTAAAGCAGGCAGCACAGCTCCTCACAGCAACACCCAGCAGCAGGGCAGGGAAAAGACCTGGAGTGAGGGTTTCACCTCCTTTTAACACCTCCAGCACTCTCCAGGACTCCACCCACCCAGCTTGAACCATCCCAATCATCCACCATTAAATGATCATGTTTGCTTTTAACCAGGGTGCTCCCCTCTTTTAACATTCAATCATATTTAGCAGTTTTTTTTATCATGTAATTTTAGCAATAGTGAACCTCAATATCAACCTTTTAACCCTCTGAACCCCAAGCAGTTTTGGGGCGTTTTCTGCTACCCCCACATTTTGGCTCACTGTGGGTTTGTTTTTCACTGCAATTACAAGTGCTGCACCTCTATGGAAACAGCACAGCTGTGGCTATCATCTGAATCCATTCAAAAATGTCTTTCACACAGTATGAAGGAGTTATAGTGCCATAAATAATAAAAAATAAAAAAGGCAAACTGATTTTTTTGGATAATTTTTTTTTTCTAAAAATCGAGAAAAACTGGAATAAATGTACAGAACATTTTTTCAGGTGCCCACAAGTGTCACTGATCCAGGAAAAAAAAGTAGGGCTTCACATGATCTATTTCCTGAAATATTAACATTTTTCCAACCTGTATAAACTTAGGCGTTTTTACTGCCTTGTGCCCTTCCATATTACTACTGTTGCCTACACACTGAAATTCAGTGAATTTTTTTCACACGACTGTTGGGCTCACCTGAATCAATCAAGATGTCTCAGATCCACTGAAGACCGCAGAATTTTCTGTTTTTTGAATGATCTGGATTGAGTAAAAGACTATTTTTTGGCGAATTGTTGAATGAAGCATGTATAATAAAATGATTCAAATGAAAAATTACTTTTTTAGCCTTAGTTTCGTCCTTTTTTCTACCGCTAAACCGAAGTCGGACATGTTGCGAAAAAATAGGTTTTTAAAGCTTCCAGCTATGATAAACGGTTGAATTTTGGCGATTTTTAAAAAAATACATGTCTTTCTATCCCGCCGGCGGGTTTGGGGTTCAGGGGGTTAATATGAGAACTTGCACTTTTGATTTGGTCTTTTCCACCTGCACTCCTCCCTGGTGCAGGTGTAACCAGTTACCTCAATCAGGAGCAATCAATGTGCTTAACCAGGCCAGACTCTGCCTACAGCCTCTCAGCCCCACGGAATGAACCACCGGTGAACATGAAACGAAGAAAAGCTAGATCAACAGAGAAAACAGCAATAATAATAAAAATAATTAATAATAAAGTTCAACTATGGTAGATGTCAGCATGACAGTATGAACTGGGTGTGCACCCCCAGCAAACCACACTGTACAGGTGGCCATCCACTCACTGTCCATTGGCACTGTCTGCTGCCACAGTGGCCATGTGGTCCCCATGGTCACAGTCACTCAGGGGAAAGCCTGTGTTTGGGTGAGGGTTAGGGTTAGGGCACCCCTCCTACTTTGCTGAGGACTCTGTTGCTCCCTTTCCACTGTATTACATTACTACATGCTGCAAAACGTGACGCTGTCCTGTGGTGGGCTGGTGGGTCTATTACATGCTTCGCCTTTATACTGGGCTGTTCAGGGAAAGCTATCAGACCATGGACAGCACTCTGACACGTGACTTAAACAGACAGTCAATCAAATCAACAAGTCGACTAATCAACCACCTACAGTTGGAATATTTTCATAACTACTGCTGTTATTGGGAAGGTATGCAGATAAAAACAAACAAACAAAAAACACATCAGCAAGTGAGTTTGAACTACTGCTTTCTCTACAGTCCTGCTCTCTCTATGGCCCCTCCCATTCCACGGCCCTAGTGCAACTGCACTGCCTACACTGTCTATATTTACACCATTGTATGGATTGGAAATCCATACAATATATATATATATATATATATATATATATATATATTTTTTTTTTAAATGTGGTTAAACATGTTTCTGGCCACTTCCATGGGGTAGTTTGAGTTCATGGATCTGTAATATGTTTTTAGACCTGGATTTAATACATTTTTTTTGTGCGGCTTCGCACAGTATAGTCATCTAGGACAGGTTGTTCTGGTCAGCCCCAATTAAGGAATCAAAACTGGAGCTGTAAATAGCCCACTGCACTAGGTAGCTGAAAGTGAAGCGGTATTTGTAGGGTCACTTTATAATAATTTGATATTCTATGTAAATAAATAAATAAATAAATAACCTATATTCATACCTAATTCATACCTCTTATCTAGTTACAATGGTGATAGTGTGATAAAAGTGTAGGCCTAGGTTTAAAATTGTTTCCAGCCCTTAACAGTTATTTGTCAATGCAGTTTGACATATTTTTTCATCCAAAGAACCTTTTTGTGGTACTGATTGGATGAGGGGAGGAAGCAAGTGCCTTATGAATTTACCGAGAGGATTAAAACAGTTGTGTGACCTGAAATTGTCAGTGCTTGTTAATATAATCTCTTGTGGTTTGAATAACCTTCAGTGGAAATTCTGTGGTATAAATACCCTTAGTTATAAGCCCTATTAGCTTATGGCTCCACAGGTGATACATTAGAATTGCATCCTTAGAAACAATCTCAGGTTTCGATTTGAAAGGGGAAACTTGGACCAAAGGGCATGGACATTTTTAAATAGCCCAACATAATTTGGCTCGGTGTTAGTCACTGACGAAAGAGGTTACAGTCCTCAGTTAATTGAAATATTTTTTAGTACGTGCATCCCCCACCCACTTCTTTTTTATGTCCTACCATGGCATATGGCATGCAGGGAACTATGCCGTTATGGTGTCATCTGTCCATCTATAGCATATTAATGAGGGCAACTGTAATGCTATAAGATATGCAGTTCATATTAATAGTGTCAGACTGTGATGTGAAGACATATATGCTAACATAGAAACATTTGCTAATTAAGCAGAAATATTTATTTTGAGAGATCATGGCAGTTATGCCGGGCATTAGGAGGCACAAGCACCTCTTGTTTTGAGCTGGCCTGATTTGTATACAGCATGTGTTTTGTTGAGCTTTCGTTGATAATGTTCATTATGGCTGGAAATCCATCTAAATTTGTCTTCACTTTCTGACAAACACACATCTTACCGTTTGGCCAGTTTCTTCCTCAATAATCTACATACTAGGAGAATATCAGTTTAAATTATAATTTCTACTGCATCTTCATTTATTCAAATACGCGTTAAATTCATAAGCTGATTAACATGTAGTCTAGAGATACATTTTTCATCACAAATCTTGCAGTGATCTTATTAGAGAATTCATATTGTAATGCAAAGTTAACTTCCATCTTCCTTAACCACTGTTCTTGGCAGCCAGTGAAAGTGAAATAAAATATTTACACTAGCAGTGTAATCTAGACCAGTGCTATGAGAAGTGTCTGCTGATGATTTTGGCAGGAGGCGTGGAGGACTCTGGCAAGTGTATTTTGTGAAGCCTGTCTAACTCCCTGCCTGAAATTGTGCACCTCATCTCTCAACAGCTATTAAAAACTGCTCCAATGCTGGTCCCTGGTGGGAAAGAGCGTGATAAGTTCCTGCCTGGAGCAGTGTTACTTGATCCAATTGTTATCACTATCCATCTTATTGGCTCATACATACTCCTCCAAAATTGTGTTAACATGAAGTTTTGCCCGGTAATCCATAGTGTTTCCCTGCCCAGTGCATTCTGGGATAAGCTCCTAAATAGGAATAAGCTGATATAGAAAATGAATGAATGACTAAACGAATGAATGAATGAATATACTCTGTATATACCACTGAAATGTTTGGGTCAGCAGAGAACAAAATTAACTGTCTGAAAGTTGAATACGAAGAAAGAAAGAAATTCCCACTCAATATTAAACGTTAAATTTCTAGAATCCTCAGCAGACAATTCCTACCAGATGGTTTAATTAATTAAAGTTTTAATTATTTTAGTTATTTTTCCATGGTTCCGGAGAGTTTGAATATCATATCTACTCCATTTTCAAGTGCTCAGGCTTGAATGAATGAGAATGAGATTTTCATCAAGTTGGTCAAAGATGCCAATGAAAGAGAAAACTGAAACATAGATGATGACCATAGATAAGATCAACAACACAAGGGTGGAAAATGGCTGGCTGGAAAATGCTGAACAAATATACAGTATTATAAAAACAGTTATGGAAAAATGACAATAAAGTGAGGACAATGTTGATATTAAGGATAGTAACTTATAGTACTTTCCTACCTTAGATTGTTGTGCTGTAAGAGCATGTAGAATAGCATAATACAGAATTGCTCATGAGGAATTAATTAAGATGCAACTGCCAGTTTGTAGTATGTTTATTAAAAGGCATACAAAGCACCCCATCCCTGCTCCTGGCAATGAATATTTTGTTTCATGACCCCAGCTAGATTTATTGACAGTATGTAACACATGATGATATCAAAAGGAATAGTTTGGCCAGCTGAGACACTTGGCCTGGGCCGACAGTTTTAATTTGACAGCCCTGAGTATATTGCAACAACCTTGATGATTCACACTATCAAAATTTCTTATTTACGATACTGGTAGGGCAGTTCAAACATCGTTTGCAAACACCGATCCTGCCAAACATGCACGTTTAGAACAGAACAGAAAGAAATCACCTATATTCAACGAATAAAATTATTTTTCATGATCACAATTCAACTCTAAAATTTACCTACAACATACATCAAAACTGAAAACACAAGCAAAATTAAGTGTTAAAGTGCAAAAGTATGAATTTCATAATATTTAAAAGACCTTGTATGTTTTTCATTGTTTCTCAGTAAGGACAGCAAAATATGATATATGGTAGCAGTCTGTGATTTAAGTAGTTCATAAGTAACAAATTCATCAGCATGCCCATATACATGTTAAACTTTCATTCATAAAAAGATGTGGTGTGAGGTGTTCTACTACGCTGCTGTTTGAAAGCACAGACATACAGTAGCAGAAGACTAATACCAGCAGGATAACTTGCATCTTGACAAGAAGATTAAATCAAGTGCCAAAACAGAGTCATAAAGAAGCTGTGAATGGGCCATTCCAGAGGTGCTTGGGAACATTTGAAACCAGTGACACTGCCAAGCTTCCCCACACACAGCTTGTAATGTAGTAAATAACAGCACTAGTGAAGATCAACTGGCAGTGCTGAAGAATTCCAGCAGTGAGAGGAATGCAAAACAAATGATAAATATGTTACACATGCAGCTGCTCTAAAGCTTGTAAAAACATCCTTTGTCTATAGCTGGAGCTGAAAACTATAGTATTGTACCTATTGTATCTACGGTGGTGTATTAGTGCTACTGTAGAGGAAAAAAAAAATTAAGGAGCCGGGGGAGGAGGGGTAATATTCTGAGAAAAAACTTCTGAAAAAATTTCTGATCTTAAAATTGTAAATTTACCAGAAAATTTATGATAATTAAAAAAAGAAAAATTTTGAGATTATAAAGTCACAAATTTCCAAGATAAAAACTCAGCCATGGCCTTTTAGGTCCGGGAAGCACATGGCTTGACTCTGCTGGCACTTGCTGTGCATCAGGTCTGCAGCTGCTGACCTCATCAAATTCTACTTTGCAAAGGGATTCAGGAACAAGGAAATCCTGCTGATTTTAGCCCAGAATCACAATATTGTTTTCTTCTGAATCGGCCCAAGTCTTTAAAGTCAAGATGCTGATGAGAAGATTGTGATTCTGGGCTCAAATCACCAAGATTTCCTTCGGACTAAATCCCATAGAACATCCCAAGAAAAACTAGTTTTCTCTTTTTTTTGTGAATTTGTGACTCTATAATCTCAGAGTGTTTTTCTCGTTAATTTTAATTTTTTATTATAAATTTATTTTAATCTTGCAAATTATGAGCATTTCTCTCAGAATATTAGCTTCCCCAGCTCCATATATATATTTTCCCTATAGTGGCACTAGTGTGCTGCCATAAATATCAGTTTGAAATACTTGCAGTCTTTTAAAAGTGTTTTGACACTGAACTTCTGACTTACGTTTATTAGTGGTGACTTGACTTATTTTACCATACAACATATGTACGTGCAAAATATTTCTTCATAAATACAAAATCAAAAAATAATAAGGAAGAGAAAAATATGTCCCAGATGATCTTCAGTAAAATCAACAACAATGCAATAATTTCATGTTAACTGTTGAGTAACAAAAACTGAACATTATAAACTTTCATAAAAAGTTGAATTTATTGCAGTGCTGTTGTATTGAACTATATTAAACTGTACATGTGGATCTAATACAGTGGCCACTGAGTGTATATCAGTCTTTGTAAGCATGAAATCTCTGTCAAATTTTTTAAAGAAATTATTCTGTTCAATCTCATTAATAATATTACAGTTGCCAGCAATCCCTTTTCATGCTTTGCACTGCCGGAGGATTCCATACAACTTCATGTCCAAAAATGCGAACTATCCCTTTAAGTCATTGCGTTTGTTATCACCCTTCTACATGTGAGGTCCATTATTGAAACTGCAGTTGCTTTTCCTCTAAACTGCAATGTCTTTTCCTCTAAACTTTTCGTCTTTCTTTCACACTAAAGCAAGTAAGTAAAAGAACAAGAATAAAAGAATGGTTTACTTACTCTCACTTTCCCACTACTTTGATTTGATTGAACAAAGAATGAAAAAAAGCATTGGAAGTTAACACTGTACACTATTTAAGTTTGATTAACAAATTCATTGGTTCATTAATTAATTACTCTTTAATTAAATAACTGAATTAATTATATTTACATATTAAGGCATTAAGGCATTTACATATAAGACATGAACCCAAATTTAGACACTGCCTTTTTTGTTTGATACTCTGAAACATAAGAAGATACATGAAGAGACCAACACCTATGCAAAATGTAATCAGACACTTACATAACATTTGGAAGGCCATTAGGATCCAAGAGTGCCAGCAACAAGTGTGTCATTTTAACCACATTTGGCATGTTATCCATATATAACTTCTGCTTTGCTGGCAGGACAAATCCAATATAAGGAGCTCCGACACAGTGTGTGTTTATGGTGGAAGAGGAGACCTGTGAAGTTACTGCTTGGGGTGAGATGCTTTTGTCCAAATGAAATACAAGTGCAAACAGAGGGAGAATACCAGTATTACTTTTGTTCTTTTGGTCACTGCACTTACCAGATGTTATCCAATGCAACATGTTTTCAACAGATTTGTGACAGAACACTTCAGGGCTGAGGAAAGGGTCAGGTATGGACTGCTTTATTTCCCCTATGCATGTTATGTACAGACATTTTGCTACTATTTCTGTGGTCCAAGTTGACTCTCATCCCTTGTAGAGGAAATTCAGTTACTGTTAACAATCTTTTAACTCCAAATGGAGCTAAGAATACACTCGGTAGCAAGCTTAAATTCAATCTCTACTGCTGCATACATGTGAGTTTGTGTTGAATTGACTTACTAAAGATTAACTGTACTGAATGATAATTTGTCAAGCACCTCAAGAGGGGAAAATAGTCTGTCATAATACATTTGGAATTACCACACAGAATTAACCAGCCACCATGAGTACGGATGCTGAGATGGCCATTTATGGCAAGGCTGCCGTTTACCTCCGTAAGCCAGAGAAGGAAAGGATTGAGGCTCAAAGCAAACCCTTTGATGCAAAGAGTGCATGCTATGTGGCTGACGTTAAGGAGCTGTACTTAAAGGGAACGATCATCAAGAAAGACGCTGGCAAAGTCACCGTCAAAGTCCTTGACACGCAGGAGGTAAATGATTTATCCTTATCTGTGGTAGCCAGTTGGGGAATAAAAGTGATCAAATCTCACGTGACCACTGTCCTGTTTCAGGAGAGGACAGTGAAGGAGGACGATGTCTCTCCTATGAATCCTCCCAAGTTTGACAAAATTGAGGACATGGCCATGATGACCCACCTCAATGAAGCCTCTGTGCTGTATAACCTCAAAGAGCGTTATGCAGCATGGATGATCTACGTAAGATAATATGCCTGCTGAACAAAGAATAACCCTCCTGAAGGACACACTGACAGCATAGAGTAAATGTTCATATCTTTCTGATACTTTTCAGACCTACTCTGGGCTGTTCTGTGCAACTGTGAACCCCTACAAGTGGCTCCCAGTGTACGATGCTGAGGTTGTGTCTGCTTACAGAGGCAAAAAGCGTATGGAGGCTCCACCCCACATCTTCTCTGTCTCTGACAACGCCTATCAGTTCATGCTCACTGGTATGTGGTAGGCATTACAATTTTGCAGTTCCAAGTGTATGGAGTTTCTGTTACTTAAAAAAGATCCCCCCCTTTTCCCCTCACAGATAGGGAGAACCAGTCTGTCTTGATCACGTAAGTTTCAGATGTGATGTGTTTATTATTATTATTAGTAGTAGTCATATTATCATCATCATTATTATAAGTGATCAAATCCCTTGCCTGAATGCTTCCAAATTTATCTATACCTAGTGGAGAATCTGGTGCTGGAAAGACTGTGAACACCAAGCGTGTCATTCAGTACTTTGCCACAATCTCAGTGGGTGGAGACAAGAAGAAGGAGCAAGGAGCAGGAAAGATTCAGGTATACAATCAAGATTATTATTTTTTGTTTGTTTATGTTTTTTTTTTCTTTTTTTTTCTTTTTTTTTAAACTATTTCTAAAGGAAATTTGCTAATATCAATGTTCAAATCTAAAACTTTAACGATAGGGGTCACTGGAAGATCAGATTATTGCAGCCAATCCCCTGCTGGAGGCCTATGGTAATGCCAAGACTGTGAGGAATGACAACTCCTCTCGCTTTGTAAGTGTGACAGGAATTTAAAACTGTGAAATAGATTCCATTATATACTGCCAATGTAGAGTTATCTTAAATATAATGTTCTTCAAACAGGGTAAATTCATCAGAATCCATTTTGCCACAAGTGGTAAACTGGCTAGTGCTGATATTGAGACATGTGAGTAATAACTTTGCAATATAAATGAAATGGCTGATGGTTTAAGTCATCTGGATTTTGAATCATGAACAATATTTACAGATCTGCTGGAGAAGTCCAGAGTGACATTCCAGCTTCCTGATGAGAGAGGCTACCATATCTTCTACCAGATGATGACTAACCACAAACCTGAGCTGATTGGTAACATAAATACCTGCATTTCATTGGCTCTGTACTTTTACTCTGCACACTGCACAGTGACAATAAAGTTGACTCTCACTTGTGATACCAAATTCAAACAACCCATATTGTTCACATCACCCATAAACTTTTAACTTTCTTTGATTTCCAGAAATGTCACTCATCACCACCAACCCCTATGACTTCCCCATGTGCAGCCAAGGTCAGATCACTGTGGCCAGCATTGATGACAAAGAGGAGCTGGTTGCCACTGATGTGAGTGATCTTCACTTTCAGCATATTTTCTAATGTATTGTACATTGAATACACCATCAACTGTAAGTAATTCTTTTGAATACAGACTGCTATTGACATTCTGGGCTTCAGTGGTGAGGAGAAGATGAGCATTTACAAGATGACTGGTGCTGTGATCCACCATGGCAACATGAAGTTCAAGCAGAAGCAACGTGAAGAGCAGGCAGAGCCAGATGGCACAGAGGGTACCCATTAACTGCATTCAGAGAGTGGATGATTCTTAAGAACTCTTCTGTGCATATATGTGCAAATATATATTTAGAAATAAGTAAAATGTATGTAATGCAATTTAACAATAATTGTCCTATAACTATTAAATGTACATGTGAAATTTTCAGATGCTGACAAGGTTGCCTACTTGCTGGGCCTGAACTCAGCTGACATGTTGAAGGCTCTGTGCTACCCCAGAGTGAAGGTCGGAAATGAGTATGTGACCAAGGGACAGACTGTGCCACAGGTAAGCAAGATACCTCTCTATATTAGCTTGATTAGTCAATGGATTGATAATATATTCAATACATTGAGGGATACATTTAGAGACTCAGATAACTGATATTTTCCATCATCTTATCAGACAGACATTAAGACAATATTCTCGTCATTTTTTTTTTTTTTTTTTTTTTTTGGCTCAATCCAGGTATAATGTAAGATTCTGTTGAATTATTCTTATTGAATTCACATTATTGTTTTCAGGTCCTGAACTCTGTGAGTGCCCTGGCAAAGTCCATCTATGAAAGGATGTTCTTGTGGATGGTCATCCGCATCAACCAAATGCTGGACACCAAGCAACCAAGGCAATTCTTCATTGGTGTGCTGGACATTGCTGGTTTTGAAATCTTTGATGTAAGTATGCATGTATAATGAAGGCAAGACTGGGTAATTTTGCAACATGACTTTTTGTCATAGAATGTGACATGACTCCTATTTCAAATGACAGTTCAACAGCATGGAGCAGTTGTGCATCAACTTCACAAATGAGAAACTGCAACAGTTCTTCAACCACCACATGTTCGTCCTTGAGCAAGAAGAATACAAAAAGGAGGGTATTATCTGGGAGTTCATTGACTTCGGCATGGACTTGGCTGCTTGCATTGAACTTATTGAAAAGGTACACAATAATGTTGGGACTTTATATTAGAAATCTTGATATGGTTCAACAGTGTTTACTCATTCATTCTGCTCTTCCTATAAAGCCAATGGGCATCTTCTCCATCCTTGAAGAGGAGTGCATGTTCCCCAAGGCTTCAGACACAACCTTCAAGAACAAGCTGTATGACCAGCATCTTGGTAAAAGCAAAGCATTTGAGAAGCCCAAGCCTGCCAAAGGCAAGGCTGAGGCCCACTTCTCCCTGGTGCACTATGCTGGAACTGTGGACTACAATATCTGTGGTTGGCTGGACAAGAACAAGGATCCACTGAACGACTCTGTTGTGCAGCTGTACCAGAAGTCCTCAGTTAAACTGCTGGCTTTTCTGTATCCCCCCGCTGCAGCTGAAGGTGCGGCACCCACTTTTTCCCCAAAGATTATTTATTTATTTTTTTAAAATTTCTAACTCATCATCTATTGATATAAATTAAATTAAACTATTGATATAAAGTTTTCTACCCCATCAATACACAATACAAACTGTCTTATTAAATTGCCAAATGAAAAACAGAGACTGGCAAGAAGGGTGGCAAGAAGAAGGGTGGCTCCATGCAGACTGTGTCTTCACAGTTCAGGGTAAGGTTTTAGACTAAGACTAAGTTTGAAGCTAAACTAAGCTATTTTAAAGGATGGAAATAAGAAAGCTACTTAATTACAGTAACTTTAGTTTACTAACTTTAACTTTAGTTAATTAAGTTACTAATCTTATTGTAACTGAGTAGCTTTTTTGTGTACTTGTAGAAGATAGTGTCTAACGATGTTTTGTTTCTAAAAAGTAATTCAGTAACTGAGTATGATTTAAATGAGCTATTTTTTACTTTTACTTAAGTAGATTTTTACTTTTACTTGTGGAGGTAAAATATCAGAATAGCAACAATACTTGAGTAATTGAGTAGCAATTTGTAATAAGTTTTACCATGGGTTATTTCTTTCCATCATAAAAAAAACCAACAAAATGTAATTTTTTGATGCATAGGAGAACTTGGGCAAACTGATGACCAATCTCAGAAGCACCCATCCCCACTTTGTGCGCTGCCTCATTCCCAATGAGTCAAAGACTCCAGGTACACTGTCAGCTGACAAGATGCTAATATACTCTGATCTTAGCTGTGTTATTTAATGAATCATTGTAATTATGAGTCTTGACTTTGTCAAAATTAACACTGAAAGAAAATGTCTTTACAGGTCTTATGGAGAATTTCCTCGTCATCCACCAGCTGAGGTGTAATGGTGTGTTGGAGGGTATCAGAATCTGCAGAAAGGGTTTCCCCAGCAGAATCCTCTATGGTGACTTCAAGCAGAGGTATTAGTAAATCTTTTATTAAAGTTTTCTAAAGTCAGGTTTGAGAAACACGTGATCACTGTTACTATAAAATCTTTCATAAAGGTACAAAGTACTGAATGCCAGTGTCATCCCTGAGGGCCAGTTTATTGACAACAAGAAGGCCTCTGAGAAGCTGCTTGGGTCAATTGATGTTGATCATGACCAGTACAGATTTGGACACACCAAGGTAAACATCTCACTTACCGTATTTAATTTTTTCAGTATACATTGTATATTTATAGTTGAAAATCAGTTTTTGTCAACATGTTTGTTTTTTCTTATCAGGTGTTCTTCAAAGCTGGTCTGCTGGGTACACTTGAGGAGATGAGAGATGAGAAACTGGCTGCTTTGGTCACCATGACTCAGGCTCTTTGCCGTGGTTACGTCATGAGGAAGGAGTTTGTGAAGATGATGGAGAGGAGGTATGCTGAAAAAAAGACATTCTCAATGAATGGTTCTGTAACATACAATCCAATCCAAAAATGCCTTTTTCTCTCCATAGGGAAGCCATTTACACCATCCAGTACAATGTCCGTTCATTCATGAATGTCAAACACTGGCCATGGATGAAGGTGTACTACAAGATTAAGCCTCTTCTTAAGAGTGCTGAAACAGAGAAGGAGCTGTCCCAAATGAAGGAGAACTATGAAAAGATGACATCAGACCTGGCTGCTGCCTTGGCTAAGAAGAAGGAACTGGAGGAGAAGATGGTGTCTCTTCTGCAGGAGAAGAATGATCTGCAGCTGCAAGTGGCATCTGTACGTACACTTCATTAGACATCTATGATTTTTCATGTCTTGTCCAAAATTGTTGACATGTCCACTACCTTTTTCTTTCATTGTAAACCAGGAAGCAGAGAATCTGTCAGATGCTGAGGAGAGATGTGAGGGACTTATCAAGAGTAAGATCCAGCTGGAGGCAAAAGTCAAAGAGATAACTGAGAGGCTGGAAGATGAGGAGGAAATAAATGCTGAGCTAACTGCAAAGAAGAGGAAACTGGAGGATGAATGCTCTGAGCTCAAGAAGGATATTGATGACCTGGAACTTACCTTGGCCAAAGTGGAGAAGGAGAAACATGCCACTGAGAACAAGGTTCATGAACATTCATTTTGGCCAACATGTCAAGTGATATTAGAATAATCACTAATTTTTACTGGAAATTTTAATTTCCATATTTAGGTGAAGAACCTGACTGAGGAGATGGCCTCTCAGGATGAGAGCATTGCTAAGCTGACAAAGGAGAAGAAAGCCTTCCAAGAGTCACATCAGCAGACTCTTGATGACCTGCAGGCTGAGGAGGACAAAGTCAACACTCTTACCAAGTCCAAGACCAAACTGGAGCAGCAAGTGGATGATGTGAGCTCATGAATATGCTATGGAGTGCTCAATAATAACTGATGCTTGCTGTTAATGTTTTGTATTATGTGTTATTTAGCTTGAAGGTTCTCTGGAGCAAGAGAAGAAGATCCGCATGGACCTTGAGAGAGCCAAGAGGAAGCTTGAGGGTGATCTCAAGCTAGCTCAGGAATCTATCATGGATCTTGAAAATGACAAGCAGCAGTCTGACGAGAAAACCAAGAAGTAATGGAGGACTTTGTTTTGTCAGTTTTATAAAAAAAATACTCTGCATGTGTGTATGGATATGGGCAATTGGGTGTTTGACATGTAATTATTCTGTTTATCTACAATTTTCACAGAAAAGACTTTGAAATCAGTCAGCTCCTTAGCAAGATTGAGGATGAGCAATCCTTGGGTTCTCAGCTTCAGAAGAAAATCAAAGAACTTCAGGTGACACAAATACTACATAACATTTGATGTATTTTAAAGTTTATTTCATGGGTTTTCTTTGAAGTGCAAATTTAATGTAACGCAATGTATCAACTTAAAATTCAATAGGCTCGTATTGAAGAGCTGGAGGAAGAGATTGAGGCTGAACGTGCTGCTCGCGCTAAGGTTGAGAAGCAGAGAGCTGACCTCTCCAGGGAACTTGAAGAGATCAGTGAGAGACTTGAGGAGGCTGGTGGAGCCACTGCTGCCCAAATTGAAATGAACAAGAAGCGTGAAGCTGAATTCCAGAAGCTACGTCGTGATCTTGAGGAGTCTACCTTACAACATGAGGCCACTGCTGCTGCTCTCCGCAAAAAGCAGGCAGACAGTGTTGCAGAGCTGGGAGAACAGATTGACAATCTGCAGCGTGTCAAGCAGAAGCTTGAGAAGGAGAAGAGTGAATACAAGATGGAGATTGATGACCTCTCCAGCAACCTGGAAGCTGTGGCTAAGTCAAAGGTGCATAATATTGTCACTGACATATAGTAACAAGACATTAGTACTAAGGAGACATTTTTATCCAAGAAATTTAGTTAATATACTACTTACTACTTATATTGAAATTATTATTATTATTATTATTATTTTTTTTTTTGCTTTTTTTTTTTTTTTTTTTTTTTTTAATGATTTTCCACATTTTATCTTATCAATAGGGAAATCTGGAGAAGATGTGCCGTACACTTGAAGATCAGCTCAGTGAAATTAAGTCCAAGAATGATGAAAATGTCCGTCAGATTAATGACATGAGTGCACATAAGGCACGTCTGCAGACAGAAAATGGTATGTATGAATTACCAATCATTTGCCAGGATGCTTTTATACATGTAAACCATGAGTAAAACAAAATCAACAAATAATGACATTTTTCACACAAGGTGAATTTGGTCGTCAAATTGAGGAGAAGGAAGCCCTTGTCTCCCAGCTGACCAGAGGCAAGCAGGCTTTCACCCAACAGATTGAAGAGCTGAAGAGACATATTGAAGAGGAGGTTAAGGTAAAAAATTATCTAGGTGTCCTTGAATAAAATATTATTTGCAAATTTACAATTCAGTTCAGCTACCAAAACTGTACTTCTACAGGCAAAGAATGCTCTTGCACACGGACTGCAATCAGCTCGCCATGACTGTGACCTTCTGAGGGAGCAGTTTGAGGAAGAGCAGGAAGCCAAGGCTGAGCTGCAACGTGGAATGTCCAAGGCCAACAGTGAGGTGGCCCAGTGGAGGAGCAAATATGAGACCGACGCTATCCAGCGCACTGAAGAGCTTGAGGAGGCCAAGTGAGTAAAATCCAAAATCACATTTCACTTCACAATTGGTGCAATGGCTCCCCCAGTGGTATGCTTTTTCTTTTTGATGACTATGTTTTTATATGAACATTGTGACCAATTTGAGCAACATGAGGTAGTATTATGAAGTTGACTGGGATGTTATTGTTCATGTTTTCCAGGAAGGGTTTCCATTTCAGGGAATCCCATCAAGAATATATCATTATTCATATATTCATATTCATTCATTCATTTGTTGTACACAAATCGGTGGAAGTAGGTGGAAGTAAACAAGTCACCATTACTGCACTACACCCACACATTTGAACACACATTCTCCTGAGGATTTTACACTTTTTCCTTTACCTTGTTTTAAAAAAAATTGACAAAAGAATAATGTTTAGGAGATAAAATAAAAATAATGTGAAGAATATATAACAAAAGTTATATGCACATCCATCTTAAGCACCTTAATCCATGAGTAGGAGCCACAGCCTTACATTGTCAATCTAACAATCCATATTTTCACTGTCAATAGTTGTGGTTCCTACAAAATTGTTATTGCAGCAATTGCAGCATTTTCCTGTCTCAAAAAAAAAACAAAACAAAAAAAAAAAACATATATATATATATATATATATATATACACACACAGTAGTGTAAATCACTGACTACATTTGGAAAATGTTCCACAGGAAAAAGCTGGCCCAGCGCCTTCAGGAGGCAGAAGAACAAATTGAGGCTGTGAATTCCAAGTGTGCCTCTCTGGAGAAGACCAAACAGAGACTCCACGGTGAAGTGGAGGATCTCATGATTGATGTGGAGAGAGCAAATGCACTGGCTGCAAACCTTGACAAGAAGCAAAGGAACTTTGATAAGGTAATAAATTGACTTTGTGTTGTATTGCCATATTAACAAACTTATATTTAATCAATAGTTTTAATGGTGATAAGAATAATGCTCAGTCAAATGCACGAACTGTATCCATTTCAGGTTTTAGCAGAATGGAAACAAAAGTATGAGGAGGGTCAAGCAGAGCTTGAGGGAGCTCAAAAAGAAGCACGTTCTCTGGGCACTGAGCTGTTCAAGATGAAGAACTCATATGAGGAAACTCTAGACCACCTGGAAACCATGAAGCGCGAGAACAAGAACCTGCAACGTAGGTTTTTGCAATAGACTACCAACAACAGTTTGATTTGATTTAATACTACTGTATTTGAAGTATGTATTTGATTTTGTATAACCTGCATTTCTTGGCTCTACAATATCAACTATGTGCAACCTCCTACAGAGGAGATTTCAGACCTGACTGAACAGATTGGTGAGACCGGAAAAAGCATCCATGAGCTGGAAAAGGCCAAGAAGCAGGTGGAAACAGAGAAGACTGAAATCCAGACAGCACTTGAAGAAGCTGAGGTAAAGTTTCTTCTATGGAGTGCGACCAAGCAATTGTAAATTTGCGCATTTGGTTTTGTACTGAATATTTATATATATATTGTCAAATGCTATTTTAATTTTAAGGGAACCCTTGAACATGAAGAATCCAAGATTTTGCGTGTCCAGCTGGAGCTCAACCAGGTTAAGGGTGAGGTTGACAGGAAGCTGGCAGAAAAAGATGAGGAGATGGAGCAGATCAAGAGGAACAGCCAGAGGGTGACTGACTCCATGCAGAGCACTCTTGACTCTGAGGTTAGGAGCAGGAATGATGCCCTGAGAATCAAGAAGAAGATGGAGGGAGACCTGAATGAGATGGAGATCCAGCTGAGTCATGCTAACCGCCAAGCTGCTGAGGCTCAAAAGCAGCTGAGGAATGTCCAGGGACAACTCAAGGTATATAACCTGACATTACAGTTCTATCGGCCATTCTATGTGTGGTAGTGCTCTAATCTTCTGATTTTCCTAACACAATCTTAAAACTAGGATGCCCAGTTGCACCTTGATGATGCCGTCAGAGCCCAGGATGACATGAAGGAGCAGGTTGCCATGGTGGAGCGTAGGAACGGTCTCATGGTGGCTGAAATTGAAGAGTTGAGGTCAGCTCTGGAACAGACAGAGAGAGGCCGCAAAGTGGCTGAGCAAGAGCTGGTAGATGCTTGTGAGCGTGTTGGATTGCTCCACTCTCAGGTAAACAATTGGATAATTTCAATTTCCATTTCCATTCATTAATTGTATAATGCTTACATTTTTCATCATTATAGTCACTGCTAAACTGTTTTCCCTCCTCTTCCTAGAACACAAGCCTCCTGAATACAAAGAAGAAGCTGGAGGCTGACCTGGTCCAAGTTCAAGGTGAAGTAGATGACAGTGTACAGGAAGCAAGGAATGCAGAGGAGAAGGCCAAGAAAGCCATCACTGATGTAGGTTGAGACTTCATTTGTTACTTTTCATCAAGTAAGACAGTCACTTTTTCTATGGATTTTCTCATGGGGAATACATGTTCCTGTTTCTAGGCTGCAATGATGGCTGAGGAGTTGAAGAAAGAGCAGGACACCAGTGCTCACCTGGAGAGGATGAAGAAGAACATGGAGATCACTGTCAAGGACCTGCAGCATCGCCTGGATGAGGCTGAGAATCTTGCCATGAAGGGTGGCAAGAAGCAGCTCCAGAAACTGGAGTCTAGGGTAAGAAAAACAAGCTAAGACTAAATAATCCTACTATGCTGGGATATGCTTGAGTGAATTTATGTACGCCTTTACATAATAAACTGAGGTCTCTAATGTGTGCTTTCTCTTTGAAGGTGCGTGAGCTGGAAACAGAAGTTGAGGCCGAGCAGAGACGTGGGGCAGATGCTGTTAAGGGTGTCCGCAAATATGAGAGGAGAGTGAAGGAGCTTTCCTATCAGGTACAATCCCACTGAAACCTGGAATCAATTGAAACAGAATTCTTCAAACAATCAATATGTCTGAGGACCTTAATGTTACCTATTTACTTATTATTATAGACTGAGGAGGACAAGAAAAATATTACCAGACTACAGGATCTGGTGGACAAGCTGCAGATGAAGGTGAAGGCCTACAAGAGACAGGCTGAGGAAGCGGTAAGGGAATATTAACTGATTTTTGACCTTTGATCTGTAACTACAATATACATTATCACACTGATATAGCACATAGAACATGTTTTCAGTGATTAAATCACCAAAATATCACTTTGCCTTTTAAGGAGGAACAAGCCAACGTTCATCTGTCCAAGTGCAGGAAGGTTCAACATGAGTTGGAGGAGGCTGAGGAGCGTGCTGACATTGCAGAGTCCCAAGTCAACAAGCTGAGAGCTAAGAGCCGAGATTCTGGCAAGGTAGCTGGGGATATAGTAAAATAAAAGTCAATGACAATAACATCATGTCATGAATCATTCAATGGGAGTATGGTTAGCTTATTTCTGAACAAGTAAAAAAATGGATTCTGTTTTGATTTAACTAAATTTCTGTTATTTCTCTTTTACAGGGAAAAGAGGCAGCTGAATAAAATATTTTATGGCTGGCTAAGCCTTCTCATTATGTTTCTCATCATATAATATGATGAAAATGTGCAAGGAGTTCTTTATTTTTCAATAAAGGATTTTTGAAAGGCACTATCTGTTTTATTTTTGCCTTTATTTTTGTCTGAAGGCATAATAGTAGTTGATTTTCAAACTACCTACACATTTCACGCATAAAAAATAGATTGTTAATAAATACACACACAAAATAAATGGGTGTAGGAAAGTAGGACCCAAATGCAGGAGCAGGCAAGCAGGCTCAAGAGAACTAAAATATTGAATAATAAACTCAAAACACTAGAATTCCTCATGCTGAGAACATGAGGAATGACACATGGCAGAAACAATGACTGGACAAAGAACTGAGCTGAAGACGAGACTTAAATACACTAGAAACTAATGGGGAAACAAAACACTCCTGGGGAAGGGGCTGGAACACAAGACTGGAGAACACAGAGGATTAGCTGAAGGAAACACTGGGGAGGGAACAGAACCCTTGAATACCCTTGAATCACGGCATAATTATATGCAATATTCTTTCTTCACATTGATGCCTTTTTTTCCCTCTCACATTATTCGATCACTGTGTGAAATAATATTAACTGCTTAAGCAAAGACTTGTGTCAAGCACTAAGCATGTCTAATACAAGGGGGGAAGAATCTCTAATACAACTTCTTTGCCAAGACTGAGAACTAAAGCATGAGCCTCACTTCCCACGACGTGGTAGTTCCAGAACCACTGAGCTTGTTCATCCTGCCATGAGCCTTCTGATATAGGGATTACTCTGCAGGCCAAGCAACAACTAAATCTGGGCACATCTTGAAAAGGCTCTTAGGCATTTTAATTTCCATACTGGTACCCATCTTACAGTGCAAATATAATATGAGATATTTTATGTCCTTATATTTGTTAGTATATGTAAATATACTATAAATATACTATTATTTTCATTATTTTCCATGTACACTATATTGCCAAAAGTATTCGCTCATCTATCCAAATCATTGAATTCAGGTGTTCCAATCACTTCCATGACCACAGGTGTATAAAATCAAGCACCTGCAAGCAATCTGATGGACGAGTCTGGGTTTGGTGGTTGCCAAGAGAACGGTACTTGTCTGACTGCATTGTGCCAAATGTAAAGTTTGGTGGAGGGGGGATTATGGTGTGGGGTTGTTTTTCAGACGTTGGGCTCGGCCCCTTAGTTCCAGTGAAAGGAACTCTTAATGCTTCAGCATACAAAGACATTTTGGACAATTTCATGCTCCCAACTTTGTGGGAACAGTTTGGAGATGGCCCTTCCTGTTCCAACACGACTGCGCACCAGTGCACAAAGCAAGGTCCATAAAGACATGGATAAGCGAGTTTGGTGTGGAAGAACTTGACTGGCCTGCACAGAGTCCTGACCTCAACCCGACAGAACACCTTTGGGATGAATTAGAGCGGAGACTGCGAGCCAGGCCTTCTGTCCAACATCAGTGTTTGACCTCACAAATGCACTTCTGGAAGAATGGTCAAAAATTCCCATAAACACACTCCTAAACCTTGTGGAAAGCCTTCCTAGAAGAGTTGAAGCTGTTCTAGCTGCAAAGGATGGGCCCACATCATATTAAATCCTATGGTTTAAGAATGGGATGTCACTCATGTTCATATGTGTGTGAAGGCAGCCGAGCGAATACTTTTGGCAATATAGTGTATGTATGTGTTTATGTATGTATGTATGTATCTGTCTATCTATCTATCTATCTATCCATAGATACTGTGTTATAATATATTTGACAAATTAAACAAATTAAGCTTAGAATTAAAAAATCAGGACAATATCTTCTTACACTACTGCATGCAATATTACAACCATGACTGACACTCCTTTTTTGGCATGCTTAGTGCTTATGAACATTCATGAGTTCCTGCCTCAGTATTAAATTTTATGCAGGAATAGCTGTAATAACAGTAATAACTGTAATAACAGTAGGAGTTTTACAGCAGGCATTTATTAATTTTTAGATTAGATTAGATTCAACTTTATTGTTATTGCACAAAGTACAAGTACTAAGACAACGAAATGCAGTTTAGCATCTAACCAGAAGTGCAAAAAAACAGAAAGTGCAGTGCAGTGGATATGAATATTATCTATAGTACAGTATTTACAGTGTGAATATGAACAGTAGGTAGAGCATGGTATGGTTTCTGGAGTCTAGTGAAAGTGATAATAAATAGTACATATAATAAATATAGTATACAGTTGTCCCTCGCTATAACGCTGTTCACCTTTTGCGGCCTCGCAGTTTCGCGGATTTTTTTAGTGCAATTTTGCATGCTTTTTTTTTTTTTTTTTTTTTTTTTTTAACAGCGCATTGTGTTCTACGTCCTGATTGGCTAAGGGAGAGCCTGCGCATTGTGTTCTGCGTCCTGATTGGCTAAAGGCCTGTAGAGTGTAGATGAGATTGATTGACAATGGTCAATATACAGTATACAGTCATGAGTAGCATATATACATATAAACACATGCATATATACATACACTACCAGTCAAAAGTATGGACACACCTTCTCATTCAATGTGTTTTTCTTTATTTTTACTACTGTCTACACTGTAGATACATACTGAAGACATCAAATATATGAAGCAAGATATGTGGAATTATGTCGCAAAGAAAAAATTGTTGTTGAAATAGGCTGTTCATCAGCTGATCAAAAGTTTAAGACCACTGCCTTTAAAAGCCCAAATCTTGGCAAAAATGTGGATTCAGTGTCATTTTCTGTCAGGTATCCACACTGTCATGACCTCCTGATGGCAAAGGCAAAAAAGCTTTCTCTCCTTGAACGCAGTCGGATTGTTGAGCTGCATAAGCAAGGCCCAACAACAAGGCCCTCACAGCGTGCCATTGCTGCTGAGGTTGGAGGCAGTAAGACAGTCATTTTTAACTTCCTAAAAGATCCTGAGGGTTATGGAACAAAAAAGTCAAAAAATTCACAGGCCCTGAGCCGGAGGATCCAATTGGCTGTCCGTCAAGACACGGGACGATCCTCGGCCCAAATTAAGCTTGTCACTGGTGCCAACTGCAGTCCCATAACCATCAGACGACATCTGTGAGAGAAGGGTTTTAAGAACAAAAAACGTCTTCAAAGGCCTCGTCTCCTTCAATGGCACAAAATTGCCCGTTTGGAGTTTGCATGAGAGCACCAAACATGGGACATTGAAAGGTGGAAGAAAGTTTTATTCTCTGATGAGAAAAAAATTAACCTTGACAGTCCTGATGGCTTCCAACGTTACTGGCATGACAAGGAGATCCACCTGAGATGTTTTCTACACGGCACAGTGGAGGGGGCGCCATCATGATCTGGGGGGCTTTTTCCTTCAATGGAACAATGGAGCTTCAGGTTGTGCAGAGGCGTCAAATGGCAGCTGGCTATGTGGAGATGTTGCAGGGGGCGTCCCTCATGACTGAAGGCCATCGTCTGTGTGGTAATGACTGGGTTTTTCAACAGGACAATGCTGCAGTTCACAATGCCCGCCTGACAAAAGACTTCTTCCAGAGAAATTACATCACTTTTTTGAACTATCCTGCGTGTTCCCCTGATCTAAATCCAATTGAGAACATTTGGGGTTGGATGGCAAGGGAAGTTTTCAAAAATGGACACCTGTTCCCGACAGTGGATGCCCTCCGTGAAGCCATCTTCACCACTTGGAGCAACATTCCCACTAGCCTCCTGGAAACACTAGCATCAAGCATGCCGAAACGAATTTTTGAGGTGATTACCAAGAAAGCTTTTTTGCCTTTGCCATCAGGAGTTCATGACAGTGTGGATACCTGACAGAAAATGAATGAATATATGAATATACCTCAGATTTTTTTTAATTACATATTTCCGTGCACCTTTTATTGTACAAACAAACAGAATGAATCACATATTGGGTCAAAGAATAATAAATATGAAAATAAAATTTCCATTATTTAAGAGCCTGTCTGTAAAAATGAAGTGATTGAAAAGGTAACACTAATTTATAATAATACATTTTTTATTTATAAAGGATATAATTATGCGCAAAAGTATTCTACCACACATATTAAAACATATAACATAGTATTATATTATAAAACATATTATTTATTTATCATCTGTTTATACTGTAAATTTGCACATTGCCCTCATCTATGCACATTGTATACACTGATGCACACTGGTTTTACTGGTTTTATTGGTTTTTTGCACATTGTTTTTTGCACATTGGGTACTTAGATCTTTAGATCTCGAGGGTCATCTTTTATTCTTTATTTTTGATTTACTATTCTTTATTTTTGATTTACTTAATCTTGTACTCTGTGGATACTGCTGAAAACTGTGAATTTCCTTCGGGATGAATAAAGTATCTATCTATCTATCTATCTATCTATCTATCTATCTATCTATCTATCTAAAACACTTGTTCCACCAGTGTAATTTAATGCACCACTGAAAACATCCTGATGAATGGCAACTGTAATGTTCAGGCACGCAAAGCTTTGGAATAACCTGTGTAACCAGTGAAGTGACCGGTGCTGATCTGCCCTTTCTAGCCTATTTATAACTGCTGAGTGCTGAGTCCTTGCCAGCCAACTGTTGGTTCTCCTTCCTTCCAGGACAGGGTACAGGTCAGTTAGGGTTCCTCCAGTCAAATGACAGCCAGTTTGTGTTTCTATCACAGGGGGTGTCTTGCACAGTCTCTAAAGTCACCAATGCACTTTATGCAGATTTAACTTTTACTGTTTTCTGCATGCACATAGAGGCTAATGTTGCTATGCTGTTATGTTGATTTTTGCATAGGTATGTGTGTTACCATATTTCTGTATCCCTATATGCATAATTGAATTGTATGCTGTGGTGCATGTGTTGTCTGTATGGCCTTCCTCCTCTCCTTTTTAAATATTTGTACATTTTGTACATTTACAATTTACATTTACATTTTAGTTTAACTGAATATGGCAATGAACTAAACTAAAACGAATTCAGAGCAGTGCTCCCTCACTCACTCTTTTCACATTTACAAGGTTCTGCTTTTCTTTAGAGATCTGTTTTTGTTGTTAACAGCTGTCTCATGACATGTGTTGTGGAAGTTGAGATGGTCAAGACTAATGTCCTTAAATATTGGGGCATTAAGAAGGACTGCGTAAAGAAGAGGCCGACCATGTCACACAAACATGTTCAGAGGTAAACAGTGGCATCTAGTGTTTAATTTAAGTATTGCGTACCCTTAAACTAGAACATTAAGTCAAGAAGTATAAGGCTGTATCTCATCACATGAATTATTGTTTGTATGTTTGAAAAAAAAAAAAAAAATCCTGAAAATATTTTTTAGAGAGCCATCAGGAAATGGATACACAAAAACAATTTTCTTATCATTATTACTGTCCGGCTCTGCTGCCAGCCCTGTTGCATCTCTCTCTATTTTATTCTACTTATCTATTATTGATATTTCTACCTGCTATGAAGTGGCCAGGTGAATACACTAGCAGGCTAAAAAAAAACAAAACAAAAACAAAAACAAAACACTTCTCACTAACAAAAATGAACCAACCTGCACAGTAGTTTCAGTCCAAAATCATGAGCCTATGGGGCCCGGTTTTCTGATGGGGTCTCTGAGTTTCTAACCTAAAGAAATAATTAAAAATCAGCTGCATGTGTACAGGTTTAGTGCAATTTTCTGAGGATGCAGGCCCAAGTGAGAGAAATCCTTTGCACACTGCTACCTAGTAGAAGATGTAAGTTATTCAGTTTGCCTGTCATGTCACTTCTCAAAACAGTTGTTTGTAGTCTGTTTCCAGTGCAATGAAAACACCATTCATTTAAGTATTTTTCACAGGCTATGCCTTGTAAAACCTTGTACTTCAGTAAAAGTAAACTAAACCAAATCTACTCATTGTGACTACTCAAATTATACACCCCAACCTCTACAGTCAGCACAATTGAACAGAAAGCTTGTCTGAATGCTAGAAAACAAGTCAGATGTCAAAAACACTGGGACTGGACACAATGATTGTGCCTAAATGGCAGTTTATGTAGAGATTTTTGAGAACAAAAATCTTAGTCTACAGACATCATATCCAAAATCAGCTGTTCATTCTTGGCCTTACAAAGAGAAAGACAAAAGCATCTTTGGCTCTGGCCATTTCTGTTGATCTTACGTGATCTGCCCATTTTCTGAATATCTAATTGCTGGAATTCATAGCAAAGATACTAGCAGATGCAGATAATTCCAAACCAAATAAACAATGCATATGTGGACATGATATAATGTCATGTTTAATGTGATATTCGCTTGAGGAAAATGATCAAGGAGAATAGCCAAAAGTGTCATCAGCATCAAAGTGTTCATCAGCAAAAAAAGACCTTAGATGATCTTGTGATGTTAAAATGTTTGACTTTTAAAAGTCTGCTGAAATTATTGAGTTAGGCCTTTCGGTAATATATCACAACCAGAAACGATGGTAATTAACACACAGCAAATTGAGGCTGGATAGTAGCCTGGCCTCATCCATGCACAAACACAAATAAGTCTTACTGAGCCTTAGACAGCTGAAACTTGCGGCACTGGCGCTGCAGATGGGAATAGTTTTGTAAATTCTATGGATGTGGGTATGCTTGATCCATGCAATTGACACTGAAGAATGGTAGGACTGCATCAGTATCAAGGTCCATGGCTAACTCAGAATAAAATGCCAGTTGTTTGACTTGGCCTCAGGTGCTTTAAAACACTGTGTGCATGTCATTAATGCCTGCAAGAGCATCATTAATGCTCAAAAGAGGTTAAGATACTCACGCTCACATTCATCAGTGCAAAAAGAGTCTTTCAGTTCATCTCGTGTTTATGCACAACACTGAACACAACACACCCTGTGAGATATATGCATTAGAAATTCTTTAGAACAGTCGCAGTTTTGTTAGATTTATGCACCAAAACTTGAAAACTAGGAAAAGTTCATGGTTTGGGTTAAAA